>NC_052518.1:31660450-32025450 GCF_014356525.2 Nilaparvata lugens
GTTCATTCGATAACTTTGTTCGATTTGGGAGTGGGTGGGTGTTGAAGAAGATCGACTCGCTTGATGTAAATGTGATTAGATATAATCCAATATACACAAGCAGTAATATTCAAACACCCCAGTTCATCAAGAATAAGACATGTGTTATCAATATCAAAAATCTTTCTGATAAAAAGTGTTTTCTGTGGAGTGTTCTAGCCTATTTTCACCAGAAACCGAATAGGCAGACATTAACGGTGAAATATTTGAGCAAATTTGCTCACAGGCTGAACACTCGCGGAGTTAATTTCCCAACCACCGATCGCGACATAAAGAAATTTGAAATTCTCAATACACACATCGCAATTCATGTTATCGCGTATGACAACAAAAAGTTTTTCCCCTATCGAACAAGCATATTCCGTACGCGTAAATACCAAATTAATCTTTTAATGTTGAAAGGCGATGCAGGAAAAACTCATTCTTGTTTAATTAACACCGCGAACGGGAAAAACGGATTGTCGCGTCTTCTTTCTCACCTTTCAAAAAATGCTCATCAAGTAGCTGTTTGTAATTTCTGTTTTCACAGATTTACATCAGACAAAACAGTAAACCGGGATGGGAAAGCAAATTTGATGAGACATCTAGAGCTTTGTTCAAAGTTCCAGTCTCAGAGAACTTCATACCCAAAACGAGGTGAGACAATCAAATTTAAAAAACTCGGTTCGACTTTGAAGAAAAAGTATACAATCTACGCGGATTTGGAAACATTTGTTGTGAATATGGATGATAATGAATCTGAGGATGTACCTATTACCAGAAGTTACACCAAGAAAACGGCGCGTAATATTTCATGCGGGTATTGTTTCGTTGTAATTGATGTGAATGGGGATATCACGTATGGCCCAGTACTCTATAGATCGAGTAATATCAATCAAAAGATCATGGAGAAATTTCTCAAGGAAATAATCGAACTGGGCGATTTATTGAGTGCAGATATAAAATGAGAAATTCCGATGGAGCATTTAAGTGATCGTCAACAACGCGAATTTCAAAACGCTGATAAGTGCGGCCTTTGCGATGAAGTTTTTACCGAAACAGACACAAAGGTACGCCATCATGCACATGAAAATGGAAAGTTTTTGTGTGCTGCTCATGTGTCGTGTAATTTAAATACTCGAACTGACGATACGATTAGCTGTTACTTCCATAATTTTAGCGGATTTGACAGTCATTTTATTCTAAAAGCTCTCGGAAAATGTAAAAAAGAAATTTCCTGTATCGCCAATACATCAGAAAGATTTTTGACATTGACAGTGGGAAAAATCAAGTTTTTAGATTCATATAAATTTATGAATGAATCTTTAGAAGTATTAGTGCGCAACTTGGTAGATAGTACAGATATGGAATCGAAGTTCAAACGTCTGTTTTCAGTATTTAATGACCCCGATCTCGAACAAAGGCAACTCTTGTTGAAAAAAGGAGTATATCCCTATTCGTACATATCTTGCCCTGAAAAATTCGCTGAGACTTCTCTCCCTCCGATAGAATGTTTTTATAATGATCTTAACGATACACCCCTCTCCCCCAAAGAATATGAGCATGCACAAAGAGTGTTCTCAACATTCAAGTTGAAATCTCTCGGCGAGTATCATGATTTCTATCTGTGCCTAGACGTCATGCTATTAGTTGAGGTTTTCGAAGAAATGAGGTCAACGCTTTTTAGGTCATATGGCCTCGATGTGACTCATTTTCTTTCGCTTGCTCATTACACTTGGAATTGTATGTTAAAGTTCACCCGGGTTGAACTCCAATTGATTAGCGATCCCGATATACATCTATTGTTTGAATCAGGAATGCGCGGTGGTGTTTCGTTTATTGGCAAGCGTTATTGCGAAGCCAATAACAAACACATCCCTGACACATACGATCCCACAAAACCAAGTAACTATTTGCTTCATATAGATTGTAATTCTTTGTATGCGCACTCTATGAATCAATTCTTACCTTATGGAAATTTCAAGTTCCTCTCAGAGGAAGAAATCCATGCTCTTGACTTTACAAATTTGGAGAGTGAATCAGAAACTGGTTATGTAATTGAATGTGATCTCAAGTACCCACAGGAGTTACATGATATGCATGCCAATTTCCCTCTCGCTCCACTTCATCAAATTCCTCCTAGCGAATTGTTCTCCAAGTACCAAACCAATGAGAACGGTCAAACTCTGACTAAAAAACTCATGAACACACTTTTTGATCGAGAGAGGTACATTGTTCATTGCATGAATTTGAAACTGTACCTTCAACTCGGATTGCAATTAACAAAGGTACATCGCGTCATTAGCTTTTCCCAATCGCCTTGGTTGAAGAACTACATTGAGTTCAATACCTGTAATAGGCAAGCCGCGAAAAATAAATTTGAAGTCTCCTTCTTTAAACAGATGAGTAACTTATGCTTCGGAAAATCGATTCAGGGAAATCGGCATCAATGTAATGTTCAAATTATCACAGACGCCAAGCGTCTAGATAAGTACATTTCAAATCCCCTATGTAAACGCTGGCAGATAATAAGTTCGGATGTGATTGCGGTTTTCTCGCGAAAGTTGGAACTAAAAATGAATAAGCCAATCTATTCAGGTTTCTGCATTCTGGATTTGAGTAAACTGCACATGTATGATTTTTTCTATTGTAAATTGCAAAAAATCATACCATGGCAACGCATCCAGCTCTGTATGACTGATACAGATAGCTTCCTCTTATCATTGGAGACACCCGACGTCTACCAACTGATAAGAGAAAATCTAGAATTGTTTGACACTTCAAATTACCCAGCTGAGCACGAATGCTTCTCCAATGAGAGGAATAAAGTTGTAGGGAAATTTAAGGATGAGGCAGCTTCATTTCCTTTAAAATCTTTTCTGGGATTACGGGCGAAATTATATTCATATCTTGTAAATAATGAGAAGGAGGAAACTGTGAATAAGTGTGTAGCAAAAGGTGTGAAGACACATGTGAAAAATAGAAAACTTAGTTTTGACTTGTATAAGAAATGTTTGATTGAACGATGCCAACATATAGAAAAATGTAATATGTTGAGATCCTTCAATCATAACATGCATCAAATTGAATGTGCAAAGGTTTGTTTAAGCCCGTTCGATGACAAGCGCTTTATTGCAGAGAACGGAATCGATACATTACCATTCGGTCACTACAAAATAGCAAACTGATGGCACAGATCAGTGTGTGTGTAACAAGCTAGTGACCAACACATCGAATTCTGTTTCAAGCGTGTCTTCACACAAAGAAGAAGAATGAGTAATATTAGAGCAAAATTAGCAGCAGAGCTTCACTCTGCTGCACGTGTAAATTACCCCACACGCAGATATGAGTTGAAGAATGAGAACGATTTATATCAATCAGATCTGATTGAGATGGGTAGCTTATCTAAATTCAATAAAGGATATCGTTATATTTTAGTTGTTATTAATTGTTTTACTAAGTACGCTTATTGTATACCTTTAAAGAATAAGACTGCACAAAGTGTTTATAATGCACTCGAACCCATTATTTGTAAGAATAAACATATGCGTTTTTTCCAGACAGATGGAGGGAAGGAGTATTTTAATAAGCATGTGAAAGATTTGTTAGATAAGTATAATATCAAGCATTATTCTGTTTTTACTGATAAGAAAGCTAGTATCGCTGAGAGATTTAATCGTACAATAAAATCAAAAATATATCGATCTTTAACTGAACGTGGGAGTAAAAACTGGGTTAATAACTTACAAAATATTGTAGATGATTATAACAATACAGTACACAGTAGCATTGGAATGCGACCTAAAGATGTAACTAAAAAACATCGTAAACGTGTTTTAGAATCACTAAACTCTGCATTTAATAGACGATTCAAATTAAAAGTGTTGAAACCAAAATATAAGCTAGGTGATATTGTGAGAATTTCTAAAAAGAAACAGATATTTGATAAAAAATATCTAATGAATTGGTCATCCGAATATTTCCGAATTGTGAGCATACATCCCACAAGACCTATCACTTACTCATTAGAAGATCTTAGTGGTGAGATAATACAGGGTAGGTTTTATCAAGAAGAAATTAAAAAAACACTTTTGAATGAATCTGAAAGAAATGTTTATTTGATAGAAAAAATATTGAGACGAGATAAGGATAAGTTGCTTGTGAAATGGATTGGATTTCCACAACCATCATTCATAAATCGAGAGAACTTATTAGAGTAAATAATAATAATTAGAGTAAGATCACATGGTATAATTTTATCGAATCACATTTGTTGTAAATAATTAGAGTAAGATCATATATGATGTAAATAATGTACATTATCTATCCACATTTGTTGTAAATAATTAGAGTAAGATCATATGATGTAAATAATGTACATTATCTATCCACATCAATGATAATCATTGTAATATTCTTTACATTGTGTGTTTTTTAAATAAAAACAACTTGAATTGAATGTTCGCTCTTTCATTTCTCATTTTTGTCATAGAGAAGTGCTAGTAGCATGTGGCACAAGGTGACTAGATGTTGAATGGGTGAGTACATCTAGTCACCTAGAAACGCTTCATTACCGAGTGAACCAGACACATGAAACAGTTCTGTTTGTATATCTCACTTTCTCAACATGAACAAACTCGACATTGTAAATTTCGATAAGTTAATTGCACAAGAGGAAAAGCCTGTATGGTGTAAGAATGGTACATTGATACCGCATAACGCTAGAATTCTCATTGTAGGTCCGTCTGCATGCGGTAAAACGAATTTATTGTTCAACTTGATTTTTTCCAAAAATGGATTGAGATTTAAACATATTTATTTAAATACTAAAAGCCAATATCAAGATAAGTACTTGTTTTTAAGAAAAGTCTTTTCAAAAATGAAAGGTATTGAATTTCATGTCAATGATATTCCTGAGAGAATTCTCCACCCGAATAAAATTCAACAATTTTCTCTTGTCATATTCAACAATTTACAACTTAGTCACACACCTCAAATAAGAGATTATTTTACTATGGGTAGACATCGTAATATTGATACAGCATATTTAATTCAAAGTTATGGTGCAACACAAAAACATTTCACCAGAGATAATGCAAATATGATTGTTATATTCAAAATTGATCAATTATCACTCAAATTAATACATAGAGACTATGTGGGTGAAGATATTTGCTTCAGAGATTTCAGTAAATTGTGTTCAAATGTGTGGAATTCTAAGAAGCATAGTTTTCTTACTATTATGACCAAATGTACAGCTAATAGTGGAAAATATAGACAGGGTCTGGATAACTTTATTGACATTCAGTAGAGAGTGAGTAGCAGTGAAAGAATGAGGATGTCTCGTAGAAGACAAAACGCTAGTGTTGCTCTAATCGATAAGATTAAGAAATTGAGGAAAGTTATTAGAGATAAACATAGAAGCATTGTACATTTTGAAAAGCAATCTGACAATTACAGAGAAAAACTTTTTACACCGATTATCACACCTTTAGTTGAAATGGGGAAAACTAAATCTTCTCACCACTCTGATCAGAGTTTTATACCAAAAAAGGAGGAACAAGAAGAAGAAGAAGACGAAAGTATGGAATTGGGAGAAAAACATGATGATGAAACAATAGAAGTTGCATCACCATCAGCAGCTGAAAAAGATCTAAGCATGAATGAATCAAGTATATTTAATTCAACTAGGCTTGAGAGTGATACAAGCGGTAAAATAAAGAAGATAAAGAATCAAGTGCTTGCACAATATTTGTATACATTTCATAGTGAAAAATTGGATAACTCGATTCCTTATGGAATTTCCTATGATTCTGACCGAAAATTATATTTTATGGGTGAGATGGTTGTTAGCTTTGATAACTACTTCTTTTATATTGATAACGAAAAATTCCGAATTACACATGGACTATTAGAACTGTTATTTGCGCAAAGACCAAATTCATATCTCTTTGATGAAAAAGATCTAAATAAATACAAGAAGATTTTATCAATAACAAAAGTTCATTTGGATAGACGAGGATATGTGAAACGTAACAGTGGTGTAAAGTCTCGCTTAATTCAAATGCTGTTTCCTGTTAAAAAAACAAGTAAGAGAGGTTCTGGTTATTGAAATTTGCAAAAAATACTTCTAGCAATAGAATTTACCAATATTATGACAACTATGATGAATTGGTTCAGAGACTTCATTTATTAAAATCATCAAAACTTGCTGGGCACTCAGCTCATGATGTTGAGATTGCATCAATTATAGAAGAATTGCGTGAAGGTAAAATTATTGTTTAGTTGCAGAATGAGCGTGCACAGATTCGGAGGTAAAAGCGAGAGAGTCGCTGCGAAGAAAGACATTGTATGGAATGGACCAGATCTTACCAGTTTTAGTGAGAGAATAATACAGGCAATTAATCAACAGGGTGTTAGTGAATCTCTGCATTCGTATTTAGATTCACAATTATCTAATATAGTTGAGAATATTGGATTGAACAAGATCGAAAAGGAACACATCTTCAGTACATTACAACAGTTATCTGACAATATCGATAGGGGACTTAAAGAGAAATCTATCAATTTGGAGAATTCTCTTCATGATCTCAAATCAACAACAGAGATATTCAGATCACACTTGAATACGATCAATGATAATAAAGTTGACAAGAATTATTTGGATGAGAAATTGAAAGTTATCTCAGACAAGATTAAAGATTTGCAAGTATTAGATAGAAATTATCTAAATACCAGATTGAAACAGCTTAGCACAGAACTTTTTACTAGAGTAAATGAAACTCATTCATTATCGGTTGATAAGGAATATTTGGATGAAACTGTGCAGGCATTGAATAACATTGTTATAACAAAACAAGAGTTAGAAGATCGATTATCTGCAATGACTAATACGATAAAGACAAATCTTATGGAGGGGATTGAACAATTTGTTTCAAAAAACGATTTGAATACATTGCTAACTACGTTTAGCGAAACTTATGTATTGAAAAATGATCCGAGTAGTGAAATGCAAGCATTTATTAAGAAAGATGAATTACAAGCTACACTCAAATCAATTCGTGAGGAAATAGCAACTTCAATTAAAAATACAGAGAATGATGAAGTGACAAGATTACAATGTTCAGCTGCATTCACCAATTATCTCACTTTATTTATACATCGAATAGCATACCAAATAGTGCGAAATTATGCGAAAGTTAGTTTCCATATGAATTGGATTGAGGCGAAATCGCATAATTTGACAGAAGATCAAGTAGGTGATTTAATCACCGATAAGATGGGTTTAAGTATCTACGCCGATGTTCTAAAACCCTAAAGTTAGGATCATATCAATCTTTAACCGATTTTCACTATGCAAATTGCTTGGGAGAAATAGCTACATTCTATTTCAACGTTCACATGCATTTTTCCAAGCTGAAACAAGATTATGTACGAAACGTGTTAATGCTCGAATTTGAGATGAATTAGAACAGAGATGCATTCGTCCTTGTGAACTCTGCAAAAACGTGACAATACTCAAGTATTGAATTAGACCGGAACTGCATTTATCCTTATAAGCTATGTGAACTAAAATTGCAAAACGTGACAATAGTCAAGTATTGAATTAGACCGCAACAGCATTCGTCCTTGTAAGCTCTCTGAAGTGAAATTTTGAAACATGTTAATCATCAGCCAAGAGCAGAATTGGTGCGTAATGATAACGCCCAAGGTTGTCTCACGGTAAGCAAACGTTGCTACATAGTGTTGTGAAAACTACAACAAGAAATGACAATGTTTTTCAGTTTGATAATATGTTAAGAATGTAAGATTTGGTGAGAATGATTTATATCAATATAGATTCAGAAAAGAACTTTGAATTCACTATTATTCTTCCAAAGAATATTCAACTATGCTTGGCACATAAAGAGTTTTGAAAAGATGGGATTTGAATGTTACTGCTGGACATATATTCTTGGAAGAATGATAAAATCTCATCCTAGTTGTCAAGTACATCTAGAATTTATGACAGTAAGAAGATCGTTTCACTTAAATCTGCCAGTGTTTGTTGTGTGTACAACTCGTTGTCAAGAACATGTTTCAGTTAAATCTGAGAGTAAGATATTCATTTCACAAGAAGTTCGTTTCACTTAAATCTGGCAGTGTTTGTTGTGTGTACAACCCATTGTCAAGAACATGTTTCAGTTGAGTTCGTTTCACTTGAATCCGTCAGTAGATTGCCTCTCTCTCTCACACATATCTCTCTCTCTACTATTAATCATCAAATAGACCATGACTAAATGTAATTGAGCATGACTGAATGTAATTAGCCATGACTATATTAACTAGAGCATGACAAGAGAGAGAGAGAGAGAGAGAGTATCATCTTCCTCTCCTTCTAACTAGAGCATGACAAGAGAGAGAGAGAGAGTATCATCTTCCTCTCCTTCTTCTCCTTCTTCTTCTTCTCCTTCTTCTTCTCCTTCTTCTTCCTCTTCTTCTTCTCCTTCTTCTTCCTCTTCTTCTAGAGAGAGAGAGAGAGAGAGGTTCTTCTAAGGGGGCGGGGGCGGGAGAGGAGCGGGAGAGGTGCGGGGGGAAGGGGGGAAGGTAGGATGGGTGCGGGGGGGAGGGGTGAGGAGGGGAAAAGTCATAAAAAAGTCTCGCGGTTTCGGCATTATCCGTCTACTAACAATAAATGATTTGATTTGATTTGCTGTTACTATATAAACATGAACATTCCAAACAGCATATTATAAAGGAACACTACATAAATGTTGATCATGAATCATGATAATATGCGTTTTGTTTATAGTATTGCATAACTGAGTTCCAACATATTAAGCTACACAATGAAAAGTTTATTTATGTATGAAATATTTTATTTATAAAAATTACCATCCCATACATGATCTTAACATGTGTCTAAAATGCTATTAATTAGAGTAACAAACTCACCAAAAATAAACATTCAGTCATTGAAATGGGCTCAAATAATTATGTTCTGCGAAAAAGATAAAGAAAATCGAAAATAAACAGAATTTTATGAAGTGAGCTAGGAGAGTCTTATTTTGAAATATGAGGTATCCTACATTTTGGAGGCCCGTCCAAGATTGAATTGAAGTGTTTTGTGAAAAAGTGAAGTGAAGATATTTTCCACATTATGTATACCGAATCAGAAGGCTATCCGACGACAAAGAGTTTACCAACAATCTGATCACGTGAAAAGGCTTACAAGAGATACAGGCGATTGGAGTCAATGTTCTTGTAACCTGGTTTGACTGATTAGAAAATTTTATGAATCTTAAAACAATATTTTATGAATTTGAATTTTTTTGTCTGATTAATGAAGAATTATTTCAATCAAATAGACGAACTGGGAATTTATGACTCGATGCAATAATGGAATAAATTGAGAATGAATAAATTGGAATTGAAAATTTGACTGATTGTGAAATGGTTTCAAATATTAACAGTTATCCAATGACAATGCCAAGATAAGAAGGGTATTTCTATCTCTCGACATAGAGTATCAGAAATTAATAGTTAGAAGCAGCAGACCCTCGGAAGCAACATGGTTTGGTGCCTCAAGGAAGTCATACATAGGTTGTGTGCACAGGGGGTGTGCAGGTTACGACATGGATTAGGGTATGCATAAGTGAGAAAATCAGGAGCATGTGAGTGTCACTAGCTCAAATGCGACTCCTCAGCATGTGGCTGAGGGGAAGCATAGCTGTCCGGAACTGCAAAAACATGGCTATCTGTAAGGGAGGAAAGGTGGCTTGTCTGGAACTACAGACATGGAGGTCTGGCAGGGAAGAATCATGGCTATCTGGCAGGGAGGAAGTGGGTCTGTCCTTGAGCGGAGTATTGTTTGATTTAGAGGTTTGAAAAATCGCGATGGAGCCCACAAGGTTGAGGATCATGCCGTGTATATATGCTGCTAAATCTAATTGTTTAAGTATCATTAGAAATCCAAAGAATCCAAATTGTTTGTTTTATTTAGTGAAGGTGAATGTGTGGCTTGAGGGCAAGCCAACTCGTCAGAATGGCCGAATTGTAGGAAATATTTTATTTTGGAAGTTACCATCCCACACATGATCTTAACATTTGTTTGAAATGTTATTAATTGAAGTAACAAACTCACCAAAAATAAACATTCAGTCATTAAAAAGGGCTCAAGAAATTATGTTGTGCGAAAAAGGTAGTTGTGAAACGAAAATAAACAGAAGTTTATGAAGTGAGTTAGGAGAGTCTTATTTTGAAATATAAGGTATCCTACATTTATCGCATTTATCGCAAACAGTACATTCTTAATAATAATCGAAAGTACTGTACAAATTAAGCAAACCCGTCTAACCCTGTAAATTCCATTTACATTTTTACTACGGTATATTTATAAATTTAAACTTCATAAATGTTAATTATTTTGTGATCAATATTCCATTCTTTTGAACTCCTAAGATAATGCACTGGAAATATTCAATTTTTAATTTACTCTAATTTCGCCATATTTGAGAAAAAAACATGATATTACTCAAAATTATCGATTTTTTCGAAAATCATGATAAATTTCATTGAACAGAACATTTTGATACACATAAAGTAAATGAAGCCTACTTTTGAAAAGAGTTTCCATATGATTAAATTAACTTAATTTTTGCTTCGGAAAATTGAAATAACAAAGATACTTTGAAAAAAGTAAAGCTATTAGAGTAATAAATTTTATTCAGCATTGGAAAATTTTCAGAAATAAGTAGAATATGAATTTATTGGAATAGACGATTGTATCAAGAGAAACCAGTCATACATACATTCAAATGAGGATGATTTGTAGTTTTCTCCATGCAATAAGCTACCACTTATTTTATTATTCACTGCGATAATTTTCAAAAAATAAATTCCAATAAATCTGTCTAGATGTGTATAAATAATCTGATGTGTGCCGTGTGACAAATGGTAATCACATTGAACATTTGGTAGGGTTCTTAGTTAAACTGTTAGAGTTACTCTTCCATTTGACACATCATTCATAACTGTAAGTTTAAAGTAATAACTTTTATGAAGAGTTAAAACCCCGATAATCATTTATAAACACTCTGTATATTGTATATTGTTATATTTTTTAAGTTTTATAACTGTGTACACAGTAATATTATATATAGTGAAGAGCTGTTGGTTTTTATTGAAACATATCATTTTCTACAATGTGAATTTCATCAAAATACAGTTTAGCACCTCTAAAGAATAAGAAATTCTCAGTACTGTGAATCAAAATTTCTATACAGTCTTCTCAAAATTCAATTCTCTATAGCAATCTATGATCAGGCTAATTAATCTATCACATTCATTAACTATAAAAAGTTTCATTGCTATATTCGATTTCAATATGAAAATTTTCTGTCGAATTTTTTGACTATATAATAACAAATAACTATGAAGTAACAATCATAGATTCTCTTGATTCTCAGAGCTGTCACAAATGGGTATGAAGAAAGTATGGTGGACAGATTATTGAGTAAAATTAATAGACAAATTTCAATCAATTCTAGCTTTGTAGGCTCAAACTGTGAGGAGAAGACTTGGATAACAATCCCATATTTAGGCCTTGTATATGATAAGATAGGTAGGGATTTGAAGAGGAATGGATTTCATGTTGCTTTCAAGATCAAACCGATTTTAATAGTCTATTTAGCTGGATTAAAGACAAAATTGATACTTGGGATAAAAGTGGGGTGTACAAACTTAAATATGGTGATTGTAATGCATGTTATGTGGGTCAAACTGGTAGAAGTTTCAAAAGTAGAATTAAAGAACACATCAGAGATTGGAATACACAAAATGGGGAATCTAACTTTGCAGAACATTTGATAACAAATCACAAGTTCACAGTTAAGGAGAATGTTGAGTTTCTGCATCTTAATAACAAAGGCAGATCTTTGAATATTCTAGAGGCTTTAGAAATAACAAGAGTAATTAAGGAAAATTCCCAGTACAGTTTAAATGACCAGATTCATTTCAACCAATACAACACTACAAATTTAGTTTTATCATAAAATTGTAAGCATACATTAGTCAATAGTTTTTCCATTTACATATTTGTTTTATTATCTTTCACACTTGTTTTCTTGGTTCTTATTTTGTACTGAAAGTAAATTTTGTTATGGCGATTCTGTTGCTTAAGCCGCCATTTTGTCACACCATTGAGTGGAAGGAGACTGTCTAGTTGGGCCAATGGCAGGCGTTCATGCCCTTGACCAATAGCAGTACTTGCCTACTAGCATACATTCTGCTGCTCTTGTATTTAGTTTTAGTTTATCAGAGGTTGACAATGGTGTAATAACCGAAACCAGTCTTTCTAAGTATCAATAAATCTGTGTTTTTTGACGATTTCATAGTCTTTTTCATTCAAGAACATGTTCACCTCTGCATTACTCCTTGCTCGCCAACCTTCTGCTGTTCTCACTGGTCCCAAAACTCTTCTTATAATCTTCCTTTCGAAGATGCGCAGCACATTTATTTCTTTAACATATAATGTACATGCCTCTGCGCCATAAGTCACTACTGGTCTAATAGGAGTCTTGTAGATTTTCAATTTCGTTCCTCAAGAAAGGATCTTGGACTTCATTAGTCTTAAGTTGGCAAAATACGCTCTATTTCCAGCTAAGATTCTGCTATGAATATCCTCTTGTATCCTATTCTCATTATTGATTATAGGGCCTAGATATTTGAATTCCCTCACACCATTTAGCTGTTGACCCGACTTGTAATGTCAGTTTTCTGTCTGCATCTATCTTCTGCCGTCATTTTGAGGTACTTAGATTTTTCTGTGTTAATATCCAGGCCTATTTTCTTTCCTTCTTCTATCAATACTCCCAACATATCCAGTAGGTTTTGTTTTGACCGTGAAATGAGTACAACATCATCTGCGTAGGCACCTACTTGGTCCAATTTAAATGTAATGTTGCCATTCAACTTTAGAGCTTGGAGAACCGTATTCAACGCCAGATTAAATAACACTGCTGACAAGGCATCTCTTTATCTCACACCGCTTGTCACAGCAAAGGGTCTACTACATCTGTTCTCTATCTTGACACAGGAATGAGCACCATCCATTGTAATAAGAATTAACTTTATTAGTTTGTGTGGTATTTCGACTTCCATGAGAATTTTTGGCAGTATATTAATTCTATTGATAGAATCAAAGGCTTGCCAGAAGTCTACAAACATACAATGTAGATCAACATTATATTCGTAGCACTTTTCCATCATTTGTCTCATTACAAAAATTTGATCCATGGTTCCTCTGTTACTACGAAATCCACACTGTGCTTCACACATTACCTCCTCATAATATACTGATATCCTTTTCAATACCACAGTGGAAAATATTTTGTTGGAAATATTGAGCAGTGTGATTCCTCGATAATTATCACACATTAATTTGTCACCTTTTTTAAAAACTGGGCAAACACTCCCATCTTCCATTCTTCAGGCATTTCTTCTTTCTCCCAAATCCAGCAAATCAGCTCATGCAGTCTTCTGTGTAAGCTTTGTCCTCCGCATTTGAATACCACTGCAGGTAAGCAATCACTTCCAGGAGCTTTCAGGATCTTATTTATTGCCTCTTGTATTTCTAGGAAACTAGGTTGTTCTATCAATGGTTGAACTGTTGAAATGATTTCAACTTCATCATTGCCCTCATTGTTTTCTTCGTCTCCTTTCAGCCCATCTCTCAAGGATTTTCTCTTCTCCTCCTATGATGTTTCTGCCTTCCCTATCTTTCCATAGGTTTAATTTCGGTTTAAAGCCTTTCCTTATTACAGACACCCTACCATAGAATTTTCGCGCCTCATTTTGCCAGCTCAATTCCTCGAATTTTTCAATGTATTGTTTTTGGTATTGCCTTTTCTTCTCCCTGCATGTCTTACTTGCACACTTTCTTAGTTTACTATACCTTTCTCTTCTCTGCCGCGTGTCTCTGTTCCTCATACACTCTCTGGCTTCATTTTCCATTCTAATAGCTTCTTTACATTCATCATCGAACCATTCACTATTTCTTTCTCACTTCTTTTTTCCTAGTTTTTCCTCTGTGACTCCTATCACTACCTTCTTTATTTTATTCCAGGCTCCATTAATATTTCTATTTTGCACAATATTATCAAGTTCTTCAGCTAATCCCGCTTGCACAGCTTCTTTGAAGTCTGCCTCAACTTCTTCATTCTTAAGTTTTTCAACGTTCCACCTAATTCTTTTTTCACTTCTTGCATTTTGAACTGTAGCTAATCTTTCTCTAATTATTGCCCTGACTACGAAGTGATCAGAGTCACAATTTGGTCCTCTTAATGACCTTACATTCATGATGGTCAATCTGATTTGCATTTCTGGTGCCAGGTATTTATTGTCCAAGTCCCTTTGTGTATGTCCTTATGCGGGAAGGCAGTACTTCTAATTACCATATTATTCTCCATAGCGTGTTGAGCTAATCTGTTTCCGTTGTCGTTTGATTCACTATGAAGACTATATTTCCCAGCTATCTCTTTTAGGTAGCTTTCTCTTCCAATCTTCGCGTTGAAGTCTCCTAGTAGTATGTGAATGTCATATCTGGGTAGTTTATTACATTCCTCTTCCAATGTCTCATAAAAACTGTCTTTTTGTTCTTCAGAGCTGTCTTCAGTTTCTCAACATGCAAAGTCTTTTGTTAATTGGTGCCCAATCTAGAATATATTTTGTCATTTTCTTAGTAATCATAAGGCCAACCCCTCCTTGCCCAGCCCTTAACATTGGTCCACTTTAATATACAGAAAAGTTTTTCTTATCCAATCTACCTTGACCCTGCCATCTAATTTCCTGTATTGCAACCACGTCCAATTTAAATTTAATAATTTCTTCCGCAATTTCATGCATTTTCCCCGGCTGTAGCATAGTCCTTACATTCCATTTTGCTATTTTCAAGTCCATGTCTTTTATTCTTTTGTTTGCATTTCCATTTTTATTTCCTTTAATTCTGTCTGTACGAGGCTCTTTGTTGGATTTTACAGACCTATGTTTTCAAAATTGTCGGCCGAGTGGCTACCAAAGAACAGAAAAATGATCATGATTCAAGATCATAATATGATTTAGCATCTAAAGTTACCAACTGTAATAAACACGTCACCCTGTGATAAATTGTGTACTGGTATTCAAACGGTAGTTTGGAGTTGAAGTCTAGTTGATTGATACCTGTAGCTGTAGATAATGGCTCCTTAGAAGACCTATACAAATAATTATCACTCTTCTAGTTTATCATTGAGACAATGGAAAATGTTGAAAAAAAATATTCACCTCATGAAAGAGAGTTGTTCATATTGCATTCATTAATTACTGAAGAATGTCAGAATATGATATTTTACCATTTTTTTCAATTAAGCTTAGCTTATATTCATCCTAAAATGGAAGATGAAAGAATATGGAATTCTGTGTGATTCATCATACATTGCATATTTCCTGGACCATCTATTGACAATCAACAACTATGAAAACATTGAATTCATCTTTGAAACACTGATTTAACCTATCTATTTTTTTTTAATTCAACACTTTACTGATGGATATTACTACCAATTGATTGAGAAGAATATGTTTTCGGAATAATGAATGCTGCATGACTAAGCACCTAGGAAGTCCGTATTGAGATATAAATGAAAATATTGATTGTCAAATAAATTTCATGATTCATCAAATAAAGTAAAGTGTGACAAGAGATACATTGACTTTTGGCGGTACGAGGTTCACCAGGTAAGCTAGTTGTAAATAAAGCTTTATTATCAATAGTTTACACTGAAAAAAGACAGGCTCAATCACCAGGAATACTATAAATTCTATGAGGGATCAGTAAGCCATTAATTTTGAATAGTACAATCACTTCCATCATAAACACTGGATACATTATGGACAATCAATACATATAAAATTCTTATTAGCTATAGAATACAAAATTTTTGATTGCAGTGAGCCTGACTACTACAATATGAATAAACTATTGGATCAAATATAAGGAATTACTCACATCTCCAATCAACTTGTACTTTTTATTCACAATATATTAACAAAAAATATATATAAGTTAAATTGAATGAACTCACAGCTAGTACTCAAGTTTGTCTTTTCTGGCCGTGCTACAAATGAATGTAGTAGGTATATGTTTGACATTTTGTTTTTGTAATCTTGTTGTCTATTGAGAAAGTTTTTAATGTGATTTTTGATGGCAATAAAATTTGAATTTGAAAAAAGATTATCAACAAACTCCTAACCAAAGAAAATCTATGTGCTCTGTTCTAATCGGAATGTATGAGAGTCCATATACAGCTGATAGAAGGCGCATACCGAACTGGCCAAGCATACAACAATAGAACAAACACGTGGCAAGCTCACACTCTCTATCTACGCAAAATAAATTCGATCAGCTGATTTATAATATTATTTTAAGCTTTCCAATGATTATAACATATGTTAGAATATCATGTGCTATTATCTCAGTTACATATGGCGTTCACCTTACCATGTTCATAACCTTACTTAATATAGGATCCTTTTTCATCCTTTGAAACCCTTAGAGGCAAAATACCTCAATATCCGTTCTTAGTGCGCGTCTAGCATGTTTGAAGAATATTTGTGCAAAGTTTTAAGTCTGTAGGCCAATTAGTTTGAGCTGTAGTGTGTTTACATCAAAATTTTCGAAAAATGCCCTCTCCTGAACCCCCCCTGTGCTCCTGATCGGAATTTTTTAGCATAGATCTAATTTTTTCCGTAGCTGAACAAAAATGACTTTGCTGTGCAATGAGCGGTTGAAAAGTACAAAATTTTTGGTGGGCCCCAGCCCCCTAAGGGAGGCAAATTTCTGAAAATCCTATCTTAGTGGATGTTTTGAGGCTACCATAAAAAATTGTGCAAAATTTCAAGTTTTAAGGCTCAGTAGTTTGGGCTGTGGTGTGATTTCAGTCTGTCGGTGCTTAGCCTTTTATAGATATGGATTATGTTTTACCATTTAATTCGACTAGGAATGAAATTGAATAATTCAGTACATCAGCAGTTAATCGATTAAAGATAGTGAAGAGCTGTTGGTTTTTATAGAAACATATAATTTTTTGTTGATTGTATTTCAGTGATTAATTGTTGAGTAATATCTGACATGGGACGAAAAAAGCATCAGCATGGTGGAGTTTCAAATAAAATCTGGTCATTCAAAAAAAAAAAAATTTCATGCTTGAATGGAAATGGAACATCAACAAATACGAATAGTTGAAGCAACACATAATAAATAAATTAGATAAAAGTATGACATGGATGAAATTCATGTAGACTAAAAATCAATACATCAATAGCTATGAGTTGCTGTTATGTATGCTTCATATCACATAGAAAATTACCAATACAATCACAATATGTTAACACCGATAAATAATCATTGTCATGACAATAGAAAAATAATTTGAACTATACTAACAAAAATCCACATTCTTTGAGTTTGAATAAAATGCATTCTCCAGAAATGTTCATACTTTGAAAATGCTTCATAGATCAATCCAGATTAAAATTGTGAAAAAGTCTCCGTAAACAAATATTACTCTAAACCAAACTATGTTTGAAAAGTTGTTTAAATTGTGAATGTATGTTAGCATGACATAAACAAAACATCAAAAAGGCATTTCACTCATTTTTATTATACTCTAGTCTCTAGTTCCTAGCAAACACATATACAGTATACTTTTGACTTCCAATTTCTTTCCTTTTAATATTTACTTTTATCTCAAAATCATACATCAGAGAGCGTACTTTCACATAATACTTTCCAATTTCAGTATCATAATATCCTATTTTCAAGCATTATGCTTATGTAGCAGTCATTCACAATAACTAAAGAAAAGTATTGAAAATAACACAATTAACTTATAGATCCGATGATAGACTGTATGTTTATAGCATACCGTATTTGGTTGACTTGACGTAGTGTTACATGTATAACACTGAGCTGTGAATTTTTATCTTGGGAGAGTAAGATGCAAGTGAATAAAATGCAATATATATGTAATATGATTACGAATTCGATCGTTCTCTGTTCAAATGTCAATATAATTTTTTTTTTTTGTTTAGTGTTAAATATTCATTGAATCATTATGCTCCTATAATAAATTATTTGTAATCATATCATGCATATTCAAGAAGATATTGAAGAAGAAAACGAAAGTTTATAAAGTATCAGTGCCAAAAGTTAGTTCCACAAGTTTCGACTAGAAATTTCTCCCAGTGAAACATCAATAAAATAATTTGTGCATTCGAGAACTAAAGTTCAACTTTTTTTGCGGAACGTCTTGGCAGAAAATGTTTGAGTCACATGATGCACACAACATTTCTCCTCAACCTACACAAATATTCATAATTGTAGGCTATACTAGTCTAAGCCCCAACGCAAAGCGCTACTCTTTTCAGAGTTTTATTCAATCCTCTATCTGGTAAAGTGATCTACTCGGTCCATTCAAGTCCAGATAATCATGGTCAGAAAATCCCCAGAAACATCACCATTATTTCAATTATTGGCTGTCATCAGTTTTGCATCATTCAACTCCTTCATTATGATCCTAACATATATAAACATGATACTTTTTTCAAGTTACACATTTATTGTAAATACTAAAAACGTATTTAGTCCACTTCGTGCTAAGCACAAGATTTTAAAAACAAAACATGAGTGACATTAGACAGTGTGCTGGATTTCTTCACAAGTTAATTGAATAATGTAGTTGGTTTTAGACACGTGGGACAAAAATGAATATTTTAGTATTATTTTCTAAAGTAAAATACGACTTGAGATGGAGGTGGATAAAAAATTGATTTTTCATTGATAAATTCAATCCTTATTTACATGTAGATTTTCCATTTTTTTTGTAAAATGTATCATATACCGGTATCGTTCTATAATAAAAGCTGCATCAGATTGATGTTTCAAGTGGGAAAAAATCATATTCAACTTATCCAACACATGCAGTATTAAAACCATGGCATAACAGAAATTCTATCTATAACACAAAAAACATGAATTACTTCTCATTGAAATAATTATTTCACTGCATTTGAACAATTACGGTATGAAGCTTATGGAGCTAGCTCTTCCACACTCATATACGAGTAGTATTTAATTAATTATTAAGAGTGATCCCACTACTAACGAGTATTTCATTAAGGATGCAACCAATAAGTGTAGCAAGATAGTACGGTAGTATTCATAACTAAATTTTAGGTCTCCAAACTTGTATGTTGGCAAGAGTGTTTTGAATGTCAAATGCAAGTGTTAATTGAATAGAGCTAGTATTTCATTAGTGCTGTTTTTGCTGTCGATTCGTTACGTTGTGTCAGAAATAGTATTTTCGAAGGATTGAAGAGCTAAAAAAGGATATACTCATCTGTTTTGTTGAATGATAGACAAGGAGAGCAACACCACAGTTAATCAAATACTACAATTATAACGTGTACCACACTATAGCAATGCTATGTGAATTTCTGGTCATCACATAATATTAATAATAATATCGAGTGACCTAGCTAGCTCAGGTCTGGTGTCAGTGTTTTCAGGTCGTAAACTGATCGATTTCAGGGCCTCTGACACAATTTAATGACTGATTTTTAGGCAGCCGGGAGCGACGACTTAACGTCCAACCGAAACACGCATCAGTTGGAGTCGAGACGTTGATAGAGACGGTTGTTTTTCTTTCCGTTCTTATCTGCTGTAGTGTTCTGTTTTCGCCGGTCGTTTCTGTGCTATATTGAATGAAGTGCTAACTGTTTTTGTTGCTTGCACTCTAATTACGTGAGGAACTTGCCATAAAAAATTCGTAACCAGTTTCATTATTTATTCTGCTTCTCTCTCTTGAACTGTCGTACTACTAATCTATTTCTGAATAACTTTAATATCTTAAAGAACTGCAATATAATGGGTGCTTGTGGAATCTATAATGAGAACATTGCTCGTAATGAGAAAATTAAAATAGATTGTGGCCAGTGTAAACATATTTTCCATGCTAGTTGTGTAGGTTTGACGGATGTGGAGCTGCAGGTAATTAGTAAAACTAATCCATGGACTTGTATGAGGTGCATCAAAGCTAAAAGACTGAGTCGTTCATTGACGGATGGAGATATAGTGGTTGGACCCGCGTTTTCCAATGCTGTATTCGAGGAGAGTAGTGACGTGCTTACTATGGACAAGGTGAGGAGCTTGCTTAATGAGAGTATGAGTGATCTACTGCAGAAAATTGATGAACGTTTTAATAGCAATCTTTCACCCATTCGCGCTGATATTAATGCAAATAGTGCATTCGTTCAAGGAACTTCGTGATACTATCAAGTCTCAAAAAGAAACTATAAAGTCTCTTGAGTTGAAAAATGCTCATCTTGAATCTAAACTGGATAAGGTGACTACTGAACTGGATGAACTAACTACTGAAATGGATGATTATCAGCAGTATTCACGTAGGAACTGCGTTGAAATATTTGGGGTTCCGGAGGTGAAAGATGAGGATGTTTCTAAAATATTAGTGGATGTCGGTAAATCAATTAACTTCAATAAGGATATGGAGGCTGCTGTTATCAACTGTCATAGACTAAAGAAGAGGAACAACATGTCTACAGCGGGTATTATTGTGAAATTCTTGAAACCTAAGGATGCTGAACTGTTTTTGAATTCCAAGAAGAAAAAGGGTGTCCTCACACCAAAGGATATTGGACTTAATGGATCAAACAGTATTTTCGTAAACGCTTCGTTGACAGCAAAAAGACGAGTTCTCTTTGGCAAGGCTAAGCTTCTACTGAAGAGTGGCGTTATCAAGTACCTGTGGGTTGATCGTAGTGGCCGTGTGAAGGTTCGAGTTGTGGAGGGTGGACCAGTATCAGTTGTTCGTACTGATAGCGACCTGAATGCTCTCTCCACTGCTGGAGACTAAAACTTAGTAAATAAACTGTGCTAGAGACTTTTTATTTAAACTTTACTTTGTTGATTCAATTTTTTTTTTTTTTAGTTTTTTTTTAGTTTTGCTCTACATTGTAACTTTCCTTCCAATCATATTTATATTTTGTGTTTGTGTGTGAGTAGTGTGAATGAGAGTTTATTTTTTCAGTTTGTTTGTGAATTTTTCGCATTTTTCTTACCAGCTAATTTCTCAGTATAATAATGGGATGATGATAGTTTCTTCCTGCTAGTTATCTTATCGTAGTTGGAATAGGATTCCTTATCTTGAGCTTGGAATTTCGGAGGGCTATCTTATCTCTGAGTGGCTGTTTGTGAATCCGTTGCCTGCCCTTCATTATTATTGCCTTTTATCACTCTTTTCCGGTGCAATACAGCTGGCCTTTTCTTTTCATTTATTGCAATAAATTTTTTCTCATTCCTGTCTCCCTCGTTATTTTAGTTTATGTTTTGGTATGAGCTTGTATGAATGAGATTTGAGTGATTGAGCCTTTAATTAGAATTGAAAGTTAACTGAGTTAGTTTTTGGTTATTATTATTTTTATTCCATATTTATCAATATTTTCTTATTTATTTCTTATTTCCTCTGTATTACCTCTGAACTGGTGTGCAATGTTTACAAAGTTAATGGTTGATAGGCATTTTAATATTATGGCTTGTTTCAAATTTGGTGAGTGCTAAGCACATTTCATGAATTCAACTTCAATTTCCATTATTTTCTCGTTTTGATTATATATTAGTTTTTTTCCAACTAATCTCTATACTCTATCTCTTTCTCCCATACTTACAACTTTAGCTCTTGAAACAAGAATTTATTTCTTCGATCTGATTTATTCTCCTGTTATTTTTTTCAGTCTAACGCTAATAAATATATAGTCTTCTTCTCTTTATAGTGGGACTGTATTACATTGGGTTGCATTGCAGTGATATACTCGCATAGGACTCCTATTTATTACAGTGGATAGAAATTTGTGTTAATGTTGCTGCCAATTGCTTTGTTGCTTTGTTGAGGACTTCACTATATGATTCTATTCTCGTAGCTATGATGGATGAGCTTAATATATATTATCAGAATGTACGTGGATTACGAACCAAATTATCTGATTTCAGTCTCAATCTGCTGAATAGTACTTTCCACGTAATTGTATTGACTGAGACATGGCTGCACGATGGAATTGGTGACATGGAACTGTTCGATGATAGGTATGCAGTTTTCAGGAGAGATAGACAGGGCGGAAGGGGAGGGGGAGTCTTGGTGGCGGTCCATAGGTCATTACAAGCAGAATGTTGTCAAGACATGTGTGACGTCAATGTTGAGAGTATGTGGGTGAAAATTACTCACAATAAAAGATCTTTATACCTGAATGCTCTTTATTTCCCACCATCCTCACCCATCAATGTCTATAAAATGTATTTTGAGTTCATTGACCCTTCTCAAATGTAATGGATGATTGTATGATTTTGGGCGATTTTAATATACCTGAAATTGGTGGTACGGATTACGATCTTGTAGCGGGCTCAATGGTAGCACAGAATTTGGCTCGTTTCATGAACTTCATGGACTTGAACTCTTATAACTCCATACTCAATTCCAATGATCGTACCTTGGATCTGGCTTTAAGTACTTTTCCTCTTACAGTCCAACATGCGGATGCTGCTTTTGTCAATGAGGATAATCATCATCCAGCTCTTGAAATATGTTTTCCCACTATGTCGTCACATGCTGTAAATACTGACGATTCAGATGAGTATTATGATTTCAAACGTGGAGATTATTATGGATTGTATTGTCGTATTAGGGATATAAATTGGGATCTATTTTATTCTTGTACTGACGTTGATGGTGCGGTTGATGTATTCTACAGCAATTTGTTCGACTGTCTTGATCGGTCTATTCCTAAACGGAAGAAATCAAAAGTCAAGAGTAAATATCCTTATTGGTTTACAACTGAGATCATTGGCAGCATTAAGCAGAAGAATAAATGTGCCCGGAAAAGGAAATTCTCCAAATACCATGATGAATTGTTCAAGAAATTAAGAGCTGATATCAAGGTGAAAATTCAGAATGCCTACCGCGCTCACTTGGATGGGGTGGAGTTCCAAATGAGAGGAAATTTTAAATCATTCTGGAGATTTGTCAACAGCAGACGTTGTAACGATTTCTCGGAGAAGGCAATGAAGCTAAATGGTGAGGCATATTTTGATAAGGATATTCCCAATGCATTTGCAGAGTATTTTTCTTCTGTGTATGTAAATGATCCTCCTTGCTCCAATACTGATACTGCTAATGATGGTGGTTCCTTTTTCAACTTGTCCTCTGTTTCAATTGAAGAAATTTCAGCAGCAATTACTAAGTTGAAGCCAAGAGCTTCAATGGGCCCTGATGGTTTACCACCTTTTATAATTAAAGGTTGTGCTACATTGTTATTGGAACAGTTGAAGTTCATCTTTGACATGTCATTGAGGCTTGGTGTTTTTCCATCTCGGTGGAAATTGGCTCGTGTCACTCCAATTTTTAAAAGTGGAAACAGATGTATGATCACTAATTATAGATCCATATCAATATTGAATGCACTAGCCAACGTTTTTGAGAAAGTACTGTACCAGAATATTTTCAATCATGTACATCCTCTGATTGGTGGTGAGCAGCACGGTTTCATGCCCAGAAAGTCAACAGTAACCAATCTTATGAGGTTTACTAGCATTGTATCGACTGCTTTGGATAATGGTGGCTCAGTGGATGTAATTTACAGCGATATGTCCAAAGCTTTTGACAGAGTGAGTCATAGAATTCTATAAGATAAGCTGGCTAATTTTGGTTTTAGCAAGAACATGCTGTCATTTGTTAGAAGTTACCTTGTTGATAGATTGCAGTATGTGTCAGTGCATGGATCTCATTCAGTTCAGTTCACGAATAGCTCAGGAGTACCCCAGGGCTCTAACCTGGGGCCTTTGTTTTTCTTATTGTTTGTGAATGACTTGCCTGATGTGATCATCAACTCCCACTGTTTAATGTTTGCAGATGATGTCAAGGTATTCAAGGTAATACAAACCACTCAGGACTGTGACTCCCTGCAGGAGGATGTCGATAGGTTGCACATGTGGTGCACTGAAAATGGTTTGCTGCTTAATGCTGAAAAGTGTAGCGTTGTCACATTTACTCGTAGGCGGAATCATTTGATATACACTTACAATATTGGCAACTGTCAGCTGCCGCGTCGCCAGCAAGTGAAGGACCTGGGAGTTTATTTCGATTCTTCACTGAAATTCAATTATCATGTCGAAAAAACGATTAACAAGGCTAGTCAGAGCTTGGGCTTTATAATAAGAACCTGCAGGGACTTCAGGGGTGTTGAGGCTTTGTTGTGCCTGTATAAGTCACTTGTCAGAAGTGTGCTGGAGTATGGAGCGCCTATCTGGAATCCATACTCTGCAGGTCTCATTATGGACTTGGAAAGGGTACAGAAGAGATTCTTGAGACACTTATACTTTAAGAAATTCAATGTTCCTTGCCCTCTTGGTTTTCCTAGCATGGAGCTCTGCAAAATCTTCAATATTGATCCTCTCAGTGTTAGACGCTCTGTGCTCGATTTGGTGTTCTTGCACAAGCTGCTGAATAACGCTGTTGACGCACCTGAGCTGCTGGACCAAGTCAATATCTACATTTCTCCAATATCGCGGAGATCTGCCTTCACCCTTGGAGTGAGTTATTGTAGAACATTGAATGGTTTTTTTGCTCCAATGAATCGACTCCCCAGGTTGTTCAATGCGATTGCGGGTGAGGTGGACGTTTTTCATCTTTCAGAGAGTAGGTTCCAGCGTAAATGTAGAGAGGCTCTACTTGATAGATAGACGTTCTACTTGATAGGAGTCTGTAGCATATTTGTATTTAAATTTATCTAATCTAAGAGTATAGCTAAAGTAACTTTTTATAAATATTCTCAGCTTAGCATACACCGCTTTTCATTTGTATCTCTCAGGGTGTTTATTATAAGTAAACACTTATTCTTTATCATTAAGTAATCATAATATTATTCTTTCCGATTGATATATTTCTGTAGGAATATTTAAACAGCGTAGTTTACTGCTGGAACAATATGATTGCCGAATTAAAATCAAATGTTGAAACTGGGAATTTAAACATAAGCGAACAGGCTTGGAAAAAACCGCCGCAGAGTGAGGCTCAAAAAAGTGCAAATTTGTATTCAAGTTGCACAGACTGCAGTTAATCAGTTTCAAGATCGACTCTAATATTAAATTCATTGAAGGTAAAACATTTCAAGTATGCCTATAGATAGTGCAATGAATTTTATCATTTACTTTTGGGTTGCGTCCTTAATTTTATTAAACATCGTTATCATTGTATTCTAAGAGCTAAACAAACAAAAATAAACGTTGAAAAATGCCAATTGCTCAGTTTTCCTGTAATTCCAAATTTGTTCCTAAATAAAAATTATAATGTCTCGTTGATAGATAATAATTTATCACTCTAAATGATTACGGTTTATATAACATACAATTTACAAGACACAAAAAGTGTTTAAAACTATGACTGCGGTGATTGAAAAGATACTTCTCGAAATTCTGAGAACAACTTAATACAGAATACTGAATCATGATGATAACTAAATGCATATCACTCTTCCAACAAGAATTTTTTTTCCTTTTTTATTGAACTTCTTCAATTATTCTCATTTAATTTCACCATTGGAACCTTATTTAATGTCTTTAGTATTTTGTAAATGAATTTTGAACATTTAGCGAAAAAACACACGAGATACGGTGACTCTTATTAGAAAGATCATAGATTATTGGAAAACTAAGGAAACATCAACATAAAGGCAATCATTGTTAGTTTCAGCTTTTAGGAATAAGTGGAAATGATGAGATCACAAGTTTTTGAGACAGTCTGCGTGATTGGAATTTACATATAAGAAAATTTAAACAGGATACGAATTTATTCACGAATGTATAAAACGGATCGTCTGAGACAGTTTGTAAGTCCTGCTTATTATTAGGATCTACTTATTATCTATCCTTCTTTGGTCTTATATTATTCTGATCAAAATAATCCATAAAAAGGAATTCCAAGAGTGAATTATTATTATAATAATTATTGTACTATTGAAGGATATAATATTATAATTATCATAATCAAACTACACAAATTCTTGTAGACCAAATATATTATTCGGCTATTGAAGGTACCAGAGTAATAGTAAAAGTTTGAAATTGAAGGTATTTTACCAGCCAAGATTCCAAATTAAAATTGAGAAAAGATGGTAGATTGAGGAAGCATAGAGTTACCTGTTCAGGAGATTTACAAAAAATTCAAAATATCTCATTTCTTAAAACATAAAAAAGCACAATTCTATCAGGAACAATATTATTCCAGTTCAACACGCAACAAAAGCAATCAATTCAAATAATGAATTATTGAATAATGATTTGATAAATCTTTTCACTGTCTTCAATGATGGACATTAAACATTTACTTTACTCATTATCTCATTTCTCAATCTAATAATAAATACAACTATACAATTTATTATTCAGTTTTCAGATAAAATTGTAGTATAGGAGTCTTTATAGTTTCAATAACAGTTTCTACTCAGGTTATTCAGGTCAGTATCACTCATTCTCTCCAAGGTTTCAGTGTTACTGATTTTTGTAACAAAATATTGACTCAATCCTCCAAATTTCCAAAATGCGAAACCCATTCATAGAATGAAGACTAAATTATAAATAATACTGCTGAGAATATTGTGTTATGAAAGTAGATGTTTATTTAAAATGTCCAATGTCCTCCACAGTATGAATAAAAATCTTAAGCTCAAGAAAATAATTTTTGAATGATTGGGTTTTGAAAATAGGTGGATAATGAATTTGTTTCCAAGAAATATTTAAGAGATTCTTACCTGAGAAGCACCATCGGCCTTTTGCTCTGGCGAATAATATGACGCAGCTAATAAGAAATACAAGCGCAATCAACAGCAACACAAGGATAAGAGTCCCAGTTCCTATCGAGCTAGCTGAAAATCACAAAAACAAATAGTCAATTAAATTCAAAGTCATTCCAAGGAGTTATGATTTCATCTTTTAATGCATAGAACAAGTAGCAAGCACTACTCGCCTATCCAGTAGCATCTTCAAGACTCTGCCTTGTAGGACTATGGAAGAAACTTACAATATTATCAGTTCTTAATCTTGCTCTTCGAGGAATCAGGCAACAAAAACAACAATTAAACAGCTGGACTTCTGTTTGCCTCGCCTATGTCCGTATTAGACTTTCAAAAATTTCTATTACCAAGTTTATAAAATATTCTTTGGTAAAACATTCTGGACTAGTCTATATAATAAGATAGAGTAGAGTTGTGTTTGTTCATGTGTTCGTTTGTTTGCATGGAACATGTCAACTTGTGGATTGCATACCGTACCGGAAAAGATTTATGTCTCCAAATTTTGAACATAGATTCTAAAAATATCAATCTCATGCACCTGGAAGCCCAAATTTCAATTTTCCTTCTAGATTCTTCAGAATTAATGTTCAAACTTCATTAATGGTACACACGATTTCATATAAAATTCACCAAATCATATAGTCGAAATTAAAAAAGGAACATCTGTTTCTATTATTGCTTTCTACCTGATACCACTTAACCTCAATAATATTGTTTTGATAATTGATAAATATTTTTTATGATAATGATAATATTTCTATTTTAAATATAATAATAGTATTGTTTTGATAATTAATAGATATTTTCATTTTCACAAACTCTGTATAATAATATGGTGAATGTGAAACAGCTGCATCAAATTAATCTCAAAAACATCTGTTTAGAAAAAAACTTTCCCCCGTCGGTTAACATTTAATCGCGAGAAAATGCTATACTTCAATTGAGAATAATGCTAACTGATGCATTTTGGTTGCACAAAATAGTTATTTGCATATCTAGAGTGAAAAGTACGACTTTTTCTCCCTGAGGGAAAAAGTTTGAAGCCCGAGGCAAAGCCGAGGGCAACAATTTTTCTGAGGGAGAAAAAGTATTTTTCGCTCATGATGTACACAACATTTTTCCTCCATCTACATTTTTTTATAGAAACTGTAAATAAAATCATTCTAATAACTTACGTATTGGTGACAATGTTTCCTAACAACATAACCTAAAATCTAAAACCTAAAAACCGGTCGTCTGATTGGCACTGCCAATTGCACTATCTATCGGCCAAAGTTGTAACAATTATATCAGCTGGGCAGCTACCAAAAATGGCTGACTCCAGATCACGCAGTTCAGATTTGAATTGCGGATCAAAAATATTTGTTGGCTGGTATTTTGAATAGAATAAAATATTTTAAAAATTGTATAAATTTTTATCGTCTACTAATATTAAGAATATCATAAATCATACAAACATATATTTCATGAGTTGATCAAATTTCTGGTTGTGGTATTGATTTCAGTTGACTCAATAGTTAAGTAAACGGAACACGTGACATCCTTTTTGAAAAGATTTATTCAAGAAACAAACCGGTATAGTGACTGCCCAAAATACAGATATGAGACAAAGAATCTTAATTACTAGAGCTTATATACTATTCTAAGTGCTGTATCAGCTACTATACAATAACAATGGGTATAACTTCTCCCTCCCCAAGTTTGGAGCTGTCCTCAGCGACCAAAAACTGATGACCCAAAATACAAAAATTGGTTAAAAACAATATAAAATAATATTCAACTAAGTTATCAATACATACTAATACAAAAGTGTGAGAACAATTTTTCAAGTAGGAGTTTCGGTTGGGAGGTACGGTCCGCCTAAGTTACAAGCTATTTGTTTCTTATCAGGAATATTTCGATTACAAAATTTCAATGAGATTTTACATTTGTAATAAATAACTGCAATTATTATCAACAGCACAAAAATTCCAGTTGGGATAAGAATATAATGAAGTAGGTAATTGCTTTCAGCTGTAAAATCCTCTATAATTTCTAGTGGTTCTATATTTAGATTAGCTTTATGGATCAAGTCGAAAGATAGATTTGTATATAGTGTTCTCGCAGGTTGTTCTGAGGGTAAGGATACAATGCTTTCCCAATAAACGTATGGTTCTAAAAAATTAAACAGCTTTTCTGATTCTTCAAGGTTCAGTAATTGAGTCTTCCTTGGATAAATTGTAATGTTTTGATTTTGTTTACTTATAGTGCAAGTAGTAATATTGAACATTAAATATTTATTTATGACTTGAATGTATCTTATAAAAGGTTGAGCCTCACTTATAACCAAAGATTTACAATCATGAAGGTCCTTATCGTCTAAAAGTTGACTTATACACTTATTAACTATTCTAGACATATTCTTACAATAATAATTATTTCTTATTAGTAAACAATCTCCTGTAAACAATGAGTTATCTTTTCGAATTATGAAGGACGGATGTTCAACAATTGTTCGCAACTCATTTCCTTTTACGACTGGGTAAGATAGGAGAAAAAATGTCTCATAGGCATGAGAATACAAAGGCAATTGTATAAAATAAGTAATGAAATCATCTTTCACATGACAATGTGCAGACCCTAGCTGCCACAAAATTTCGGGTTCATCAGAAATGAGAGACAATTTAGCCGAATGAATTAATAAAGACAATTCGTTTCTAGACAGAATACTTGAATGGATTATGTTTAGTCGACAAAATTCTAAGCTCACCATAATATCGTCTATTTTATTTTTTATGAGAGTCAATGTGTTGAATAAGAAAGAATGTTGTTGAGTTAGCTCTATTGAAGTGAATTGAGTGGTGATTGAATTAAAATAATTTTTCAGCATGGTATGAATGACATCAATCCCATTGTTAAATTTGTGTATCAAGTTTCTATTGATTGACAATTGATTTTCGACATTATGCTCTAAATGATATTCATTTGCTTGCACTTTCTCTAAAATTTTGTCATATTTCGCTTTGTCGTCAGAGTCCATATTTCCTGTAATCCAGCTTATTGCGGAACCAAGTCCGTTTATGAGACCTCTCTTAATTCTAAGATTATTTATATGAATATGATCAAATTTTAACTTAATATCATCTAAATACAAACGTAAAATATTACAACGATTCTTATCACTATCCTTAGCTCTTAAAAGGTTTACAGAGTCTTCAATATGTGTTAGTTCAACATGTAGTCGTGTAATGTTTATGTTGTGCATGTATGTGTATGTGCCATTTATAATGAAGGAGTTCTGTACTCGAACTGGTGTAATGCCAGATGATTTGGTCAAGTCCGTTACTTTATACGACATTGCTGGGACCAGCAGCAGGAGAATGAGGATCATCTTGGTCTGAAACAAATTTATTATTTTTCTTTTTAACTATTTTCCGTGGTCATTTCATCCTATTAGGATGGATTTTGAATGGTCGTTTTTGAATTGCTCTGGAATTTGTAGCAACATTTTGTTGTTTATCATATTGTACTTGGAAGAATTTTGGCTTGTTCTTTTTATTGAAGGTTGTTTTAATAAACGGGGCTTCGGGGATTTCGACGTCTGTTTCCCTATTCTTATCCAATAATTCTGTCCTAGTTTGTTTTTCCATCTCTACCTTATCTTTTACCAATCTATGTATAAGCTGTAACCTATCATGATACTCTTTTGTACGCTCTTCAGTGATAAGTTGTTCTGTAGTGTCATTCAGAAAAGAATTCTCAGAGATGCCGAATGTTATTTCCATTGGTGTCATTTTTAAGGTGGAATTGAGTGTGTTATTGAACGCAATCACGGCCGTTTTCATGTTGGCTTCAGTGGTATTATTTCTATTTTGAAGTTGGATAGAATTAAAAGTTCAATTAGAGTGGAGTGAGTTCTTTCAATTAACCCTTGCGAGTCTGGATGACCAGGGGTAACATAATAAGGTTCGACTTCGTAAAGTTTTAGAAAATCACGTAAACCAGCGTTGTCAAATTCTCTGCCGTTGTCCATCTGTATGATCTTGGGGGTTGGATAGAGAGAAAAATAGTCGAAGAGATGGTCTTTTACCTCGATTTGATTAAGACTCGTGAGGGGGTAGACTACGAGTCGTTTGGAGAAACAGTCGATGATTGATAAAAATTTACGTTTGTCATACTGAAAGGCATCAAGTTGCAGTTTTTCAAAGGGCTTTGTAGGAGTAGGGGATACTTTGTATTCTGCACGAATGGGACGACGTTCGTATTTAGTCTTTAAACATATTGGGCATTTGTTTATGAAGTTAGTAATATCACGCATCATTGAAGGCCAATAGTACCGTCGTCGAATGTGTGAGTAACTCTCTGAAATTCCTCTATGATAGGTTTTTCCAGTATGATAATTGGAAACTACTTCTTTTTGTTCGTCGGGATCAGTAATGTCAAGATTAACTTTTTTATACCGCTTAATCTTAACTGAGTTGAAACTTTCCTTAATGACTTTAGCAAAGTTGTTAAACATTGATTCGTACTGATTACTCAATAAACCATCTTTTGAACAATATACACCATACGTGGTATTCGGTTTCAGGTATTCTAAACAAAATTTGTTTATGTGTTCGAAATCCAAGGGGTCTTGAAAACAGAGAAGGAGTCTGTTCTTATCAAAAATTTTCTGAAGGGTAGGTGTTTTGTTTCCGCGTTCAATAAGTATCTGATTATGTTCAACGTTCAATATTTTATCGTCGTCTACTATCTGAATTTGTTCATTTGAACTGTCTGCTGAATGAATTGTCACAAGGCTGTCAGTGTCATTATGAATTGGTAAAGCATTGTCGTCAATTTCTTTAGTTGGTTGATGAGTATCGGTATGATCGGCATTGTCTTCACGAAGAAGAATATAGTCATTCATATCGAAAACAGAGCTACCAGTACCACAATCATTATTTTCCATATCATGGGGCTCAGAAGTATTAGCATTAGCATCATCTTGGTTATTGAATCGAGTTAAAGCATTCGCGATGTCATCAAGATAACCATTAGGATCATCTATCGGTGGTGGGTCATCGTTACTATTCAACTGAATCAAATCGTCTACGTTTATGTCGTCAAAGCCATGAAAGGGTAGGTCTTCGTTGCCGAAGCCTAAAAAGTCATTATCATCGTTGTCCATTAAATTGATGGGCTGCGAGGGTATGCGGGACAGTGCATCTGCCACGTGATTGGTTTTTCCCTGCACGTAATTAATCTCAAAGTCAAATTCATCTAAAAGTAACTTCCATCTGAGTAGTTTTGAATTAGGTTCTTTTATGTTTCTAAGCCATTGTAAAGGTTTGTGGTCTGTTTGAATCAAAAATTTTCGTCCGTATAGATATGGTCTGAAATGTTTGCATACCCATACAATAGCAAGTAGCTCTTTTTCTATAGTCGATAAGTTAACCTCACTCTTATCAAGTGTTCGTGATGCATAGGCTATTGGGAGGTCATTACCATCAAACTTTTGGGACAATACACCTCCGATGGCAAAGTTGCTCGCGTCTGTGGTGACAAGAAACTGTTTCGAGAAGTCAGGTAATTGTAGGATGGGGCTGTTTTGTAACATTAGTTTCAAATTTTCAAAAGCCTCCCTGTAGTCCTTGCTATTGGGATTGATCTTTACATCTTTTCTCAAAGCAGCAGTGAGTGGTTTAGCTATTTTAGCATAGTTTCTAATCATTTTGCGATAGTAACCGGTCAGTCCAAGAAATTGTTTGATTTCTTTGGCGGACTTAGGGATTGGAAAGTTTTTTATGGCTTCAACTTTAGAGGGGTTAGGCATCACACCTTTTTCCGAAATGATGTGCCCTAAATACAACAACTCACGCTTGAAAAACTCAGTTTTATCAAGTTGAATTTTCAAATTGTGTTCTTTTAGTTTCGTAAATGCCGATTTCAAATGCTTTAAATGTTCCTCAAGGCTATCAGAGAAAATTATTATATCATCCATGTAGACTAGTACATTGGTCATTCTTGAAAAAATTATGTTCGTGGCCCTCTGAAACGTAGGGGGTGCATTCTTTAACCCAAACGGCATACGTAAAAACTCGTAATGTCCGTGCTCTGTTGAGAAAGCTGTCTTAGGTACGGATTGCAGGTCCATTTGGATTTGATGAGAACCGGAGGCCAGATCAATGGCTGAAAAGTATGTAGCCCTGCCTATTTTGCCAAACAGTTCTTCAATGTTGGGTAGGGGGAATTTATCATCAATAGTTTTATCATTCAATTTACGGTAATCTAGAACCATACGGATTTTCCGCTTGCCTGATGCATCAAATTTTTTGGGAACCACCCAAATAGGGCTGTTGTATGGCGAATTGGAGTGTTGGATAATTTTGTTTTTTAGTAGTTTGTCGATTTCAAGTTCAATATCTTCCCTATAAATCTGTGGGTATCTGTAGTTTTTTGTGTAGACGGGAAGATCATCTTTCGTATTGATTGTATGTTTTAGCAAATTTGTACTACTCAAGGGATCATTTTCTCGTTTTATTATTTCAGGGAACTGCTGAACTAGGCTAATTATTTTAAGTTTTTCTTCCTCGTTCATGTGACTTGTTCGTAATAGTGATGGTATATCTTGGATTATATCTGCCAAGTTTTCAGGACAATTGGTCGTGAATTGTTTTTGCTCTATAATTTCTTCTACATCTTCTACATCCATGGGCTCCGGATAGATAGTCAGAAGCTCATTTGAAAAAACAACACATTTACATTTATTATCAGTGATTTCTACAATACCTTCTTCAACAGTATATACATCTGTATTCACTTCTTTAATTAATCCTGTTGTTACATTTGGGGCTGACTTAACCGGGATTGAGATCACGTTGTAGCCTGGTTGTAATGTAACACTCTTATTATCTAGCAAAAACAACAATTCTTTCATTCCATCCTTATATTCAAGTTTATCATTAGCAAAGTTTACATTCATCTTAAACGCACGTAAAGTTTCATTTCCAAGAAGTATGTCATACTTAGTGGAGAAATCAAATATATACATCTTTATTCTATGGGGTTGGGAAAATACATTTTCAGTGTTGAAAAAAATATATTCGTTTCCTTTACTTTCTCCATTAGGAGTTTTTACAATTAAGTCTTCCTTGTATCGAGTGATCTCAGGAGAGAACAATGATGGATGCATATAGTTTTTAGCAGATCCTGTGTCTACTAGCCATTTTCTTTTCTTTTGATCGAGAAAGTAAGGAAGAGATTTGTTTAAGATGTTCAAGTCGAGTCGCTTGGGGGGTCCTCCGAAAACTGGGGGCCTGACTCTAAAAAATGGTTCGTGAGTTTGTTGAGTGATTCAGTCAAAGTGTTTATTTGACATTGCATAGCCTCAATCGGGCTCTGATTGTAGTTATCTTCTGGTTCTTCCTCTAAGTAGTTTACTTCATATGGTGATCTGTAAGTTTTCAATTTTTGTACAGGGTCTGTTCTTTGAGTGCGCATAGACACTGTGTTTGACGAACTTACTTGAGTGTTAGGTTTGAAATTACTGTTTTGCTGCTGAAAGCTTTGTTGTGGAAAACGTTGTTGTTGAAAGTTTGGACGATAGTTTTGTTTTTGGAAGCTTTGATTTGAAAAATTTTGTTGAAAGTTTTGGGGGAAGTTAGTTTGTTGAACATTGTGTGGTGAAAATTGTTGTCTACTTTGGAAGGGTCTGTGTGTTTGTTCGAAAGAATTGTCGTGTGACCATTGTTTTTGAAAGTTTTGTTCGTAATTAGGATTTCTAAATGTTGTTGTGTTGTTGGAATGTTTCCTACTATCTACCCTGTTCATTGTTTCAATAGTGGTTTTGTAGCATAGTTGCTGTAATACAATACTACAATCGTTTATTAACTTATTCCTAGCATCATCTAGGTCTTGTACTTGTAGTACTTGCAAATGTGACCCTAATGTTGGGTGAACTCTATGCACAAAAGTATTTACAAGTGTAGCATTCAGTTGACAAATCAAATTTTCTAATAGTAAACCTGTAACACCATCTATCTTATACTTAGTAATTACATTTGTACGTTTTTCATTAAGTCTGTTCAAAAATTCAATAGGATGTTCCCTTTGATAGGATTTCATCACAGTCAACTCAGCAATGAGTTCAGGTACAGATCTGTTATCAGCAAAATTTTGTTTCAGTGATTTTATCAAGTCTTTTATTGAAGAACAACTGTTGTTGAATGCTACTGCTTCGGCTGGTCCTTCAAGTTTGCACATAGCAGCTTTGAAAAGAATCCAGTGATTAGCTTCTTTTTCTTGAATGTTATCAGCACAGTAGCCGATAGAAAGGTCTTCGCAAGTAGATATGAATTGATGTAACTTGTGAGAAGTACCATCGTAATGAGGTATGTATCTCAAGAGTTCATGTGGAATAGGTATAGTGATTGTTGCCATTTTTGAAATATCTGAAGTTGAAGATAAGACTGGATGCAGTTTTGAGGGTTTGATGAAGTTCTTTTGTTTGGTACTCACAACTGGTTTGGAGAGCGTACTTGGATCGTCCTGGTCCTCGTCCGTGGATGAATCGCTTTGGCAATTCGCTTGGTTCTCTGTTGGTTAGGGGCCGCCAGGTGTTGTTTCTCTCTGCCAGGATGGAAGGCTGTGCACTTGGTTCCAGAGTAATGAGGGTAGGCCGCAGAGGAGGAGTTACACTCGCGTTTTGGATTCGAGACAGTTGGTCGCGAAAAAAAAGTTAATTGAACTTTACCGAAACGTCTGCGGTCCCGTTTGTTCGGGCGCCAGTTAAGTAAACGGAACACGTGACATCCTTTTTAAAAAGATTTATTCAAGAAACAAACCGGCATAGTGACTGCCCAAAATACAGAAATGAGACAAAGAATCTTAATTACTAGAGCTTATATACTATTCTAAGTGCTGTATCAGCTACTATACAATAACAATGGGTATAACTAATGACATACACCTCTATTATGCTTTCTCATCTGAGCTTAGACCTTCTAACCTATTACCATGTAAGTTTTTAATATGGAGATGCTTCCCATGTTACTTAAATGGAGTCACTTTTCCTCCCTAGAGAGTTTTTCTCTTTTTTACTACTGAGAGCGAAAAAGTGACACTTTAGTATTATGTTTCAGGGAGTAAAGTTAGTACTTTAGACAGTAGGTGGAGGAAAATGAAATTTCAAGCGATAACACCAAATTGACATAGAAATATTTAAACAGGCAATTCACAGGGAATTAATTCCAACTAACGCCGATTAGGTACCTACAGATAGCTGTCTTCTAAAATTAGTTTTTGGTAAAAAAAATACAGAATTCAAAGTACAGTATGAGCTAAATATATGAATGAATTTCATCCATTAATAAAATAGAAAAGAGTATTTAGCTGATATTAGCATTCAAAATTAGATTCTAATTTTTGAGGTTAGTTTTCAATCTTCTTTGTTTGCAGATAGCACAACACTGGCGACAGACAGAACATTTCTATGGCGCATGCGTGATGAATAGTCACTGCTTCAATAACATAACCTCACTTTTTTGCCATTTGTTTAGAATAATAATTTTAATAACATCACTGTCGGATAAATTACAGTGTTGCCGGATTGTGAAACCGTTAAAATCTTGGTTAGTTAACTGGAAAACTTAATCGGAATTAAAAACTAACCAATCTTTGTGGAACAGAAACGAATCAATAAAACTAACGCTGATTTCGGCGTTAATGTCCATATTTAACAGACGTACGTGCAACTGGCCCATAGTTTTGAAACTTCGTTTTCCTTATGCAATGTTTAGGCCTACACGTGGCATGCATTATTAATTTTTCAGCTAGAACAGCTTTTTGAGACAAGTGCTAAATAAACGTCTACAGTTTCATCAATGCTGTATCAGCAATATGAAAACGCATGCAGATAATAATATTAAGTAAATATATATCATGTCTTTGAATAATGGTGTTGATATTTACATGAAGAAATTCTCTTCCATTTTTATTTAATTAAAATTTTAAAATTATTCGAGCCCTGATAGAATGACTGACTCACTGTACAGTCAATCGAAAATTTTAATATAGGAATGAGGGGTATTTTGGCAAGCTGAGCAAAAAAATAAGGTCATATGCACCTTTTCGTTATATCTTCAAATGGAAAATGAGTTTTGTGGGTTGTCAAAACTCCCTCTGACAGGGAAACTATTCAACTTATTCTATCTTTTAGTAAAATGAAAATGATCATCCATCCATCTATTATCTTCTATACTATAATAAAGGAAAGAACTGGATTATACACGTTTACAGGTGTAAAGTATAGAAAAATTATGTTTGACGCATCATCACGTCTGAACTACTGGACTAATTAACTTGAAATTTTGCATATAGATTCTTGCTTAACCGAGGATGGTTATAAACCTATTTCAAATTCTTCAATATTTGATTACATCAAGTTTTCAGTTTGTCAAGTTTTCAATTATTTGTCTGCTTTCAGTTGTTGTAAGGAAGCAGCAGAACATTTCTCTTAAAATAAAAATTAGAAGATAGGTATGATTGGGGATCCTTTTCAAATGATAAAAACAGGTTTTCCGCCGCACCCAAATTTTTTCAGCCATTTTGGAACCGCCATTTTGAATCCAACTTCTTTTTTTAATTGAAAGGTGGTCATATGATACATGATTCCGATACAGGATTTCCAGAGAAAAGGTATGGTGGAAACCGCACATCGATATCTCAAACCTTTCAAAATTTATTCTCATTCATTTTCTTTATTATAGTATAGAATATGATAGATAGATGGATGATATATCCATCTATCTATCATCTTCTATACTATAATAGAGGAAAGAACTGGCTTTAACACGTATACACGTGTAGAGGATAGGAAAATTATGTTTGATGCATCATCACGTCTGAACTACCGTACTGATTTACTTGAAATGCTGCTTATAAATTCTTAATCAACCGAGGATTCTTATATGCCTATTTTCAATTCTTCTGGATTTCATTACGTCAAGTTTTAAAATAGACCCTTGCGAAGCACGGGTTACCTGCTAGTATAACATAAGTACATAGCCTATTGAATTTGTTTGAAGATCTTCGATAATATTAATTATTAATAAAACAATGCTAACAACGATCTTTGTTGTAGTCACTAACAACGATCTTTGTTGAAAATATTTTATAGTCTAATACGAGTGTTATCGAAGGTCGCAAAGAGTGAGATGAAGGAACAGGAGAGATACGCATATTTGTCAGAGGGAAAGAGAAGAAGTGAAGGAGAGGGAAGAAAGGTGTTTGGAATACAGGGTACATGCAGCGAGGTGGCAATGTCGACCACACACTTCTAGATTCAACTATTCAAGAGCAATTTTCAAGTGTAAATAAAATAAATTAACATCATTGAATTAATACTCTACAATATTATCTAGTTTCATGAACTCCTAACTTTAATGAAAATAGGTTGTCTGAATGAAACGGTATTAAGTTCATTAATTTTTCATTCCTATTAGTCTTCAGGGCAACTTTCAATATGATAGTTGACGGGTGTGACAATCCCGAGGACACCCAAGCAATTGGTGGATGCACTGTAGTTTGGCTTCAACATCAAGTGCTAAGGTGATGGGAAGGGTGACAGACATCTCATCATCATCTTAAGCATCCACTGCGGGAGGAGATATACATCTTAGAACATCCGAACTCTTACAGGAGAAAAATTGAGTTAGTGGAGTAAATGGAAAAATATAAAAAAAGGTGATGGATCTGAGTGAAACAAGAAGAAAGGGAGTAGAAGAGAGAGTATTGGATGGAGGATTATGTCATGCACTAATCAGGAATTTCAGAAGGAAGAAGAGCTAGTGGGGGGGGGGTTGCTGTAATCATGGATTAAGACACCAACACAAGAGTTGGAAGCTGGGAAGCAGTAAGTACTGAAATTATCAGAGTAGATCTTGATCTAGAAGAGGAAATCAGCATCATTCAAGTGTGACAGAAAAAATATGACTTCTGGTTGCAACTGGATAGAGCGACCATCGAGGCTGAATAATCAAGGAAGCTGGTGGTGATGGAAGATTCCAATGTAAGAGTTGGATTAAATCAAGAGGATGGTCATGTAAGTATGGGAATGTTTGGTTGTGAAAGAGTGAAGAAGAATAATAATGGACTGAGACTGATTGAATACTCATCACAACATAATCTTCTCATCAGCAAAAGTTGGTTCATACACAAAAAAATTTATAAGATCACATTCGTGGCAGAAGGTAGGGCGGCTGAGAGTATGATTGATTTCATACTGTATCAGGGCAACCTCAGATATGCTGTCAAGGATTCCAGTCTGCAGAGGAGCTGATGAAAACATGCAGAATAGTGATAATGATGTTGATGGCTTCTGGAATAGACTGAAAGATGTTATAATAGCTGCTGATAAGGAAGTTTGTGGTGAGAAACGGCTGGGAAGGTTCAAAAAAAGGACAAGATGGTGGACGGAAGAAGTCAAGATGAAAGTGAAAGAGAAAATTAAAGAAAGCTTACTGGGAGTATATGAAAACTAAAAGACGGGAGAAATACATAATAATTAATGTGTAGAAAAGAAATGATGCGAAAAGAACTTTAAAGTTAGCAAAAATAAAATCATGGCAAGATTTTCGTTAAAATTACAATAAATCATGGACAGAACAATGGTCTTTCATTCTAGAAAGCTGTGGAGTGTTTGACAGAAAGATACGGGAAGCGATTCAGAACAATAGTGGATGAAAAGAAAAGGTTGTTGTCACAAACAGAAGTACTTGATAGATGGAGAAGATACTATGAGAGAAAGTTTCAGATGGATAATTATTCAGAATGGATACGATCGACATGAGTTTGAGTAAATTGATTGAATAACAAGTGTCATCAGCAGATTGAAGGTAGTATGATTTATTAAAGGACTGAAGGTTGGGAAAGCAGCAGGAGAGGATGGTATTGTACCAGAGTTAACAAAATAGGGAGGATATATCTCTGTAAATAAATTATTGGATTTGATCAACCACACATTGCTGCAAGAGAGAGTCCCTATGCAGTGAAGAAAGAATATTATAATCCCAATTCATAAGAAGGGTCTCACCACTCAATGTGATAACAACAGTAGAGCTGTATGCGTTACCCAGGTGGTCATGAAAATGTATACAGGCATACTCGAGAAAAGGCTGCACAAAGTGGTGGAAGAAGATTTGAAAGATGAACAGGCGGCATTTAGATCAGGCGCACAGACTCAGGAGCATATCTCCCTCCTCCGTTTCAAGTATGAGATCAACATTTTTGGAGAAGAGAAGGAATGTGTATTCGGCCTTTCTGGATTTCAAGGCGGCTGCATTTGACACAGTTCAAATGAAGCTAATATGGACGGTGCTCAATAGAAAGAGAGTACCCACGAAGCTAATTAAAGCTTTTGTTATTGTGAATGAGGAAAAGGTAGCAAGGGTCCGCCCAGGGGGAGGAATGTCAGAGGAGTTTGTCATGGAAAAAGAGGTGAAACAGGGTGACAGCCTCAGCCCACTGCTGTTCATACTGGTTATGGATGAGATACATAAAACATGTAAGGGAAGGACACAAAATATGCTGGTGGGATACTGGAATATGAGGCCAATTGTCACAAGAGCTCTCTTGTATGCTGATGATATTGTCCTTATTTGCGACATGCGACACAAGACAAAATTACAACAGTCTGTAACTGAATGTGCAGAGTAGTTGAAATTGAGGCAAACGATTCTCATTGTAAAGAAAAGTAAGGTCATTGCTGTGTCAAAGGGGATGAGAGATAATGTGCAAGTTATGGTGGATGGAGAGGAGATGGAACAGGTAGCGAAATACTAATTATTCAGTGTGCTCAGAGGATGAGAGAATAGATAGCGAGGTGCTCAACAGAGTGAGAAGAGAGCTGCCGCCTATTATGCAACAGAAGATTGTATAATTGGAAAAAGAAAACCTGATACAAATATGAAGAATCAATATATCAGACAGTTAATGAACTTCTATTACTGTATGGAAGTGAAAGCTGGAAAATGAAATCACCTCATGAAAACAAGATGAGGAGTTGAGGACTAAAGAAATGAAGTGACATAGGAAAACTTTTGGAAAGACAAGAAGGGATAGAGTAAGGAATACTAGAATGAGGGAAGAAGAGGGCATGAAAGACGTCAGTGAAAGGAAACAAATGAGGTATGGACATGTACAGCGAATGGAGGATGATTGCAAGTATGTTAATGTGTTAATGTGAGAGTGCAATGAAGGAGAGCTGTGGGACGTCCAATGACATTCATATGAGGATCAGATTGAGGATATAGGACAAAGAAGAGGAAAGGCTGTTTCAGAGATGAAGAGGATAGCAATGGATAGGGAATCATGGAAGAAATGGAATGAGGCTACCCCAACGCTTTAATGGCACACTGGGGGAGGCAAAGGAGAAGAAGAAGAATTTATTCCTATTAACGTTTGTTGCTAAATAAATATGGAATTCTTCTTCCACTTTAGCCTACCGCTTTTATTTTCATATGATATGTTCATGTCATAATTTATATCTGTCATGAAAATTCTATTAAGAGTTTAGCGAAATTAGTTTTAGTTCCTGGACTGAATCATTTTATTGAGAAAGGGGTTGTCCAAATCAGATTGAATCATGTTTATCAATTTATTTCTATTTAATTTTGCTACTTATATAAACTTTTTCTACATTTAGTTTACTGTTTTTTTATCTGTAATTTATTATTTTCATATAAGAATTTATATGTACATGAATTATCAGCAAGCGCTGATTTTGAGTTGCATTCTTTGATTTCAAAGTCGGAATAATTTATGTTCTCGAAAACTTGTTTGGAAATTTCAACGAATATGAGCGATGTAAAATTTTTCACATTCGTTATATTATAAAATGTTATAAATTCCAGATTTTTTAAAGAGATCTTATTCCATTTTTATATTATTTTGAGTTCTTCCTTATTAATTCAAAAGTATTTTTTTTATTGTTCTGTATCCTAAATTGAACTTATTTCATGTGATTTTTTTCTAATTATTGCTTTATCAAGAGTGGTGTTTCATTTGAATACATTTGTATGGTACACAAATATATTCATTATTTTCAGAATTTCAAACATTATTTTGTAATCTATTTTGTTCACCTTTTTGCTTGTGTATCATCTTACCAATAATTTTGATGTAATATCCATTTGTTACTGCAAAATGTATAATTCTTATTTCTTCATCATAATTTTCTTTTATCATAGGAGTATTCAGTAAGCTAAATTGTGAAAGAATAATTTTATATTTATACAGCAACAAAATTGAATAGGAATAAATCAATGAACTTGATTCAGTTTGATTTAGACACATTTTCAGTAAAGTTTCGCAGTTCATGAAACTAAATCCTATGGATGGTTATCATATGAACATAAACTAGCATTAATTCAATGCTGATTATTTATTTTAGTAACACTTGAAAATTGCTCTTGAAGAGTTGAAACAAGTAGTGTTGCAATAAAATAAATAAAACTTGATCATTTTGATCGTGTTTAGATAATTGGCAGCCCAGAAGAGAAGAGTAAATATTGAACTATTGTATTATTATCTGCATTATTCATTCATCAATTAATTTTCGATCTTAACATAAATTTACTGTATTTTGAGCTGTAACTTTTGATTAAATATTTATTACTAACAATCTTGGTACTTTTGATAATTTATTATTTATTATACTTGACATTTTCACTCACTCTCTGGTACTGGACCTGTTGAAATTATAACCTCATATTCTGCGTCTCCATATTGATTCGACGCTTTTATTCTGTATTCCTTGTTGAAATCGTCCTTTGTCAATGGAGATATGACCAGTGTTGTCTCCCACATATGTTTAGATTCCTGAAATGCATACAGCAAATTGGAACATTTCAAAATATGCTGGAAAATTTAATTGAAATCTCACTAGAAATCACTGAAATGCTTTACGCAAGATACGCTTATAGAGTTACTAGCCGTCAGGCTCGCTTCGCTCGCCATATCCGTCTAGCCGGCGGCTCCGCCCCCTAGACCCCCGACTGGATCGTCCAGAAATGAGATCAGCGGGCTCGCTTTGCTCGCCTGCATTTTTCATTTGAGCATGCTTCATTCCATCAGAAAGTCTAAGTACTGAGAAAACGCAGAAAAGCTGAGAAAAACGCTGATTTTGGGCGTATCTTTGATGAAATATGAAAGTCACCTCATCACAACATTTTTAGACCCTACCTGAACCTCTGTCTAAAATTTGGTCATTTTCTGTCTATTACTTGATGAAAGAACTGAGAAAACGCAAAAAACGCTAATTTTGGGCGTATCTTTGGCGTTATTGCAAATTCCTTCTAACACAACATTATTACACCCTAGCTGAGCTTCTGTACTAAATTTGAACATTTTCTGTTCATTTGTTCTCTATAAAGCTCAGAAAGCGCTAAGAAACGCTGGAAAAATGCAGATTTTGGGCGTATCTTTGGAAATTGTTCCAAATCCGCTCTTAGTGCGCCTTTAAAGGGCCAACTGAACATACCTACCAAATTTGAACGTTTTTGGTCTGGTAGATTTTTAGTTCTGCGAGTGAGTGAGTGAGTCAATCAGTCAGTCAGTGAGTGCCATTTCGCTTTTATATATATAAATAGAAGATAGATTGGGGTAACTTTAGTTTATCAACTTGCAGGAATAAAATGATGTAGCTTATTTATCATTTCCAGTTAAATATAATTTTTTGGATCATTATAGATCACATATATTAATAAACTACACCAAAACAAGGAATATTTGCTGCTTGAAGAGAGTATAGCAGAGAAACTATTCCAACAATTATTGGAAAATAGAATTTTGCTCATGTTTCACAGCAAATCAGAAGCAGATAAGTGGGAATTTAGATGCTTACAGAGAATTATTACTTTCAGAGAGATTCGAAAGTATAATAACTAGAGTATTGTTGTAGGCCTCAAAACTTTGTATGAACAATAATCTTTGGGCCTCCACATTTTTTTAGTGTTCATACTGGTTTTTCTTCTTCAGTTTGAACACTGGAGGATGAGAAGATACCTTCGATTATTGCTTAGGCATAAACTCAGAACGCCCAATAAAGCAATAATTGTGCAAAATTTGATGAACAGTCAAAACTGGTAATAGTAGAGTTTGTGTAATTGTCTGTAATTATAAATATAGCGATTTCCCCGAATGAGTAAAAATTCAATGTTCTTGACTGGTTTCTATCCGGCAGATCGGGTTTCTCAGCATATTTCACATAAACAATTTGACCATTCTAATGCCCAAACTATAAAAATAATAAACATTCTAGCTTGCAGACGGTGTAAACTTTCACCAGTCTTGCCATAACTTTGAAAGAAAGCCAAAAAAACATTTAATTGCAGCAGGAACATTTTTATATTCTCTCAACAAATTGATGAATAATTCCACCAGAAAAATTCTTAGAGTTTTTAAACTAACCTCAAACTTCCCAGTTCAATTGATAAGGTTTGTTTGTAAGGTATACAGCATGTCTCATAACTCTCTTATGATAATAGTTTAAGAAGAAATATTTTATTAATATTTTCTCAATTGTCACTTCATGAGCGTGAGTTGTTGGAAATGGTGTCCAATTTTTCAAACACTGCTTCTCCAATTCACCATTATGTAGATGTAATCTATCAGTAGAGTTTATACATTTTTCCTTAATTGGAAACATAAGAAATTCGAGCTGAAAAAATGAAAAACAAACCTTTTCCATGGTCTTCGTGACCTCATAAGCTCCTTGAGAATCACCCTCAGTCACCTGTTCTCCACCAATAGTCCAGATGAAAACAGGCTTGGGGTTGGCTTCCACAACTATGGAAACTATTCCCTTCTCTCCCTCCACCATTCCAAACTTCTTGAATGGTTCTTGGACCGATTTCGGCTTGACTGAAAAATGAATAACACATGAATTGAATGAAAACTATAAAAATCATTATAATGATGTAAATCCAACTAAACTAATATACGAACTGTAATAGTGTGAGAACAATTGATGAGTATTGCCTGATAATTTAACAACGCAGAGTGGCATGACTCGCTCCCACTCTCTCTCACGCACTCTCTCTCTCTCTCTCTCTCTCTCTCTCACCGTCTCTTCCATTGCAGTCGCTGGTGTTGTATGACACCTATTGTCTTAGTTAAGGCTGCAGCGATACCGAACATGATTATTAGCATTTTGAAAATTGATTTCACCTGTTGGATTGAGAATAGTAGTCAGACGTAGTTGAGCAGTGCTTGTGTACGGTGCTATGGTTTCCTTTACTCTGATCGTGCATTTGGGTGAGTGTTTAACAAACTATGAAAATTTTTAGGCCAATTGTCCTGTTCATTACAAAATTCATTATTCAAAATTTATGAAAAGCTTTTCACCAGCTATCACCCAGGATTACCAAAATTTATTCCAAAAAGTTATTACATTCAAATCTCATCGTATATGGAGATTGATTGATTGATTGATTACTTTATTTATGTAGATTACAATATATACTGTCTTATACAATACAGCAAAATTATAGATGAATTTACATGATATAGACTAAGAAAATAATTATTGAACTGTATATGATATGAAAAAGCAATTTGTAATATAATAACTATGGATAATAATTATATTGTTATGCATCTACATAAATTGGCGGAGCTTTGGACACATCAATGTCCATTCTTTGGAAAGAATATTAAAAATATCCTCCCCACTAACTCTCTACCAAAAAGAGAAAGAGAGAGCGAGAGAGATGGCAAATTTTTTTAGTATGTTTCATATGTAACTTAAAGAAGGGAATATGTTTTGTTTTATTGAATGTGTTCTGTATTATGGAAAATGTGAATTGTGTTATTGAGATTTTACTGTAACTTATTAGGAGGATGAAAATGGCGACTCTGGGACACAAGTGTCCCAGAGTCGCCATTCACCTCAAGGTCATCCAGGTCAACCACCCTAACCTCAAGGTCATCCAGGTCAACCACCCTAACCTCAAGGTCATCAAGGTCAACCACCCTAACCTCAAGGTCATCCAGGTCAACCACACTAACCTCAAGGTCATCCAGGTCAACCACCCCCCAACCTCAAGGTCATCCAGGTTAACCAAACCTAACCTCAAGGTCATCTAAGTCAACCAAACCTAACCTCAAGGTCATCTAAGTCAACCAAACCTAACCTCAAGGTCATCTAAGTCTTAAAAAAAAAAAAAAAAAACAAAAAAAAATTAAAAAAAATAAAAAATGAAAAAAAAATTAAAAAAAAAAAATTATTAAAAAAAAAAAATTATTAAAAAAAAAAATTAAAATAAAAAAAAATTAAAAAAACATAAAATCGGAAAAAAAAATTAAAAACACATAAAATTGGAATAAATGGGAAAAAAGGGAAAAAAAGAAAAAAAATTCCCTACTGATCTTGAACTGCCCGCCGGTCACCCCCGCCAGTCGCCCGGCCGCCACCGGTCACCCCACCGGTCGCCCAGCTGCCGCCGGTCGGAAGAAGTATCATATTCTATATAATTTAAGTCTTTAAACATAAATCCTCTATGGTGTAGTGGTTAGCAAGTCAGCTTCCTGAGTTGGAGGTTCTGGGCTCGAATCCAAGGCGGTAAAGGTAAGTATTAAAGGTCAGTATCAACAGAACCAGAGGATATATTTTTTGTATGTAGTGGGTAGACTGGCCCACCACTGCCAGTCACCCCGCTGCCGGTCGTCCGGCCGCCACCGATCGCCCGGCCGCCGCCGGTCGCCCCTGCCGGTCGCCCGGCCGCCACCGATCACCCCGTCGGTCGCCCCACCGGTCGCCCCACCACCACCGGTCGCCCGGCCGCTGCCAGTCACCCCACCAGTCGCCCCACCGGTCGCCCGCCACCAGTCGCCCAGCCGCCGCCGATCGCCCCACCACCGGTCGCCCAGCCGCCGCCGGTCGGCCGCCGCCAGTCATCCGGCTGCCACCGGTCGCCCCACCGGTCGCCTCACCGGTCGTCCGACCGCCACCAAAAGTCAACCTGCTGCGGCTGGCAATTGTCCCGCCGGCTGAGCATGAGCATTCTCAATGACCCTAGCTCCTCCTGCCACATGGACCATGCTCACCAGTATTCAGCATGTCTGTGGCAGGATGGTAGGGTCATCCACTCATTGATCAGTCACTGTTCAGTTACTGATCAGTCACTGATCAGTCACTGATCAGTCACTGTTCAGTCACTGATCAGTCATTGATCAGTCACTGATCAGTCATTGATCAGTCACTGTTCAGTTACTGAACAGTCATTGATCAGTCACTGTTCAGCTACTGATCAGTCACTGAACAGTCATTGATCAGTCACTGTTCAGCTACTGATCAGTCACTGTTCAGTCACTGATCAGTCATTGATCAGTCACTGTTCAGTCACTGATCAGTCACTGATCAGTCACTGTTCAGTCACTGTTCAGTCAGTGGCACTCAGCACTTGGTATGGGTCCAAAATATATAAATAGCGGAGCTCAAACTCTCAGACCTCAGTATACTGATAAACACTGACCAGTATGTATATCAAACAAAGGAACCATAAGCCAACATTGGAGGAGGTTGCTCCTACCATATTGGAGATTGCTAGGTTGAAGCGTGAAATCAAAAGGAGGCATAAGGAAATCATGCTGGGTAGACGGATTGCAGAAGAGAAACATGTGGAACACTTCAAACCTCTAGCTGAGCCACTAGTCAACCTAGTTGAAACCTTCCAACAGATGCCAGTTCAACAACCACAACTACCTCCATCAAGAGCATCCAAGAAGCATCCCAGGTATCTGAAGCCTAGAATAAAAATGCGCTCCAGGCATGTGAAGGGTAGGCAGAGATAATCCAAGCCAGAGTTGTTATCATCAGAACATCGTCCTTTCTCAGCAGCATCAACACACCACACATATCCTACTCCACCAACAACACCATTTGTTAAAGATGCCACATATACAAGGCGTGGACTTACTGGTGCAAGTAAAACAAAACATAAGCTCCAACTCTCCAGCATTGATGAAGAGTCACCAACATTTGAATCATATGGAACTAGAGAAATTTCAAGTCCAATGGCAGGCACCTCAAGAGTTGGACGACAACTATGGAAAGCAGGAAAGCATGCATTTGAAGGGGATGAGGGTGAGGAGTATAATATGAGTAGAGGATATGATGATAGCAGTGATGAGGGGCTGTCTGGAGATGGACAGGATGATGATAAGAATGTTGAACAATTATTGAATGAAAGTCATGATACAACAGTTCAGAATATCCTTGATCAAACTGATCTAGCTGGAAAACAGGTAGCTGATTACATTAGAGGATCATTGAGCAAGGACAATGACGATTTTGATGACACTTTTGGGCCAAGAGTGAGAGACAATGTTTACTACCTGGGCAATAAGTATTCAACTTTTGGAGAGAATGGTGATGAAATTGTGCTGACTGACCCTGTAGATCAGGAAGAAAAGACCTTCACAGCTACATTGGGACTTTGTAAGTTAATTTTTAAGAAGAATCCAAATCGTGCATTAGTTGAATCTGCTGACAGACAGGCTTATGGAGAAATATTGAACTGGACCAGTGTGCACAGACAGAACAATGATCCAAGAGGTGAGATTGTTAACTACAACAAAGCCAAGTATAAGAATACAATCAAACGCCTTTTGGATGATAACAGAGATGGTGGTCAAAGACATTCTGAGAGACAAGTGACTGGGAGAGGATCTATTGCCCCAAGGCGTGATTTTAGTAAGGAGAAAAGTCAGAAGATCTATAGAGGAAGAGGTGTTCTGTCAGCTATCAAGGGAGCTGCTGGTACAATAGTTAATAAGGCAATCGACATTCTACCAGTTGAACTTCATATCCCTGGCTATCAATACTGTGGACCAGGAACAAAACTTCAGAAGCGATTAGCACAAGGTGATCCAGGAATCAACAAACTTGATCAGGCTTGCAAGGAGCATGATATTGCCTATTCCAAGAGTGGTGATACAGCAAGCAGAGCAGTAGCAGACAGCATCTTGGCAGAGAGAGCCTGGGACAGAGTGAGATCTGATGATGCAGGGGTGTTAGAAAAAGCTGCAGCACTAGCAGTCACCAACATTATGAAGGCTAAGGCAAAATTTGGGGGAGGTATGAAAAGATCACTGAAGGAAGTCAGCAGGGAGGTTGAGAAGGGGAAGAAACAAAAGATTCAACCATCAAAGAAAAAATCAATTATTATTATTATTATCATTATTATCATTATTATTATTAATCATCCACTGACCACCTATAGAAGGGGTATTCGGATTTGTCAATCAATATTATTCAGAAGAATAAAAAAAAAAAAAAAAAAATCATTTAACTTACATAAAACATTACAAACTAATTATTTTGTACCTCATAATAGGTAAGGAATTCTTCAATTGAATATGCACATATATTCAGTAATTCATTTTTCATCAAGGCCCTGAATTTATGGCCTGTCGTTGCTTTAAGGCTGGCAGGTAATTTGTTATAGAGTCGAATCCCAGCACTTTTAACTCCTCTCTCATATAAAGTTGTTCTGTGGGTATCATCTCTTAAATCTTCACGATGTCTAGTTCCGTAACTGTGGAAACGTGCACCAGTTTTAAATTTGTCCTTATTTTGATCAATAAAACATAAAGCCTCTAGAATATACAAACTGGGAAGAGGGAGAATTCTCATCTGTTTGAAGTGTGGTCTACAGCTTGATCGTATTGTCTCTCCAACCATCACTCTTATTGCCCACTTCTGGATTCGAAAGATGTCTATTACTTGAGTTGAGTTTCCCCAGAAAATGATTCCGTAGGCCAGAAGAGAATGAAACATTGCAAAATAGACATCTTTGAGGGTTCTATTGTCTAATAATAATTTCAAATTTCTAAGAAGAGATTTGAAACAAGAAACAATGAAAGGAGGTCGAGGTCTTTACTTGAGACATCAGAAACCAAAGGTTGGTACAGGTCTTTACTTGAGACAGCAGAGATCAAAGGTTGGTAAAGGTCTTTACTTGAGAAAGCAGAGAACAGCAACACCTTAGACATTAGGTAATATATTGAGGTACAATCAAAATCATAATGCTGTACAAATATAGATATATATTGGATACATAGCAGATTAGATTCATTGTGCTGGAATCATCTGTGGAGAATAGACATTTTGTTGATCAACTGTGTATCTAGAACAATAGAGAAGATGGTACTCCTATTCTCAAAGTGGGCCAACTATGGTGAGACAAATTTACCATCAATCTCCCCATTTGATCTGAAGATGGTTGAGGATCATGTAGAAGATGAGGAAGAGGAAACTGATATGGAGGAGGACAATGAGGTAGAGGTGGAAGAGGAAGAGGAGGAAGAGGAAGAGGAGGAGGAGGAGGAAGAGTAGGAGGAGGAAGAGGAAGAGGAGGAGGAGGAGGAGGAAGAGGAGGAGAAGGAAGAGGAAGAGGAGGAGGAGGATGATGTAGTGGTGAGAAATACTACTACACCTATTCTTTTGACTCGAAGGAGCATCAATTACCTGAAGGAAAGAGGTCGTGAGGTGATTCAACATCAATGACAGGGTATTGTCTCTAACTGAAACAGTGTTCTAGAGGTATCACTGAATATCATCCGAAGACTATCAGACAACATAGAAGACTTGCCAAGGACTAGGGCTGGAAAAGGAGTCTACTACCTGGGACATCACCTGCTTGACATGGACCAAGGAGAAACATCATGGATACATCACTTTTCTGCACACTCAATATGATAAACAACTTGGATTTTGGAACAGAGATATACCTGCTTGTAGTAAACTTTTCAATGAAATGGATGTTGAATTGATCAATAAATAGCTAATTGTATTCCAAACTGTTTACTTATTACCTACCATCTCCTTAGATATAGTTTAGCTATAAGTATATTCTGAGTGCCACTGACTGCGCTCAGAATGCTCATGCTCAGCCGGCGGGACAATTGCCAGCTGCAGCAGGTCGATTTTTGGTGGCGGTCAGACGACTGGTGAGGCGACCGGTGGCGGCCGGATGACTGGCAGCGGCCGACCGGCGGCGGCTGGGCGACCGGTGGTGGGGCGACCGGCGGTGGCTGGGCGACCGGCGGCAGCTGGGCGACTGGTGGCGGGCGACTGGTGGGGTGACTGGTGGGGCAACTGGCAGCGGCCGGGCGACCGGTGGTGGTGGGGTGACCGGTGGGGCGACCAATGGGGTGATCGGTGGTGGCCGGGCGACCGGCGGGGGCGACCGGCGGCGGCTGGGCGATCGGTGGCGGCCGGACGACTGGCAGCAGGGTGACTGGCAGTGGTGGGCCAGTCTACCCACTACATACAAAAAATATATCCTCTGGTTCTGTTGATACTGACCTTTAATACTCACCTTTACCGCCTTGGATTCGAGCCTAGAACCTCCAACTCAGGAAGCTGACTTGCTAACCACTCCACCATAAAGGATTTATGTTTAAAGACTTAAATTATATAGAATATGATACTTCTTCTGACTGGCGGTGGCTGGGCGACCGGTGGGGTGACCGGTGGCGGCCGGGCGACTGGCGGGGGCGACTGGCGGGCAGTTCAAGATCAGTAGGGAAATTTTCTTTTCCTTTTTTCCCTTTTTTCCCATTCATTCCCAATTTTATGTGTTTTTAATTTTTTTTTCCGATTCTATGTGTTTTTAATTTTTTTTTCCGATTCTATGTGTTTTTAATTTTTTTTTTCAATTTTTTTTTAATTTTTTTTTTTTAATTTTAATTTTTTTTATTTATTTATTTTTTTTTCAAATTTTTTCTTTTTTTTAATTTTTTTTTCAATTTTTTTTTAATTTTTTTTCAATTTTTTTTATATTTTATTTATTTTTTTTTATTCTATTTTTTTTTAATTTTTTTTCTTTTTTTTAATTTTTGTTTTAATTTTTTTTTATTTATTTTTTTTTAATTTTTTTTTTCAATTTTTTTTTATTTTTTTTTATTCTATTTTTTTTTAATTTTTTTTCTTTTTTTTAATTTTTGTTTTAATTTTTTTTTTTATTTATTTTTTTTTAATTTTTTTTTTCAATTTTTTTTTTATTTTTTTTTATTTTGATTTTTTTTTAAGACTTAGATGACCTTGAGGTTAGGTTTGGTTGACTTAGATGACCTTGAGGTTAGGTTTGGTTGACTTAGATGACCTTGAGGTTAGGTTTGGTTGACCTAGATGACCTTGAGGTTAGGGGTGGTTGACCTGGATGACCTTGAGGTTAGGTTTGGTTGACCTGGATGACCTTGAGGTTGGGGTTGGTTGACCTAGATGACCTTGAGGTTAGGTTGGTTAACCTGGATGACCTTGAGGTTAGGGTGGGTGACCTGGATGACCTTGAGGTTAGGGTGGTTGACCTGGATGACCTTGAGGTTAGGGTGGTTGACCTGGATGACCTTGAGGTGAATGGCGACTCTGGGACACTTGTGTCCCAGAGTTGCCATTTTCATCCTACTCTTATTGACTGCACAGTGATGCTATGTTGTGCTATATTGATAACTATTGATTAGATTGTTTAGATTGGTGCCTTTTATTGTCATTATGAGTTTAACTTACTCCCAGTTTTGCTAGCTATAATGAGCAGATTATTGAAATTTCCTCGCAATATGTATTTGATATTCATGAGTAGATGAAAAAGAGGAGTCCTGGGACAGAAAACATGATCATTTTGGTTGTTGTTTTGCTTTAATCTTCGGAAACTTTTGCTTTTAAGTGGTGCTCATAGACACATACTAAGTAATTTGAGAATAATGGAATTCAATTTGATTTTTTTTTAGAATTTAGTTTGATTTGTAATTGAATCTAGTTTGATCTTTCATGAAATTCAGTTTGATTTTTCAATGGAATTTAGTTTGATCTTTCATGAAATTTAGTTTAATTTTTTTAATGGAATTGAGTTTGATCTTTCATGAAATTTTGTTTGATTTTTCAATGGAATTTAGTTTGATCTTTCATTAAATTTAGTTTGATTTTTTTAATGGAATTTGGTTTGATCTTTCATGTAATTTAGTTCGATTTTTATGGAATTCAGTTTGATCTTCAAAGAAATTTAGTTCAGTATTTAATGGAGTTCACATTTGTGATATATGTTAATTAGTTGAAACTTGCTTGTAACTTGTCAGAAATCGTGGGGATTACTGTCAAATTATATTCTCATAGATATATTGGGTAATAAATGTATCTTCTATCTTAGCTTGTGTCCTGGTTATTGTATCTTAGTTATTAAGTTTACCCCAATGTAAGAGTAGCCTTGAGGAGTTCTGCGCTGAATACAGAACAATACAGAGTTGGTGAAAAGTATGGAAACAGCTTTATATTCCAGTTACAAGGATAATTTGACAATATGATTCATTGAAGATCTTATTTGTATAACATTAACTAACTACTTTTCTATAAATTCAAAATTTTGGTCTGCCAACTTCATTTTTTTGAATGGAAAGTGTGTCAGATGATACATGATTTCAAATTCTCAAAAGAAAATGAATGGCAAAACCGCACATCAATATCTCAAATCATTTCAAAGTTATTCTCATTTAAAAATACCAATAAATCATACAAAAAAGAATAAATCTATACTCATAAATTTCTTATCTCACTTTGATACATAAAAATCTGAAAGATCAAACTTTTCAGTCCAAAGTGTAGAATATGTGATTTTGATCACATGGTTGTTTTTCTAGTATAGATAAAAAACCACACATCATGTGAAAGAACAATTCATTATGAACAGGATTTCTTAGAAATTTTCAATTTAGTAGTGTGGAGAGGGGGAATAACCCAAAAATAGACATATCCTTATGACATACCCCCCTACTGGGAAATACTGAAATTAAATGTTTCTAATGGGTGATTCTCATAGTAAATAACCTGCGTCAGATGATTTCAGCCGAAATATGTATTTTTTTGTTAGGAAGGCCTTGAAAAGGTATTATAATTAAAAATTTGTATTTTGGCTGTAGGACATGATTTTCTATTTTTGAGTATAAATTCCCCCTCCCCCCACTACTAAATTCGAAAATTCCCAAGAAATCCTGTTCATAATGAATTGTTCTTTCACGTGATGTATGGTTTTTTATCTATACTAGAAAAATATCCATGTTGTATAGGGTAGAAGTGGTAGGTTTGCATAATTTTGAAAACCCTTTGAAAAATACCCCTCTTTTGAAAATTTGTAGCTCCAGAACCAAAAATGGTAGAATCCTGCATGACTACTCAAGTTATTGGAAATTTTATTATCTTCAATTTTGTACAGAATGATTTTTCTCCATAAACTTGAAGTTTTTGAGATTAAATGGAAAAATTAAAAAAGTCTGTAATTTTAGTGGTTTTTGGGGGTGAAGCCGCCCTCTGGTGTGTCAGCAAATTTTAGATTCGAATTCAGCGCCCCAAAATACATATAGAACCGTCGAGAAAAATTCTTTTGGGGCTGTTTCCTGAAAAATGACTATTTGACTGGACTATGAGTAGATGTTACTGACACTCGAAAAAGTAAAATTTGAAAGTTTAACATTCTTTTAGATTTTTGTAGATTCTCATTTATTTTATTTTTGTATGATTCATTGATATTTTTGAATGCAAATAACTTTGAACTGTTTGAGATATCCATGTGCAGTTTTCGCCATTCATTTTCTCTTGCAATTCTGTGTTGAAAACATGCATTTGACTACCTTTCCATTTGTAGAATGGAGTTGAATTCAAGATGGCGGTTCCAAGTTGTAAGACCAAGATTTAGAAGCGACAGAAAAGTAGTTCTCTTAATACAAATAGGATTCCTAATGAAACATATTGTCAAATTATCCTTGTAACAGAAATATTAAGCTGTTCCCATACTTTTTACCAACTATATATAATCAAAATATTGATAATCATCACAGTGAAAATATATCCTATTCAATCTGAGAAAAAAGCATAGTGGAAATTTGCCGGGAATTTTGAAACTCATATGACAAGGTGTTGATAAATATAGCTTCAAGTGGACATGTTCACTTTTGTAAAAATACTTCGTTGTATATCATCATGCAGGAGATGTTCTCTTTTGATAAACTTTCTGTGAATATTTACAATGGGAAGGAAATGTTGAGTTTTGTAAGAAAAGAACATTTTTAAGCATTTATAGGATTGGATCTGTTCACTTTTGGTACAAAAACGATACCTTGGCAACAAAATAACAATTGGAAGATCATGAAAGATTCAAAAACTTAATTTAAACAAAAAACAGAGATGTTGAGTTTCGAAAAAAACTCTTCATTTCAGAAAAACACTTTGAATTTTATACATGATTGATGATAGTCGGCCATAGCAGCCAAAGGTATTCTCACCATATTCAAAAATGTGGTGTGGTACTCTTACACAACTTCCTTTGATTACTCTTTTCTTTCAAGATTTCAAAACAGCTGTGATTAACCAGCATTGCGAAATGCATTCCCTCTCGAGTCCTGTGTTGCAGATTGCCTATGCTCAACGATGCATGCAGGTCCAACTTCATGTTTTCAAGGATGGTGTGGAGCCCCGGTTATGAGCGATTTCCGATGAGCGATTTTGGGGGTTAGCAGTCCACTGAGCGATCCATTGTTCAAAATAACAATTAGGATAGGCAGATTCTATGAATGAGAGAACTTGGGTGTCATTAATCATCAGTGACAGTGACGGAGAAAGGCTACAAGCGATAAAGTATCTCACAGATATCAAGAAGATTCAAGATCAACTTCACATTTAAAGCAATCTACATCTACAAGCAATCACAAATTTCAAGTTCAAGCCAATATACAATCGTTATAGTTAGTATATAAAAACGAAATGGCTCCTATATTTTATTCACATAACAGATTCCATCAACAGACCTCAAAATCTACATTTAAACTTAGGCGCTTAAATCCCAAAAAATAATAATTTGAAAAAAAGAGTTTTTTCATCTCGATAAATTGATAATACCCAAATCGAATTTTTTAACAGTTTGTTAAAATATTGTTTATTAAATACAATTATTCTTCAACAAATGATTCCTTTTTATGGGAGGTGGTAGGTACTGATTCAATCATCATCAGAGTATACACAAATACACATACGATTGTGGTTTTCCTGCATCACAGTCCCTGATAATCAATGATGACACCCAAGTTCTCTCATTCATAGCATCTGCCTATCCTTATTGTTATTTTGAACAATAGATCACTCAGTGGACTATTTTTTCCCCGATCACTCATCGGACGACACCGTGGAGCCCCTGCTAGTCTCAATGGAGTCTAATGTAGTTGACTTCCATGAATGCCTACTTTGTCTACAGTCACATCTTTGATGTGCAGACAGTAACTGTAGTCACATGCAGTACAGCTGTACAGAGATTTAGCCCTGCTTCATTTGACTTGACTCGACAGGGCTGTAGTCGATTCATAAGTTAATAGTGTTGTGACTATAGTCGAGTATATTCCATTGAAAAGCAATTCACAATAAATACAATACAATACAACTAACTGTAATCAACTACCGTGTTGTGACGGTAGTTCAGTTGGAAATTAATTTTGCAGATAGAGTGAGGAATACTTACAGTTAACTCGTAGTAACTTCTTGGCCTGTTTGTTCTGTTCATTGAGTCCAACATGATTGGCGACACATTTCAGTTCCTTGCCATCATCACTGGCTTGAATCGTCCGCGTCAGATTCTGCTCAGTTGATAGCAGATCGTCGGTTGTAGTGAATACGGGTTTCTTCAGACCGTCAAATAGAATTTCATCACCTTGAAAAATGATAATATTACTCAACAATTCAGGACACTTAATCGATTGAGTCTAAGAGTTCGATCTGATAATCCAGATTCTAGAGCAACTGATCGCAACAGATTTTTGTTCGCTTGAAAATAAATAATCTCTATCCACTACTAAAGATTTCTCAATTTTGTCTTGACTTCAATTCAATTCGGTTTTATTATTAGTTGATTTCAATATAACGATACATTTTTGGGGTTCAATGCTTAGAAAGAGGCCTAAAACAGAAAACAATTAGTATTTTTCTTAATTACATACATGCACGTTTCAAATATTCGGGTCAGGAGAAAGGATGTTTGAATTTGTGCAATATGAGAAATGGTTCATCACTCAGTTACTACTGCTATCTAACAGCATACTTCAGAACTAGGCAAGAAGAGAAAATGGGCATGACTTGATGTACTGCGATCTTCAAATGTACTACTTGATGTAGTTGCAGGCTTTATCACCCAGTAACTGCTACTGTCAACTGGCAGAATTTGAAACTACGTCTCAACTTATTACCGAGCAATCAGGGAAGAGTAGGCGGAGCAACAATATAACGACCAATCAGGAGTGAGTAGTAGGTGCTTGATTGTTAAGCAGGGGTTTGGGAGCGGAAATGAATAAACATTGAAGGTGGATCGTCACTAGTCAGTGATCTGCAGTTCTGTTTTTCAGTTTATCTGACATCTTATCAGAACGAGCTTCCCCTCACAATCTGCATTAATCTAGATTTTTCTTAAAATTTTAAAAATTATTATTCTTCATAAACAATAAGCAACATAGTGTCACTTGAATTAAACTCTATAGGTGTGGGGATTAAGTGGTATTGCTTCAACTTTCCTCATAATATTAGTAGATGAGTTATGAAATTTCATCTTTCTAAACAGTATTCTATGAGTCTCAATATCATTTGAGACGTAAAAGAACGAATTCTCATCTCTCTACTATACAGAGTGTCCTACCAAGGTTGTAACAGCCGTTGACCGTAGATTCTACACACAATTTCTGACATAAAATGTTCAGTAAACTTCATTCCTATCGACCTTAGTTTTCGAGATATATCTATTTTTCGATATTTTCAGAATATGCCTACTTCCGGTCATTAAATCTCAATAACTCGAAAACTACTGGTCGAATTTAAATTTCAAGGGTATTGTTGGGAAGAGATAAACATTTCTAACAAGATTAATGTAATTTTATTCGCTGTTAGATATTTTGCAGTCTTTTATTAGGGCTTAAACTTGAAAAAATGCTATTCTTCAAATTCAAAGTCAAATTTCAAACCGTTTTTTTCTCGATTTTTCTCCAGGTAAATAATAGTAGTTTCAATATTTCAAAAACTTCTCCATTTCAATGAGGAAATTCACAAACAGCATGGATCAAATGGTGATCCTAAGGGTGAAATCGCCTGATTTTTCTCTGACAATATTCACAAGTTTTAATCAACATTATAACATTCTACAATGATATGACTTTTTCAATAACTTGCATTATTTCCTGTACCATAAATCCTGAATAAAATAACAAGAAGTGTATGTTTCAGCCTATTTGCAGTAAAGTTTCCAGTGTGCTTTCCAGAATTGACATATGTATCAACTTTGGCTAGTAGAGAAATGTTCGCGTTCATTATCATGAAATCTACCTTGATTGAGTACTTGAACATGTTATTGGTGTATGGAGATTGTGGATGCAATTCAAGAGAGGCAGAGAGAGTATACAGGAGACGTTTTCCTGACCGAAAACACCCATCTCATAACACGATTGACAGATGTCAAAATGGTGAGGGTCTAGGATAAGTTTCAAGGTATGAGAGGCCCGTCTTCATTTCTGAAGCTTTAGAGAATCTTGTTTTGAAGTATTTCGAGCAGAATCCTCGATCCAGCATCCGGCGGGCTGCTGGGATGTTGGATGTTTCAAGAACGATAGTTCATAGAATATTAAAGAACAATAACGTTCGACCATTTCATGATACCCCAGTTCAAGAGCTGAATGAACCTGATACTGTTTCAAGGATGCAGTTTTGCCGTTGGATCTTAGCACAAGATTATGTTTCAAACATTCCATGGACAGATCACAGATAAAAGTACATTCATAACAACTGGTGCAGTAAATTTTCACAATACACATTCATGGACCTTTCATTTTCCTTGCAAGAATTAATGGTGAAGTTTTTATGGATTTTTTGGTCAATGAGCTTCACGAATTGATGTAAGACGTTCCTCTCAATTTGAGGCAGAATATGTGACTCCAGTTGGATGGCTGCCTCCCTCATTATGCTAGTAACGTCCGAGGGTGGCTTGATAACAATTATGCTGGGCGGTGGATTGGCCGAGGTGGACCCGTAAGTTGGCCAACACGCTCACCTGATCTTACTCCAATGGACTTCTACTTTTGTGAGGTTGTAAAAAGTGAAGTTTACAGAAAACCTGTAGAGACCAGAGAGGGACTGATTCTCAGAATTTGATTGAAATTGAATGAAATGAAGACACGGCCCAACGAAGTGATACGAGGAACTCGAAGCTTGATGAATAATAGAACGCCAGCAGAAGTTGCATAGACAGAAATGGAGGCTATTTTGAATTCCTGTAAGCAGTGAGCATAATATGTAACTTGATTGCCATCAGTTTTTTTTTTTTAATTGTGTCATTCATCTACTTTGAATTATTATTCTATGAATAAATTTTGTTTGATCTTGTAAAAGTGTATGATTAATATTTTATACATAATTTAGGCTATATGCTACAGGAAATAATGCAATAATCAGGTGATTTCACCCTTAGGATCATCACTAACTTGATACATGCTGTTTGTGAATTTCCTCATTTTGAAGGTGTTCATCCCAGATATTAGCAGTTTTGAACACCTTATCATGGAAATTACCTTTTCGAATTTATAGTCATTCGAAAGCTTATGAAATGGAGAGGTTTTTGAAATATTGAAACCACTATAATTACCCGTAGAAAAATCGAGAAAAAACGGTTTGAAATTTCAATTTGAATTTGAAGAATAACATTTTTCAAGTTTAACCCCTAACAAAAAAAACTACAAAATATCTAACAACGGATAAAATCACATTAATCTTGTTAGAAATGTTTTACTCTTTCCAACAATATCCTTGAAATTGAAACTTGACCAGTAGTTTTCGAGTTATTGAGTATTTAATGACCGGAAGTAGGCATATTCTGAAAATATTGAAAAATCTATATATCTCGAAAACTAAGGTCGATAGGAAAAAAGTTTACTGAACATCTTTTGCAGAAATGTCGAGCACAATCTATGGTCAACGGCTGTTACAACCTTGGTGGGACATCCTGTATAAACTGAAAACTAGAAATTATAAACCAAAACTATATTAGTCCAGTCAATGTAGACATAAAAAAGGGGGTGTGCTTGCAATTCATATTGTTGTTCTGATTTTACAATATATAATTTTGGTACATGAGAGAAGTCTAGAACCAATTTCTTCATGCAAAATTTCCTTGTGCTGGATACAGAGTGGCCAAAAAACATCGTATTTTCGGCTCAATTTCCAGTTTTCAGCTATTTCTGACAAATCTCGTAGTCGGACAGAAAAATTTGCTCTAGCCTTTTTTTTAGATTATAGAATTTTAAATAAGATGAGATCATTTGGAAATCTCTATCTTCAATGAGTACTGAGTTATGATTTTTCAAACATGAGTAAAATTTGAAGAAAAATCAATTTTGATGAATTTTAGTTTTTGATCAACAATATCTTCCGATTGTTACCATTAAGATGTATAATTCAGAATCCCTGTGGGCGTATTTTTGTGCTCTACAACCTGAAATCAGGTAGAGCGGTCTATCTTATAAAGATTTCCAGGTACACCTGACAACAATGCTCCTTGTATTGTGAAAAAACACTTAATTTTCAGCTTCAACCATCATCACCAACTACATTGTCCTCACATTGATGTTTCGCACAATGACATAAGTTCATGATATTATGTTCTATGAGAATCACCTGTTAGATGCACTTCATTTCAGTATTTCCTAGTGGAGAGGCGCGCTTAAGGACACCTCATGATCAAAATTTCAAACACATATAACTTTTGACATAGTGCTAAGATTTCATCGTACTACACTTCATTCATCAACTACAATTCATGCATCATAAGTCAAATTCGGTCGAAAAATGGAAAATTTATTGTCGAGTGTACTTAATCCCATATTCCAATACCCAAAAAAATGGCCAATTTCTATATCCAAAGCTATGTATCTCGGTAACCCCCAATTATAAAAATTATTACTTGATCTTGTAATGTACAATAGAATTTCCTCTTTCATCTGCTGTGAACGATTTATGAAAAAATATGTTAGTAAAGTGAGTTTTGATTGTTGAAAAAAATCCGGAAATTGTAGATATTTTTTTCATATTAACGGTTTTGGCTGTTCTATGATATAGGGAAAAGTGATTCAAGATGGATTTCAGACAACTGAGCTCGTAGAGGATGAATTTATCTATAATTTGAAATTAATCGTGAGTTTCTATGATGAATCAGACTCGTTTTAGAAACTCTTGATCAACAGTAAAATCACGAAAAAAATGTAAAAACTGAAATCGCCTTTTTTTAAATCTTCTGTAACTTTTGAATTGTATTGGAATTGAAAGTATTATTTATTGGAGTGGGTAGAGGGGGACGATTTTTACATTCTCACTAGATTTGGAAATTTTATCAGAAGTATTTCACAAGGCATGCAGCTTTGAATATAGAAATTTGCCTTCTTTTATATATTATTGGAAAGCCCATATTCCAATAATATATAAAAGAAGGCAAATAAGCACACTCAACAATAAATTTTCCATTTTTCGACCGAATTTGACTTATGATGCATGAATTTGGACCGCCTTCAAGAGACGAGAAGAATGAAGTGTAGCACGATGAAATCTGAGTACTGTGTCACTGTGTCAAAAGTTATAAGTGTTCGAAATTTTGATCATGAGGTGTCCTTAAGCGCGCCTCTCCACTAGGAAATACTGAAATGAAGTGCATCTAATAGGTGATTCTCATAGAACATAATATCATGAACTTATGTCATTGTGCGAAATATCAATGTGAGGACAATGTAGTTGGTGAAGATGGTTGAAGCTGAAAATTAGGTGTTTTTCACAATACAAGGAGCATTGTTGTCAGGTGTACCTGGAAATCTTTATAAGATAGACCGCTCTACCTGATCTCAGGTTGTAGAGCACAAAAATACGCCCAGAGGGATTCTGAATTATACATCTAAATGGTAACAATCGGAAGATATTGTTAATCAAAAACTAAAATTCATCAAAAATGATTTTTTCTTTAAATTTCACTCATTTTTGAAAAATCATAACTCAGTACTTATCGGAGATAGAGAGTTCCGAATGATCTCATTTTATTTAGAATTCTTTAATCCAAAAAAAAGTCGAGAGCAAATTTTTCTGTCCGATTACGAGATTTGGCAAAAATAGCTGGAAACTGGAAAATGAACCGAAAATACGAGGTTTTTGGGCCACCATGTAAATTTTGATTTTTTTTGGGCCACAAGGAAATTTTGCATGAAGAAATTGGTTCTGGACTTCTTTTATGTACCCAAGTGATATATTAAAAAATCAGAACAACAATATAAATTGCACGCACCAATGTATATAGTGACTGGACTATATAAATAGTACTTACATCCTGACAAGTTACATGTGAAAGCTAGATAGTAACAAGATAATAAGATACTTCAGTTATAAGTTATTCATAAGAGAAAGTTATTAAAAATTAATAGTAACAATACAGTAAAAAATGCAGGATACAAAGAATATTTACCAGTTCTGATCGAGCATCCGATGCGATCGGAAGGTATCTTATCGTGCACCTAAGCAACGAGTTTAAGCCGGCCGGCCGGCCAGTGTGCTTTTAACCAACTAGGCTACTAAAGTGTTATTCTTGTTGAAATTCTTCCCAGTTTTGTTCCAAAGTAAATTTTTTTTTAATAAATTTCGGAATTATGGAGTGCGACCGTTGTCAAGGGGAAATAATTAAGGATAGTGTAAAGTGCCATGATTGTCAAACTGATTTCCATCAGAATTGTGTTGGACTATCAAGAGAAACAAGAAATAAGAAATGGAAATGCGAAAAATGCACCGGTACTACAGCCATTGTGAGTGCCATATCTAATAAAACGGATGATCGTGAAGTATCTAATGAGACATTATTAAGTGCAATCACCGAATTTAGGCAAGAAACTAATACAAAGTGGGAGGAGAATAACAAGAAGTGGGAGGAAATGAAGAAACAGTTCAACGACGTTAATGATAAGTGTATTTTGTTTAAAACTTTCTACAATCACACAAAAATAATTCAAAATATTTGATGCAGTGGACTTGCTATTGCCTGGTTACTCCATTAACTTTTTTCTGTGAACTTATCTTCTTTATTTCGAACTAATACAGGTGCATCTTTTTTCTCGATTTATTTCCAATTACTATTTTCAATTTATTTTTTTTATATGTGAACTCACATAATGTAAATAATATTATAAGGGAATGTTCAAAGATGAGACAATATGATAATAAGTGTGCCATAACATTAATTGATAATAATAATAATAATATCGAGTGACCTGGCTGGCTCAGGTCTGGTGTCAGAGTTTTCAGGTCGCAACTGATCAATTTCAGGGCCTCTGACATGACCTAACGACTGCTTTTTAGGCAGCCGGGACCGACGGCTTAACGTGTCCATCCGAAACACGGGAGTGGCCGGAGATAAATATCTTGCCCGGGCCGGGATTTGAACCCGGGCCTCTGAATCATAAAGCCAGCATCTGATCCACTCGACTACGGCCACTCCCGTATTGGTGATTTCGGCGTTACAACCTTTGTGTGTTTGTTTTTCCGCTAGACAATCTATTTCAATATTCAATTTTTTCTCGAAATACTACCAGTCGTATTAATTGATATCAATCATGCAGATTGTCACGTCAAGCGATTGTTGCTATATACTGTATTCCAGCCTAATAATTTCATTACAGATAGATTATTTTTCTCATGCAACTGTGTTGTATGATAGTCGGATATGATTCTTCACAGTTAGTTTCAGTACAAAAACAACTTGATGAGATATCTCACTAGTATCCTAATCTGTCCGAAGAAATATATCACTGAGAGGGGCCTTTAAAAGGTGACCAAATCCTTATCGGTGGAATTTGATAATTCCATACTAGAGTCATGGTTATCGCCTATAGTTTAGCCAGTGAAAAGTGAAATTCTTTTCTTATCAATATCCTCTTTTCTTTTGAACATTTCTATTTTCTTATAATTTTTTACAGGCACTCTCGTTTATTAGAATTTCCTTCAGATACTGAATTGCATTATTCTTTAATTTGTTATATTTCCATCTCATTACTGGTCGGACGGCTTGCCGTTGTTTTTTATTTCTTTTTCTCTTTTCTTCTCATGATAAGGAATGCTGTAGACTTATTAGATATCTCACCAATTAATTGTGCAAAGTGTTCAGATATTAAGAATTTTTGTAGTACATTTTTGGAGAGCGGGGAGCTTGGGAGTCGCGATGTTGCAAATCAACATAACTTTACTGTAATCCAGCAAAATATTAGGAGCTACAAAAAAAATATTGATGAATTTATTGTAGTATTACAAAGCCTGGGTTGTCATTTCACATGCATTATTTTAACGGAGGCTTGGCTGAAAGATGAGAGCGATTTGATGGAGATTCCTGGCTACAATTTATTCAGGTCATATAACAATATTAATCAAAGCGATGGAGTTGTTGTTTACATAGACAATGAGATAACTGCTTCATGTCGCGAGATTCAATTAGGGAATATTGCTACATGTCTCTCCCTCACTTTTGATTGGGTCGGTGTTCCTTTTGAACTGTTTGCAATCTATCGTAGCCCCAACTCAAGTCTTGAGATTTTTATTGAATCCATTGAATCTTATTTTAACCAACAGAGAAATACGCTAAATGTTTAAAAATCTTCAGTGGTGATATAAACTGCAACCTCTTAACTGCTAATCCACATACTCTGGAAGAGAAGTACTTGGATGTAATGAACGAGGCAGGCTTTATTTCATGTGTAGATAAGGTGACTAGACCGGTCAGCAACACCTGCATCGATCACTACTTTGTCAGATTACCGCACACTTTCCAAGTTTCAACAACTGTAGTACAAACCGCGATCACCGATCATTATGCCATAATTATGTCTTAATTTATCAACTCATAAAATAGACAAACTTCCTGAAAAAGATGAATACTATTTTAAAATTGATTGGAATGGTGTTCAGAATCCCTTGTCTGTACAGGGTTGGGACCGTGTAATCGAAGAAAATAATATCAACCTATCAACTAATCTATTCATAGATACTATTCATAATATTATACTTGAGAAGACATCTAAAATAAAAATAGCTTCAAAAAATACAAAAATCAAACCATGGATTATCAGAGGCTTAATAAATTCAATACGTTCCCGCGATAAACTTAAGAAGAAACTTAATAGACAGCCCTACTGCATTGCTTTAAAAAAACGAATTCATCCGATTCAGAAACTTATTACACTCAACCATTAAACGAGGCAAACATAATTATTATAAGAATAAAAATGATGAGGTTTCATATAATCCTCAAAAGTTTTGGACCGTAGTGAAAGAGATTGCTGGTAAATCAAAATGCCATCAATCATTCCCATTCAATTCATTTTCTAAAAATGGAGACCCCAACCAAACCCAAAATATCGAAGATATCTGCAACAATTTTAATCAATATTTCACGTCCGTTGGATCTTCCCTATCCCAATCGTTGAACCCTGTTGGAGAACCAGAAATTAATGATTCTGAGTATGGAGTTGATGCAGTATTTGAGTTTAAAGAGGTCACAAAAGATGAACTAATGAAAGTGATACATAGTCTTAAAGGTAGGAGTGCTCCGGGGTACGATCTCATTCCAACTAAATTAATCAAAGAGAATCTTGAGTCATAATTAATCCTATCCATCATTTAATAAATTTAAGCATTCGTGAAGGACAGTTTCCGGAAAATCTAAGAATAGCAAAAATCATCCCAATCTACAAATCAGGACCTAAGAATCAATTCTCAAACTACAGACCCATATCTCTTCTAACAACATTGTCTAAAATTATTGAAAAATGTGTTAAATTACAGTTAACAGAATATTTGACAAATAATAACATACTTGCAAAAACCCAATATGGTTTTCAAAAATCAAAAAATACAAATGATGCTCTATTTGATGTAACCAAATATACTATAATGACCATACTATACTATACTATGGTATAATTGAGTCAGTTAAATTGAAAAATAAAGTTTTAATGACGTTCCTGGACCTGGCCAAGGCTTTCGACTCTATAGATAGAGGCAAGCTCTTCAAGAAGCTTGAATCTATTGGAATTAAAAATAATGCCTTGAAGTGGTTCAGAAGTTACTTTTATGAACGCCTGATGGTAAATGTGGTGAGAGGGACAGTGTTGACTATGGGGTGATTCAGGGAAGCACCCTGGGTCCAATATTGTTCCTTATATATATCGATAGCATTTCAAAGCTCAACACGACAAGCAAGATATTCCTATTTGCTGATGACACGGTTGTTGTTTCTGTTGGCAAGGATTGGGAAGATGTATATAAAAATGCCACTATAAACCTTTCAAAAATAAAAAACTGGTTCGACCATAACAGCTTAACAGTAAATATAACTAAAACAAAGTATATGCCCTTTGTAACAAGGAACCAATCAGATCCAGGCTCAAGACAGGTGAAAATGCATACATGTACATATTTAGAATCCTCAGTCTGTACATGTGGATCAATCATGAGAGTTGACCAATACAAATATCTTGGGGTTATTTTTGACCATCACTTGAGTTGGGTTCCCCATATGCAATGTGTCAAACAGAGGCTTAGAAGGATGTTGTATGGACTCTCTCAGCTCAGCCAGGTACTAGACATTAGATTGTGTAGGAGGATCTACCATGCATATGCCCAATCAATATTGCAGTATGGAACAATAGTTTGGGGAGGTGTTTCATCTACTGCTTGCCTGGAGCCGCTGGCCGTCACTCAACGCACAGTAATGAAAACTATCCTGAAAAAAGAATCCAGGTACCCCACGTTGCTGCTATTCTCGGACTTCCCTGTGCTCAATCTAAGACAGTTATGTATAAAAATAATTCTCACATATATAAGGAAAAATAAAATATACCTATTTGCTAATATACAACTCAATTATCAAACACGACTCAGGAACAACCATAGATATTCAACACCTAGATTAATGCATGGAATAGAACTCAAATCACCATACTACCTAGCTGAAATTATCTATAGGAATTTGCCGGACGTCATCAGGGAGGCTGAAAATTGCAGCGACGTGGTGTATAAAAGTAGGTTGGTCGGGTGGCTTTTTGGCATAGGCTGGATTGGAACTGAGGAACTGCTCCATTCACCGTACATGTAGTATAACTTACCAGCTCAATTTAATTTAAATATAACTTTTTCGCTTCATTGCTGGTCTTAGGTTCCCTTGCTCTCCCACTTGTAAATCTATAATCAACTCTGCTCTGCTATTGATCACGTATTTTTTTTAATAAACTATAAACAGCGGTTACATTTACTTATATAGGTTGTATAGAACATGAAGTTAATAGTTAATAGCACAGATAAAGATACATGTTACTCTATTTTCATGCAAGAACTCTCCCCCATTCACAGACGTACAGTCTTCTTGGGGGGAATTCCACGCCATCTATGTACTAGCATTAATGTAATAATGTATCATTTTCTATTTCAATTGATGTATTCTATTTATAATTGAATTTATGAATTTTACATTTTTTTTGTAATGCAATGTGGAAAAATAAATTGATTTGATTTGATATTTAGATACTACATTCGCAGTAACAATTTAAAACTGCATTATCTCAGTTCATTTCAGTGATATTTTCTCCATTTTGTATAGTGCGCACTGCGCTACACTAAGTTGAGTGGAATCACAGCTCCACAATTTTTCGTTAATTAGTTATTTCCAGTGTTTAAATTCGCCTCAAGGTAGTGTTATGGTTATAATATGAGTAGTGAGTTACTTGTGAGAAATATCCAAGTCAAAGGAATTGTGAGTGTAACCACTATTACTAACAAAAACTGTACGATTCAACTGTACTTGTGACTCCATTTTGTCTGCCGGCTTTATCATGAGGCACGATTGAGTGATTCGAACTGTCAGCAGTTGATGACCTTGCAACTCAAAGTAGATTTGACAGGGTAGGCTACAGCTGTTATCAGTAAAAACAGCTGTGTTGTTGTTTACTTGTTTCCTTGACGACGGCCATTCAAGCTCGGGTTGTAACAGCTCGACTCTCAGGAGAGAGCGGCGTAATTGGGTGCTGACATCTCTAGCCCTATTCTACCCTATTGGGTCGGCAGCCCATCCCCGAGTAGGACTGGCTTGAGATACGGACAATACCTACGTAGATTTCAAAGAGTATTTGCACAGACATCTACTTCACAAATTTCTCTGGCCCAAGTCAACAGCTCTTGTTATTCGATGAAGAATTCCGTGAATCGAAAAAACAAATAACATATAACAACATCTCTTGAGTTTCATCCATTATCGGAATATAATTATTATCTTATCACTATTATTGTGATCCGATATAACTGCTCCAATTCTATATTAGCTTCAGTTATCAGCTAAGAGATAATACGTAAACACCCTGGATGAGGAAGACTTTTAACGTTGTCGAGACTAAGTTAATCGGATGAAAGTTATCAATAGTATGACAAACTCATTTAATACATATAAAACTGCAAAGAATAATATAGGGTTGTTTTATAAAAGTTATTGCTTTAGAAAAAGTCATCAATTAGCCAGCGGCGATATAAGCTGGCGATGTTGTACTCCTGGCTTCAGTTATAACATCAGACGCGATTGACTCAATAAAGAATACTACAGGAATTCATAAGAAACACGCGAAACACCAGGCACCAGCTGAATTCTTAAACAATAAAATTACAGAAAGTACAGAAACGAATTTGAAACTTATACGACATAGAAATAGAACCTCACTTGACTCACTTTTACAGTCAAGGAAGAAAGCTATTTGCTTCGAAACAGGAACCCAAACGGACGATCTTGTTCTACACTCAAAAGACGATCTCATCAAGAGAATTAATCAGTTAACTGAAAATCAGTCAGCTCTGGTGAACGAGATTCAACGATTGACATTACAAGTGGAAGAATATCAAGATCACACGCGGTCTAATATCTTATGTAATGACCGTGAAAGTAATAACATTCCAAATACCGCCACAAACACTGACGCGTGCTTGCACCCAAAAGTAATGATTGATCTTTCTACTCAAACTAAAATGAACTTTTCCTGCTCCGACTGTGCTGATCGAGTAGAGGAACTCAGATTAATGCAATTGGACTTCATCAAGCTCAGACAGCGTCGCTGGGAGGATAGAATTATTCATGAGGAGGCATTAAGAAAACAAAATCATTTGGCAGAAAATTCCCGAAGTTATGAAATAAGAACCAATTCAGTAACTGCGTCGTCTACAATTAGCGATCACAGGAAAAAATACGATCTTAGAAAAAACAGAATAAAGAATGCTATGAAACACGGGGCCACCCCCTCGATGATCACAAAATCGCTTATTGTAGAATGACAAATATCGGCAGCCAGACTAATGCTCAAACCAAAGTAAAGAAGAGATTTTTAATGTTTGCTGATGATCATGGACGATCAATCTGCCCGATGGTCAACAATCTCGCTGACAATAATACAACCGTTTCTGGTAATATTTTCACAGGAGCTGGAATAGAAGCAGTGTGTAATGCAGCTGTAGCTAACAAAGAACTATATAATCTTACAAAGAATGATATTATAATTTTAAAAGGTGGATCTAATGACGTTACTGAAAAGATCATTTGTGTAGATAAACTATTAAACAAACTAGAAAAATCAGTTCAGGTTTTTGAGCAAACAAATATTGTCCTATGTACACTGCCCTATAGATATGACCTCCCAACAGGATCTGCCAGTCACAAAATAATCTCAAGACTGAATAAAGGTATCAAAGGTATAGCTAATAGACATGCTATAATACTATAAGATCTTTATGATATACAAAGACATAGTCTGACATCACATGGGAAGAACTTGAATAGAAGAGGAAAAAACTGTTCTCCAGGAAATTAACTGGACTCTTCAATACGCTTACATCGGAGAACAAATATGGAAACCAAACTGACATCTGCATTGAAAAAGAAATGTCACTCTCAACCATATCAGATCTGTCACTTGCAACCATTTCAGAGGAGGGTGACACATTACTCAGCGGCTCGAATGGAGATATTCAAGAAACATCAATTATTCATACCGAAAATGAAAAGGAAGAACAGAACGAAAACTCAATTATTTTTTTAGAACAGAAACACCCAGAACCTTCCACCAAAGCATAAAACCTAGTAGAAAACAAGACATCTCTCATGGAAAAAAGGAAAAATTCAATAGCAAATTGAAAATACTACATCAAAATAATCGTGGTTTGGGGAGAAAAATAGACCAATTGGAACACATACTCAATGATGCTGTGCCTGATGTATTAGATCTTACAGAACATGGCCTCAAAAAACAAGAAATAGAGAATACTCAAATTGAAGGGTACTACCTAGTTGCAGATTTCTGTCAAGAAACTCATAGATTTGGTGGTGTTGCAATATATGTTAGACAAGAGTTGGAAAATGAAGCTAGAAACATTGAGGTCGCACATCTATGTCAAGAATTCATTCTGGAAGCAGCAATAGCAGTCGTCACAACAAAAAACACAATAGTGCACATATTAGGCATTTATCGCACCCCAATGCAAATATACCAGCAGGCATAAACATACTTTCCGAAATTCTGGGTCACACTGAAGCTCACAAGAAATCATATGTGATTGTGGGAGATATCAACATAGACCAAATGAGGCCGAAGCCAAGCAATGCCTTGCTGGAGGATGAATTATCCACACACAATATAGTGAGAATTCCCCTACCTGCTACCCGTATTTGTTGTGATTCTGTCACTTCAATTGATTGCATTTGTATTAATTTACCTGAGAGAGTTATTAATACTGCAATACTTCAAACTGGACCCTCAGATCATACAGCCCAAATATTAGAATTAGTTGATCTTGAGATGGACCAGTCACCTCAATTTGTGATGAAACGTCAATATGGTCGAATTAACCAGAATGAGCTGAAATATCTCCTAGGAAAACAGAACTGGGATATGGCACAATCTGAACATGATGCTGAAAATGCATACAATATATTTCAGGGAATTTTGTCAACATCATTGAACATTGCATGTCCACTATAGAAAAGAAGGGATATAATAAGAAAAGGAAAGTAATTCACAACAATGAGAGCAAAATTCTGAAGGATAACTTTCTCAAGGCATTGAACATGTATGAGCTAACAGGGAACACATCTGACAAGGAATTCATGGTAGAATGTAAAAAAAATGTATGATCAAAAACTTAGAGAACTTAGAAAACAAGAAAACGGAGAACTAATCAACAATGCCAGAAATAAGAGCAGAACACTGTGGAAAATAATTAACAAGGGGAGAAAAACTCCACAACAAACATCTCAAATATGTCTTGGAAAAGATGGTGAAGAGGTAGATAACCCACTCTTAGTAACAGAGCTTCTCAATGGCTACTTTACAGATGTTGTAGGGGAGACACTCAAGCACAACAATAAACCCACACAAGATGACGAAAGTATAGACACACAAAAGCAAGAGGGAACTGACGCTAATAGATTCTACAGACTGGAGCCAACCAACTATGAAGAGATAAAGAATGTCATTAACACCCTGAAATCGAAAGGATCAAGTGGAGTGGATGAATACTCACCACAAATTGTGAAACACTGTGCAGACGAACTGATCCCACCTCTAGTAACCGTTATAAACAAATCATTCTGCTCTGGCCAATTCCCATCTCTGCTCAAGATAACAAAGGTCTACCCAAAACACAAAAAGGGGTCAAAAACTGAAATGAAGAATTATCGTCCAATATCTTTGGTATCCACATTCTCAAAAATTATAGAAAAGATTGTCTTACATAGATTACTGACATACTTAAACACCCAATCTCTGATATCCACCAGACAGCATGGCTTCCAAAAAAGAAAATCAACAACATCCACAATCATCAGCCTCATTGAACACATTATTGATGAAATAGATAATGAAAAGTTCATATCAGCACTTCTACTGGATTACAGCAAAGCATTCGACTGCTTGGGACATGACATAATTGAGAAAAAAACTAAAACTACTAGGAGTTAATGGAACAGCAGACAAATGGTTAATGAGTTACCTATCATGCAGAACACAACTGGTTGAGATCAAGGGCACAATTCATGGATTAACAAGGCCATACCAATCCAAACCACTACCTGTTGCAAGAGGAGTTCCACAAGGGCCAGTTCTCTTCATTCTCTTTGTCAATGACTTCCCTGAACTCATAGAGGATCAAAACACAAAATGCATAATGTATGCCGATGATACAACACTTTTAGTCTCAAGCAACACGGCTGAGGGATTGATCACAAATGCTGCCAACTCTCTACAGAAAACACAAGAATACTGTAATGTCAATGATCTTGTAATGAATGTCTCAAAACAATTGAAGTTAATTTCAGTAAAAGAGGAGTCCAATTAACAAACTCATGCAGCATAGATAAGGGCAAGGTTGAATTTTTGGGCATTACAATAGACAGGGGCCTATCATGGAACGCACATATGGATTCAGTATGCAAGAAACTAGGCTCAGGAATGTGGTGAGAAGAGTGAAGTGTATTGCAACACTGGAAGCGGCAAAAGCAGCATACCATGCCCTGGTAGAGTCCCACCTGAGATATGGGCTTATTGTGTGGGGGGATCGTCTGTGGGCAATCTAAAGAGGGTTCTCACACATCAGAAGAGGGCTATAAGAGTGCTGGCAAGTCTCAAACAAGAGAGACATGTCGAGATGCATTCCGTCATCTGGGCATCATGACGGTGTTCAACATCTACATCATGGAAGTCATCACCCATGTTAGCTGACTAAATCTCCAGAGAGGCACAGATGTTCATAAATACGTCACTCGGCAGGCAGACAACTATGTACTCCCAAGGCACAGGACTGCAATCTTCGAAGAGAAACCTTCATATGTGGGCAGAAAACTGTGGAATCACCTACCAGAGAAGATAAAGAGGCTGGACTATGTGACATTGAAAAAAAGACTTAGTGAGTTTCTCAAAGGAAGGCCCATGTACGAACTGTGTGAATTTCTTGAAACAGGAGACACAGACTGGCAGTGGAAAAATATAATTGTGAATACAAACAATTCTAATATATATATATATATATATATATATAATATATATATATATATATATATATATATATATATATATATATATACTAGCAGGAACCCGTGCTTCGCAAGGATCTATTTTCAAACTTGATAATCTGAAAACTTGACATAATGAAATTTTGAAGAATTGAAAATAGGCCTATAACCATCCTTGGTTAATTAAGAATCCAGCCTATATGCAAAATTTTAAGTTAATTAGTCCAGTAGTTCAGACATCGAGCGTCAAACATAATTTTCCTATCCCCTACGTGTATAAGCCAACTCTTTTATTTTATTATAGATATGGTTAACGACTGCAAGAGATAGGAGTGTGGAAGAGAATAGTTGTGAAACAATGATAGCGCCAGAAGTATCTCAAACACAATAGCAGGTACCACATGAACTTTTTGAAAGTGATTTGAAAAAAAATGTTGAAACAACAGAACTGAAAGTTGTCAATTTTATCATTAAACCTCCATTTAGAGAGGCTTTTGTTTGAGTCAAATGAAATCTTCTATCTTAAATTGAATGGCTGTTTGTGTGTTTGTTCCCTATGACTTGAGAAATACTTGACATAATGTCATGAACCTTTGGGAATATGTTTTGTGAATATTGGGGATGGTTTCTGACCAAAAATTTTAATAGGGTGGCTAATAATGATTATTCATTAATCCATTTTACAGACCTATGTTTTCGAAATTGTCGGCCTAGCGGCTACTGAAGAACGGAAAGATGATCATGATTCAAGATCATATTGAGATAATATGATTTAACATCTAAAGTTACCAGCTGTAATTAACACGTCACCCTATGATAAATTGTGTAGGCTACTGGTATTACAACGCTAGTTTGGAGTTGAAGTGTGGTTGATTGGTACCAGCTGTAGATAATGGTTCCTTAGAAGACCTATACAAATAATTATCACTCCCCTATCATTGAGTAACCGGAAAATGTTGGGAAAAAACTTCACCTCATGAAAGAGAGTTGTTCATATTGCATTCATTATTGGCAGAATAATTTTCATTTTTTTTTTTTAATTAAGCATAGCTTATATTCATCCTAAAATTAAAGATGAAAAGAATATGTAATTCCTGGTGATTCATCATACATCGCATATTACCTAGACCATCTATTGACAATCAACAACTATGAAAACATTGAATTCATCTTTGAAACACTGATTTATCCTATTTTTTTTCAATTCAACACTTTACAGTTAGATATTACTAACAATTGATTGAAAAGAATATGTTTTGGGAATAATGAATGCTGCATGACTGAGCATATAGGAAGTCCGTATTCAGATGTAAATGAAAATATTGATTGTCATTCAAATTTCATGATTCACCAAATAAAGTTGAGTGTGACATAAGATACATTGACTTTTAGGCGGTACAAAGTTCGCCAGGTAAGCTAGTTGTAAATGAAGCTTTATTATTATTAGCCTAATAGTCAACGCTGAAAAAAGACAGATTCAATCACCAGGAATACTATAAATTCTATGAAGGACCAGTAAGCCATCAATTTTGAATAGTTCAATCACTTCCATTATGGACACTGGATACATTATGGACAATCAATACGTATGAAATTTATTAGCTACAAAATAAAAAAACTTTGATTGAAGTGACCCCGACTACTACAATATGAATAACTATTATATCAAATATAAGAGATTACTCACATCTCACATCAACTCGTACTTTTTGTTCAAAAAATATTAACACAAAAATATAAGTTATATTGAATGAACTCATGTCTAGTAGTATTCAAGTTTGTCTTTTTCTGGCTGTGCTACGAATAAATGTAGCTTTATGTTTGACATCTTTTTTTGTAATCTTGTTGTCTATTAAGAAATCCTTCAAAGTTTTTTTTGTTTGCAATAAAATTTGAATTTGAAAAAAGAATTATCAACAAACTACTAACCGAAGAAAATCTCTGTGCTCTGTTCTAATCGGAATGTATATACTCCATATATAAAGCTGAGGAGGCACAAACCGAAAACCGATGGCCAAGCATACAACAATGGAACAAACACGTGGCAATATGCTCGCGCTTTCGATCCACGGAAAATTAAATTCGATCAACTGATTGATAAAATTATTTTAAGCTTTCCAATGATTACAACATAAATGTTAGAATATCATGTGTCAATATCATAACCTTACTAAATAGAATCCTTTTCCATCCTTTGAAACCCTTAGAGGCAAAATATCTCAAAATCCGTTCTTAGTGTGCATCTAGCATGTTTGAAGAATATTTGTGCAGAGTTTTAAGTCTGTAGGCCAATTAGTTTGAGCTGTAGTGTGATTTTACATGAAAATTTTCAAAAAATGCCCTCTCCTGGGCCCTCTCTGCTCCTGGTCGGATTTTTTCTGCATAGATCTGATTTTTTTTAGTAGCTGAACAAAAAAGTTCCTTATGACTTTGCTGTGCAATGAGCGGTAAAAATGTACCGCTTTCTCAACCGAGCACAGACTGCAGTTTTGAATCCATCAGTCGTGTGACCACAGAGTACGCACGGAGACTCAATTGTAGCAGCAGAGACCACAGATTACGTGGTGCAGACGGATGGAGAGAAAAAGGGGACAGATTCAGGGGACATTATGGGATATTTGAGGGGCGGTTACAAACGGGATATTTAAGATTTGAGTGAGTTAAGAATAAGGAAAAATGTAGCTTATGAATTGATGAAAAAGAGGAGATTTAAAATTAGAAATCAAAAGAATTAGACTAGAATTGGAGAAAGGAATTGTAGAATTGAACTTGAATGAAATTTATTATTCATTTTTATTGAACATTTTATATATATTATATATATTTGATAGCTGTGAAATTTATTTCAATTTAATAAAACAGTTGGTAGCTATCGTACTATTGCTGTCTGTTGAGACCAGGATTGGAAGCAGCTCCAAGCACCCAAATAAAAGCCAATTCTCTCGTCTTGACATCTATGGAGGGGGCTGTGGGAGGGAGGGTGGCAAGGACTTTGACTTTGAAGCATTGGTCAATTGTAGCAGCAGAGACCACAGATTACGCGGTGCAGACGGATGGAGAGAAAAAGGGTACAGATTCAGGGGACATTATGGGGTATTTAGGGGGTGGTTACAAACGGGATATTTAAGATTCGAGTGAGTTATTAATAAGGAAAGGTGTAGCTTATGAATTGATAGAAAAGAGGAGATTCAAAATTAGAAATCAAAAGGATTGGATTAAAATTGGAGGAAGGAATTGTAGAATTGAACTTTTCAATTTCATTCATCATTTTTATTGAACATTTTATATATATATATATATATATATATATATATATATATAATATATATATATATATTTTATAGCTTTGAAATTTATTATGATATGATGAAATTTATTTCAATTTAATTAAACAGTTGGTAGCTATGGTACTTACTATTGCTGTCTGTTGAGACTATGACTGGAAACAGCTCTAAGCACCCAAATAAAAGCCAATTCTTTCGTCTTGACATCTATGGAGTGGGCTGTGGGAGGGAGGGTGGCGAAGACTTTGACTTTGAAGCATTGGTCAAAGTTCTTGTTGTGCTCAGAGCCGTGGGTAGGGATGGGTAAGGAAGTATTATTTTTAAAGGTAGCCCTGTGATTGTTGATCCAGAGGTTTAGGGCAGTGGTGGTTTCACCTATGAAGAAGGCAGGACAGAAGTTGCAGGAAAGGAGGTAGATGCAATTTTTGGAGATGCAATTACTGGATTGATAGATTTGGTGGGTGTAGTTGGTGATAAGAGTGCTTCTTTGTAAAAACTATGAATAAATGAATAAATGAATGAATAAATGATAGGACTGGTAAAGGAGATGGAAGAATCAGTGATAGGACGGGTTTTACAGCAGGGGCGTTTGCAAGGTAGGGTACCAGGTGGAGTTGGGATTTCATCAGAGGTGAGTGATTTGTTTTTACTGAGAATTTTCTTGAGGTTGTGAGGTTGCTTATAAATGAGGGTGGGTGGTTGCTGGAAAAGGTGCTTGGTAGAGGGATTGGAAGAGACGACATGGAACAGATCTTTTAGGACAGGTTTGAGGTTTTCAATTCCAGGGAAGTAGGTGGTACAGAGCTTTGGAGTTTGTGGGATTTGGGATTTTTTTGTGGTTGGATTAGTGCCAGTTTTGGAGGAGATTTGTTTCTGTAACGACCTTTCAGGATAGTTACATTTCATGAGGGATTGGTGGAGTTTTTTGAGGTACTAGTCAAGATGGTAGGGATCACTGCAAATTTTTTGGCCTCGGATTGAGAGGGAACGTGGGAGGGATCTTTTGATGTGGTAGGGATGGCAACTCTCAAAGTGTAGGAACTGTTGAGTGTGGGTGGATTTGATGAAAGTATTGGTGGATAAGGTATTGGAGTTGGAAAGGATTACATTGGCATCTAGGAAGTTGATGGAGTGGATGTGAAGTTGAAGTGTGGGTGGATTTGGTGAAAGTATTGGTGGATAAGGTATTGGAGTTGGAAAGGATTACATTGACATCTAGGAAGTTGATATTTCTGAATCCTCCATCAACTTCCTAGATGTCAATGTAATCCTTTCCAACTCCAATACCTTATCCACCAATACTTTCACCAAATCCACCCACACTCAACAGTTCCTACACTTTGAGAGTTGCCATCCCTACCACATCAAAAGATCCCTCCCACGTTCCCTCTCAATCAAAACAAAATTATTGAGACTATGTGATTTCCCAATTCTCAATAATTTTGTCATAACCTGATATTATACAACTCAACTTAACTTGACCTATAATCTAACTTGACCATATCTCAATATATTTTCATTTGATAACTAGAATATGTTAATATGATAATATATGATAACTTTTTGTTAATTTCTAATTCCTAACTTTACATTAGCTACTCCCCTGTGTTGAAATAACTCAATAATATATTAGCAATTGTATATAGCCCAATATTATTGAATGACCATGCTATTTGTTATCCTATTTCTAATCCCAACTCTTATTACCTAACATTGATTATTTATAAATAACAATCTTTATCTTGATATTCTCCACTCATCAACTTCTATCCTAATAGTAAATTAGCTCTCTCTCTACGAATTATATTTTGCTTTGTGATTGTTGATCACAATCTGACCCAACTATCCCAACTGACCCAAACTAACCCAATTGACCCAATCTTTCCAACTGACCCAATCTACTTACTTCCTTGCTCCCACTTTACATAGTACTCAATATCCCTTCTCTCATTTCCCTCAACGTTAAACACCATGCTACAATTTCATCCTAACTTTGCTTGCAATTACTGGTTCCAACAAATTCATTTTCATTCCAAAAACTCTCCAAATACATTAGTCACATTGAATTCCTTTCCACCTGCAAACTTCTTCAAATACCTCCAAATGGTTTATCAATACAACTCCCACTATCTGGTCTTTCTCCAATTCCAACATCAGATTTCACTGCAGTTTCTTGATATTGTTCATGAACAGTACACTCTATCTGTCAACTCCCATCTCGGTCAACTTATGTCTTTTGTCAAACTGATTAATCTTCACAATGATACTTCCCTATCCAATATTTGTGATGAAATCCTCAAAGAATCAGATTGTGCTCTAGAGAAAAACAGAAACTATCACCTTGAAAAACTTTCTGCCCTGTACAAATCCCACTTCCAAAATAACCTGCCTCTTCAAATGCACCATTCCAACATTACCAACCCCCCCCCTCATCAGTGACAAACCCAGCCTTGCCTAACTCTTGAACCTACCACCACCCTGCCATATTCTGCCCTCCTTACCCAAACGTTTGCCCCAACAATCTACAGCTCCTTCAATCCATCAAGAAAACGTTGAAAATCCCACTGTCCTCAACCTATCCTCAAGAAACCTTTCACCTACAGATCAATCAGTCCTCAACAAGGGTCTCTCTTTTGCCAAACTTAATGCCATAAACCTTCTCTTATACTGTTCACTTCATTAGATATCTCAGATGGCAAGTATACTTCAGTGGCAACAACACTTCTGACCCTTCTTGCCCTCCCCCCTCGACTACTTCTGACCAAATCATCAAAACGTTTGCCCTAAAATCCAATTGTGAACCCAAGTCTCTCCCAGCCAACCACCCTGTTGAAATCTTCTGCAATTTACTCCTGAACAAAGTCAGTTCTGAAAAATTCATTGAATCCCTCACTCCAACCCCCAACCTCACAGCCCAAGAGTTCAAATCCATCAAAGACTTTTGCTCTGACCCCAGTATTTTCATCACCAAAGCTGACAAAAGCTCAACTGTAGTCTTACTGAACACCACAGATTACATCAATGAAGCCAACCGGCAACTCACCAACCCTGAACAGTATCAACTCCTGCCTTCTGACCCTACTCCACAAATCCAAAAGAAAGTCTTCAAATTTCTGATGCAATACGGTCCATCTGAAGGCCTCTCGGACTCAGACATCAACATCCTTTCGCCAGACTCTCCCAACACACCACACTTCTATCTTCTTCCAAAAATTCATAAAGAAGGCAATCCTGGTCGTCCCATTGTTTCAAACATAAATAGCCCAACTGAACGAATCTCTGCCCTTGTTGATTTCCACCTCCAACCCATTGTTGCCTCCTTACCCTTTCATATCAGAGACTCCTTCCACTTCATAAATATCCTAAGAAACACAACCCTTCCAACTGACCAACAATTCCTTCTTGTTACCATTGATGGAGCCTCCCTCTACACTTCCATCCCCCATTCTGAAGGCTTAAAATCCCTTGAGCATTTCCTTTCCTCACGACCCACACCCTCCGCCCCTTCAACCTCCTTCCTAGTAAACCTTGCCAAACTGGTGCTCACAAGCAATGCCTTCAGGTTTGAAGATGAATATTAACTGGTCCTGACAGACGAAATCTTATTACTATTTGCGATTACCATTGGTAATCGCCATTGACACATGATTCTTTTGTATTAATAATGTTGCAGTGTTGTCAGCCTCTATTTTGGAGTCGTGAGTACATTTTGGAATCACTACTACTTCTCTAACAATGAATAATAGGACTAGTATCAATTAATTAGGTGATTGTGAATTTAGTGTTATCAGCCTTAATTTAGGTAGTAAAAAATATAAGAATGAATTCGCTTTCAAGACAAGATTTAGTTTATCAACTCACCAAGATACCATGTGAAATTAGTGGCTGGTCTGCCCTTCTTCACACTGCACGTAGCCTTCAGAATGTCACCTTCTTTGAACTCGTTTATTTTGTTATCGAGTAATCTCAATTCAGGATTAGTCGGAGTACCTAATAACAAGCAATTGGATGATTCATTTTCCAACATAAAAGCATTCTTGCTAGATGAATAAATGAATATTTCATTATCGCGAAACAGAAAAATAATTTCTTAACATAGATTGTTCATAACTGGATAAATAGAAATATATTTCAATAGATTTACTTATAACAATATTTTTATTATACTTGGAGGCACAGCTTTGGCTAATTATTCCATTTTCAAATGTACAAATGAAATATTATTAGGAAGTACATAATTAATCCATTTTCGTAGAATCCCAGAAAAAAGGTGAAGTAACTTACATTTGGTTGTTTTTATAATATTTCATTGGGATTCAAATTGAATTTGATTGAATCTCAAAAAAAATTGCATGAATAGAAATTATAAAAATGAATCTCAATTATTATAGTTCAGACAAATCAATGAACAAAGTACTGATGCTCTTAGGTTTAGATCCTCTGTAGAATTTTAGACTAATTGATTAGCTCATCCAAAATGAAATCGAATTTATAAAAAACCAATACAGAGAAATACAGAGCATGTGAATATTACAAATTCAGTATACCTGCAATAATATTGACTTATACAAAGTGTTCATTTAAAATCGAGCGCACAACAAAATAAAAATGTCTGTAAAAATTTGGGTTGCTATATTCGGTATGTTGCTACCACAAGACAGCATCATTACTCACGTATAAAAATATATGTAAAGTTATTTAATGTGAGCCCCCTGTGGGTTTAGGGAGCTTTGAGTCGAACATCGTACTCAAGAATGTATTGGAAACCAGAATTCACCCACAGTATTCTTGCTTTTGGTAGGAGGCGACTAAATGGTAAAAGGGACCTCCTTTCCAAAGCCCTTCTCCTTCTTAATATGCTTTGTAACTTTTCATTTCTAGAATGACACTTTTTCCATTGACTCAGCTTTGTGCCATTTTTTATTTATTTTTCTATCTGTCGGCCTTCCTTGGCCATATTCTTACTTCTTCTCAGGCCAACCCAAGGTGTTCTGTGCACCGTGCTGATCGGTGGTACTTTTATATGGTGTCTCTAACGGTGCCCGCAGGTTACCAGGCGCTCTCCTGTAGTATTAAGCCTTGCCTGGACATGCGGGGCTCTGTCTGGGTTTAATCCACTTTCCTAGCTTGTTTGTGGGAACCACATGAACAAACCAAACCCCAAGGCAACTCCAGAAGTTACCTTGCCTTCAAACCCACGGGATCTGCCCTATCAGGGTAGTTTCGGAGACCAGAGATGGGTGAAACTCAAGGCACAAAAAGTAGGTCAGGAGGCTGACTCGTGGTTGACCAGGCGCCCTAGAGGCAATTTGGCGACCTCTCCTTCAGCGGAAGGACCTACAAAAAGGCCAGGAGTGAAGTGAAGGTCACGTAGGTCACTAGTTTGTGGGTGGAGAGTCCAAAACTCACCACTGCTCAATGAAGGGCGGCCATTTAGGCAAAACTTCTTGGGACAGGTGAGGCTTTTGACCCTGCGAAGTTTCGGAGGGGCAAAAAGAAAAAAAACTCAAGAGATCAGAGATGGGTGAAACTCCAGGCACAATTGGGTCAAGAGGCTTAGTCAAGGGTAGGCAGGCGCCCTACAGGCAACTTGGCGACCTCTTCCTCAGCGGGAGGACCTTCAAAGAAGGCCAGGAGTGGAGCTCACGTAGGTCACGAGGACCAATCAGTCTGAAGAGACTGCCAAGCATATCACACTAGATTGCGACAAGCAACCAGGTGATGAATGGGATGTTAGCATAAGGAAAAATCTAGTGTGGTACACTCACACAACTTTCCTTGCTCATATTTGAAACTACGATCAGACTTCTGTATATTATGTGTATCTATAATTATTGTTTTCAGAGTACTTTTTCCTTTGTGTAAATTGTGAAATTCGATGGATTTTTCAAGTTTTCAAAACAGATGTTCTACAGATGAAATATCTCGACTATGTGTTCTTTTCATGAACTGCGCTACCTACCTACCTCATGCACGAGGAGGTTACTAAGTCCATTTCTCAAGGATGGAGTGGACCCCCCATTAGTTTCCCTGAAAGGAGACTCATGCCAGTTGATAGAGCTGATAAATAACTATACAGGATACGAATTTGAGAATAATCGGTCAAGTTATTTCTGAGAAAATCGTAAAAAACATGGTTTTAGTAATTATCCGCCATTTTCCTCAAGAATATTACGGAGCTCCTGCAATTTTCCCAGAAATGAGACTCATGTCAGTTGATAGGGCTTATAAATAGCCATCCATGGTATAAATTTGAAGTAAATCGTTACAGCCGTTTTCGAGAAAACCGTGAATAACATGGTTTTTTAGTGATTATTCGCCATTTTTCTCAAGAATATTACCGAGCTTCTGCAATTTTCCCAGAAATGAGACTCATGTTAGTTGATAGGGCTTATAAATAGCTATCCATGGTATGAATTTGAAGAAAATCGTTAGAGCCGTTTTCAAGAAAACCGTGAAAAACATGGTTTTTTAGTAATTATCCGCCATTTTGAATTCAATTTTATTGAATTTCTTATTGTCGGATCATGGTATAAGAACCTTAAGTTGAAAATTTGAAGTCAATCGGTTGATTAGGAATGGAGTTATCGTGTTCACAGATATACACACACACACACACACACACACACACACACCACACACACACACACACACACAACACACACACACACACACACACCACACACACACACACACACACACACACACCCAAAAATCATGTTTTTGGACTCAGGGGACCTTGAAACGTATAGAAAACTTGAAATTAGGGTACCTTAATTTTTTTTGGAAAGTAATACTTTCCTTACCTATGGTAATAGGGCAAGGAAAGTAAAAACTACTAGTTCTTGTAAAGGACACAGGTATTGGTTTGCCTAACTAACATACTACTTGGAAACACAATAAGCTTCGGTTGACGTGAAGGGTTCTTTGAACCATTGGATCCTTGAATCCGTCCCTTCAAAAATAATAATAATAATAATGATAATAATATTTCATGTGGACAGGTTACAATAGAGTCGTCAACAGTATTACTTCTTGAACAGTATTGTATCAGTATTCATCAACTCCAGATTTTCCTGTGCGGTTATCTCAAGGGATTCAATAGGACGTATGCTCTGAATAAACAGCTAAAATGAACATCACAACGGAGATTAGCAATATTAGTTTAGGGATACCGTACTCCATAAAGCGTCAACAAGTAAAGTGTGGTAAATCAAATTTTTACATGTATTAATGAACAAGGCAACCATTTCGAACTTGTGTTATAAAATGTTGGTACAATTACAAATTCTTTACAGAAAAGATGTTTCTGCAGTTTGGTAAGGGTTTTTCGGACCCAAATCGGGAGCGATGAGTAGAACGTTGAAATACCTATTGTGAAAATGTTATTCACGTAGCCTTGAATTTTCATAATGATAGACAGGGGAGCCTGGGCCTGAGGGCGCACAGTAAAAAATTTCTAGGGATAAAAATAAATACAGAGATCATATATTTTCAATTAAATTAATAGAGGAATCCTGAATAATAAGGATAATTCCTGTTAATAAGGAATTCCTGAAAAAATGGAGTTTATTAGATCAATTTGATTGTTGAAAAAGTGAGATTATTTTTCTACATAATGCATAAACTTCGTACTTCGTTCCAACATTGACCTCAATCACGATATGGAGTGATAAATTTCATCGGGAAGCGCTATTAGAGAAATAAACACACTATAACCTAATAGACAGAATGTTTCTGAAATGGACAGACAAACTTTGTAACTTGTTTCCTTATATCACAATTTAGGAAAAATTCCCAGTCACCATGGATCCTAGAATGATTTGTTGCTGAGATAATAGGGCCGGAAAACTGCACAATTTTATTCAAATTTTCAATGTTAAAGTTCGTGGTGGCCTCATGAAGCTTCCAAAAATATAAATTCTTATGTAAAATCAGCTAAGAATTTTAATTAAACAAATTAGAATTACATAACTTTGAACATTTTGAAGATAATGGGAAAAAAATTTCCATTTCCAAGAGGCTATAATGGGAAAAATATGTAAAAAAACGTAATTATTTAATTTGAAAAGGAGATAACCAGGATAGAATTATTGTTGTTGAATGGTATGTCAAATCGGAGTAAATTGGGAATAGCTCGTTTTTTTTTTTCATTTCAGAACAAATGTTGGGATACTAAATAAATGTTGAGTTTTTGTTTTAATAAACGCACCCAAACCTGATAAATCTAATTTTAAAGTTGACAGAACAGACAAAATATCGCATATTTGAAAAAATTCCATTTTGATTAATATAATAACAGAATTTATTATGGAGTTTGAGTGCGTTTCAGACAAAAAGGTAATTCGACATTCCTTCTTCAGAATTTATTTCTGAATCTACAATCCGCATTTCGATTCAAAATATTTCGTTCAACCGTTGAACAATAAGTTGGCCTATTCTAGTTATATCTCTTATAAATTAAGAATAACATTTTTTATCATGATCTTCCCATTATCTCGACAATAACTGAAGTTACATAATGGAAGGGGTGAGTGGATAAATGCGATGAGTAACATTTGAAAAATGAGGAAAATGAGATTTTCACATAGATAAAGGTTATAAGTGATGCTCTACACATTCCACAGGTTCAAAATTCCCTAATGTGAATGACAGCTGTGATTTCATGACTTATGTAGGTGTTAAACCTTGATCATCAACCTTGTCCTTCCAAATCACTGATTGAATGCCCTGCATTAACGACCCTCATCCACTCAAACCGCTGCTCATTTACTTTCATCACATCATTATCAGTCTTTTTTGAAATGTCTTCATTAGTAAACTATTTATATTATTTTCAAATGGCTCCAAAAGAAAAATATTGGTTGAGTTCGCTAAGAAGAATTTGCCAATGAATGAAGGAAACAGTTGTGTACAACGTGATAAATAATGAATAAATCCTAGATAACCTCAAAGGTATTCAACCAAGCCTAGTTATTATACGAAAATAATAGAAGTAAGTAAAGGAATTTAATATCATACAAGTATTGCAGGGGGGAATAATAATAATTTATATTATATTCACTATATCTATTTCACTTTACAATGTTTATCACCTACAATGTTTGTGAATAAAAACCTCCAGTTGACAAATTTGAAGCCATTTATCTCAAAAACTTTGCAAATGTTACTCATCACCTTTATCCACATAACCCTTCTCTAAATAGTTTCATTCGATTTTTCAGCTGATTGCACATGAAAATTGACCATTTTAGTACCCTTATGAGGCCGCCTAAAATTAACAAAATTGAATGTTTGAAAGAAAATTTGCAATCTTCAGCCATCATTATCTTGACAACAAAGTATTTTGTCCCACGTTTACTGGAACTTATTTTTTATTTTAAGTTCGGAAACCAATCACTGAAAAACACACTGTATAATAATTTTTCAATGAGCGAAAGTGACACCAGACTGGGGGGCTGTATAGAATATAAAAGAACTAGCAAGAACAAGAACAATCCACTAAAATGTAATGGATTTTTACTTTCCTTGCCCTATTACCATAGGTAAGGAAAGTATTGCTTTCCAAAAAAAATTAAGGTACCCCAATTTCTAAATGTCTATACGTTTGAAGGTCCCCTGAGCCCAAAAAAGTGATTTTTTGTGAGTGTGTGTGTGTGTGTGTGTGTGTGTGTGGTGTGTGTGTGTGTGTGGTGTGTGTGTGTGTGTGTGTGTGTGTTCACGATATCTCATCTCCCAATTAACGGAATGTTCAACAAGAAAAATAAAGTACATTGGTATCCACAAGCCTAAAAAATATTGTACATTGGGTTTAAATAAAGTACATGTCATTTTTACCTGTATATTCAAAATGTCAACATAGTTCTTTGTGGCATTCTTATATACTCACAAGAATACACATTATTGACTTGAATATCACTGATTACAATTAGAATCCATTACAATTACTCTATTAATAAAGACTAATGATAGTATAATTCGATTTATCCAAATAAGAACATTATAGCTTGGAAAGTTATTGATTACATACTGTTATGACGAAAATAATCATAAATCATTAAAAAGATGAATTAATTTCATTTGTTACAAAGCACACGCTCATACAGAAGAATTGTTTAATAAAGTATCATGAAAAAACATATATTTAATTTAATCCAAAAAGTTTCAAAGTTGGTTTTCTAAATTCGAAATGTAAGTTATACGCCTTGAAAAAATGCATAATATTGTTAATCTTCAACAATTTAATCAACTCTAGGCTATTGCAAAATGATTTGAGGTACTGTACACAAGATTAAGAAATCTAATGAAAAAAATTTGCACACCTCTGGCCAAAGATGTGTGTACTTCTCAAGATACAATTCTAAATGATTTATTAAAAACATGAAGAACCCTTTATTTATATGAGATATTTAAAATATTTTAAAAGAACGACCGGTTTCAGCTTATTTTAGCCATTTTCAAGTTCAAATTAAAAATGAATAAATAAATAAAAACGTATTGAATACTATTTTATGTATACTATTCTATTTCTTGGTTTGCACGATTTTATCAAAAATGGGATTATCTAAATCGAATTGAATGATTTTTATTAGTTTATTACTATTTAATTTTGTTGTAGTGTAGTAATGAAATCTTCTTTTACAATAATTTGTTTATTACTATTCAATTTTGCTGTAGTGTAGCTATGAAATCTTCTTTTACATTAATTTAATTTACTGCTTTTGCTTCCAACGTTTAAAATCTTCATATTAGCATTCATATCAATATATTTATGGTTTTCTTCTATCAAGTGCTCCACAAGGCTGATTATTGAGGAGTATTTTTTGATTTTAAAGCTCCAATGTGCTCCTGGAAAAAATAAATAAAGGGTGCATTCTATTTTTAATAACTTTTATAAGTAGCCCAAGCAAATAAAGTTATTTTGAATGGATATCCAAAATACAATCAATACATGACTATAATGAGATACAAAATGAGTTTAATAATGAATTTTAAATTTAATAAAAAATCAATTGGTTATTCTTGAAAATATATTTCTTATTGCTTTTGGCCATCATCAATAGATATTGTTACTGGTGAAGAGCTGCAAAGCACTTTTGCAAACAACATTCAAATCGAAATAAATCATTAGTTCATTATTTCTTATGAGATTCAAAGAAGCTTTGCTCATCTCATCTCTCCACTTATTAAATCTTCTCACATCACCGAAAAAACCCTTTCCACAAATGCTGAAGTGGCAGGGATAGAGAGTAAATATGAAACCACTTTATACAAATTCTTGAACTCATCAGCATCACATACACTGAAAAAATGTAGCCAATATTTAGTTTAAATCTGACAGTCTCCTCCACTCTACTAACCTAAAATGTTTTGATTTCCTCATACTTTATTATAAAGTACTTTATTGAGCAGAATAAAGTATTTTTGCGTACTTTATCTTGCTTACAGAGTATAAAGTACAAGACCTCCAAATAAAGTACAATACTTATACTTTATTATATAGTACGGGTGGCAACCGTAAACCTAGCTCCGCAGTGCAGGCTGGATGCTTTTCTGACTCGGACTAGGCGATGAGACAGCAAATAATAGCAGGGTTGGTGGGAATGCGAGCGGCCCCTAGTGGAAGAGATCCATAGAAATCGATAGAAAAACTCTATTGATATCAATATATGATCAAGGATATGAATACGTGCTTATGGATATCGATAGAAATCCATGGATACCAATAGAAATCATGGTAAATACAGTCAATGAACTTATATTGATATCACTACAAGTTTAGTGATATCAATAGAAGTTCATGGATACCAATAGAAATCACGGTAAATACAGTCAATGAACTTATATTGATATCACTGCAAGTTTAGTGATATCAATAGAAGCTCATGGATATTAATAGAAATCCATGGATACCAATAGAAATCACTGTAAATACAGTCAATGAACTTATATTGATATCACTACAAGTTTAGTGATATCAATAGGAGTTCATGGATATCAATACACATCACGGTAAATACAGTCAATGAACTTCTATTGATATCACTGTACGTTCAGTGTAGAAGGGTGTAGAAGGGGATTTCCAGCACTTTTTGTATCTTGCAAAAATCGTCTACAACGCACCGTTAACAATATATAGACCTTTTGCGGTAATTTTAAATGCAGTTAACAACTTAGTAATAATTTTGCAGATTTTCAATTTTCTCGGAACAATGTATTTTTGATGACTTATTCGGGTGTATAAGTGAATTTCTAGTACATTTTGTCCTCTGCGAAAATCCTGTCAGACGTGCCGTTAACGTGCTACTGACGTTTAAATTTTTTTTAATATTGTATTTTATCATTAAAAATTCTGAAAATAATCAAGAACGTTTCTGTTCTTATTTTCAATCTTATCCTAGAATTTCAAATGATTCTATCCAAAATTGGAAAAGCTATACCACTTTTTAAAATTATATCACAGTTTATGGGGGAAATCATGCAGTATCTGAACTATAGACTACACACTTGAACTTTGAATGATTTCAATTCAAATAATAACTACTTCTACTATTTATCGATTCCAACATTATTCCAGTGTCTAGCACAAATGTCCCCCAATAAAAATCATTAACCTGCACCTGAAATATCAAATTTTTTAATAAGATTGTCAATATCATTAATTTTGAAATTCCCACCATCCATAGGCCTACTATGGTATCGAATTAAAATATCAATATATTAATACTATGAGATGAACATATCAAAGTTTCAACAACCGATAGATATAAAACAAACAATTTCCAACTTTTTTCTGGGGCAAACTGGTTTTATTGCATTGAACAATGTAGAAATTAGGACATTATTTCACTTTTACTTATTTGAAATATGTAATTTGAATAATGCATTCCCAAAAAAGTTTAAAAATGTATAATTATAAATAATCGAATATCGATGATATATCAATATTTTCATAGTAGGTTTTTTGATCATGGGAAGGCGGTTGTTGGTCAATGGCGGGAATGACTTCCGCAATGCAACACTGGATTGTAACGGATTTTTTGGTGTCTGTTGTTTTGTGAAAGATCCAGTTTAAGGTAAGTCAAGTGATTTTGTTTTTATTGATGTACTGTGTAATGAAAGAATACATTTATTATAGTCTTAGATACTCAGACTATATTTATTTAAATGATAAACTTATTCAAAGCCTAGACACATAACCTCAAAGTCTCATAAAATAGCCTAAATGAATTATTTATGGCATAATTTATTATAATAGAAGTAAGCCTCTTAAATTTATCAGTGCTGGAAATGAACGTTTATTATTCCAGGCAGACACATTCCAGGGGAATGCTATCACATAAATAAATTGAAATGTGTAGCAAAAATGTCTAACTTTGTTGTAGTTCAGTCACTGAATCATTGTATATATTTGAAAAAACACTTAATTTTCTTGGAGTATTGAGGAATGCATTTTACTCCTGAGGAGCAAAATATCAGCCTGATGAAGCTCCTCCTCAGGAGTGAAATGCATTCCTCAATACTCCAAGAAAAGTAAGTGTTTTTTCAATTATTATAAGTACGGTAACACAGTGTCTGAACTACAACAAAGTTATTATATAGAATATAGTGTTTCGTCATGGAAAGCAACATCAATTTCAAAAATATCTTTCTAGCCTAAATAATTCATGTCACTACATAGGTAGGCTACTAGCCTAATCTACACTCATCTTAATATAATGGACTTAATAGCAATATATGACTGTGGATAGATAGATTAGATGACTAATGGCTATAGTGAGGTCCACGTTATAATGACAGTATTTGATCAACTTTGGTGTTGCTATCCTTGTCTATTATTCGACAAGGCAGGTAGTACTATCATTTTCTTGCTCAACAACGATGCCAAATCTGTTTTTAACAATGTAGAAAGATAACTAGTCAAGGCAGAGAATTGGCAACGCTGTTCTCCCATCTTAATTCACTGTCATTATAACGTGGATCTCACTATAGATAAATTTTAATGGAATAGTGAGCATTATTAACATAGCTTCATTTTATACTTCGAATAATTTTGAATAGTTTATTTGAATTGAAGTACCTAGCCTAGTAGATATCATTCAATTGCTTTCTATTAGAATTTATTCAGTTGTTTGGTGGTGCGGCAGGCTTTATTTAGACTTTTTCAACAAGCAAGTGATTGATTTATTTATATTAATAGCTCTATTTCTTATTCCAATTTAGAAAAACTATAGTTGTAGTCCTCTCATTTTAGCAATATATATTTTATATAATAAGAGAGAGTGAGACTGTGTGTTTGCAACATGTGTGTTTTTTCAATTATCCAGTCAAGAAATATTGTTTGAAATATATTTAATTATAAGTAAACTTTTGTTCCATTTCTGATAGGAGCTGTGGTGATGAAATTTTCCAACACAAAAGAAAAATACATAGAAGCAGTACGGTAATCAAATACTGGCTGAAGTCTCCAAAAACTCGGTTTACCAGCAAAGAGAAATCTAAGTAAGTCTCAATTTTGATTAATTTAAAACAGAATATAAAGTCAAACAATTTCTTACTATGGGTGATGTCCACATGAGCTCTAGGCTTGTGCTAATCATTAATAGTTAGTCATACAGCGTGAGTCATATGTATGGGAACCTTTCAATAAATTAGAGACTGTTGTAGATGTACTGTAACTTTCAGGATATGTTACTGGTCAAATACTCTAACTTCTGACGTACAACTGAATTTCAACCCCTTCATAAGGGGTTGACTAGGTTCAGAATGTATAATATGGTGACTTAAGAGTTGTAACTCGAATATTTTTAATGTAAACGCCTATTGTGTTACATTATTTCAAACAGCTTTTCAAAACAAGAAAGATAACATCAATTAAAATGTAGGCTACTATGGAACTTGAATCCAAAACGGTGGCTGATTGAAGTTACAGTTTGTAAAGAAATGAGGGGTTGTAATTCGAATATTTTTAATGTAAACACCCATTGTGTTATACATCATTATAAAGGCCGTTTTAAAACTAGAAAGATGACATCAATAAAAATCTTCTATGATACTTTTATCCAAAATGGCGGCTAGTTGAATTTCATTAATTATTTCATTAAAAACTAAAACTTCAATCAGCCGCCATTTTGGATAAAAGTATCATAGACGATTTTTATTGATGTCATCTTTCTCGTTTTGAAGGCTTTCAAGATATGATGTATCACACAATGGGTATTTACATTCAAAATCTTTGAGTTACAACCCCCAAGTCACCCCCTTATGAGAGGTTGAAACTCAGTTGTATGTCAAAAGGTGGAGTATTCGACCAATAACTTATCCTGAAAGTTACAGTACTATATCTACAACAGTCTCCAACTTATTGAAGGGTTGAAGACTGTGATGTTTTGAAAATAAATTCAATTTTAATAAAAATTATTGTTATTCCTTCATTTTATTAAAGCGAAAAACTCCCTATTGGCCATCCAGACATTTATGGTTTTTTCCCAATGGGTGATGCAAAGCTATAGTGAGGTCCACGTTATAATGGCAGTGTAGGAAGATAGGAAAAAAGGGTTGCCAGATCTCAGCCTTGCCACCCAAACAGCTGATACTGGTATATCTGATGAATTTAACTGTTCATTATTGTTGAAAATAGTTAATCATATTTTATTTGTCAAGAAAATATATTTTTTAAAGATGTGATAATAAATTTTCATGATTGAGATTAAATATTTTGTCAATTAGTTGAATTTCTACATTGTTGATAAACGATGTGGCAGCATCGCAATGCATGAAAGAGATAGCGCCATCTGCTTTGTTGAACGATAGACAAGGATAGCAACACCATTGCAAATCACACACTGCCATTATAACGTGGACCTCACTATAATACAAGCAAATGGCTGATACAAAGTCCAAAAGCTGAAAAAAGAAGCTTACATGAAAAATATTTGAAATTTGTAAGTTGTTGAATGATTACAAATCAAAATGAGCTTTCTTTTTGTAATTATAGTGTCCAGCTGTTAGATTGCATATATCACCTACTAGGAAAAATCCATTTGTCTGAATAGGACTTGATGGTTTAATTTAATTTTTATTCAGTTTTTTGTAAAATTATTGTAAAGTTAGGGTAGAGAATTTACTTCACATTATATTGTGGTTATTCAAAAGTTTTATAAGATTTATAGTTTTTTAATGTAAAAATTAATAATTGAAAAGGTTATTTTTTAGAATATTATAAAGGTAATCCTTCTCTATCTTTTCACAATAAAATATTGTAAAAATGTATTTTAAAAAGTGTTATTTCCATGTGAATTTTTGGTAATTTTCATGCGAAAGAAATGACCAAATGTGGGACAAGAAATGAAGAAAAAAACGTTTTATTCATGTTCTTTTCTGAGAGTTTTTACATGTTCAGTAAAACGTGAAAATGTAAAAACAAAAAAAAAACGTTATTTTCAAGTTTCAGTTTCACGTACTTTTCACGTGAAAAGTTGGAACATTTCCACCTTTTTTTCACGTGAAAAAAGTGTGTTTTCTCGACTTATCCACTAAAATATGACGTTGTAATGTAAAACTGTGAGGACATGATTTTCACGTGAAAAAAACACTCTTGTGTTATCTTGGACTTTCCTTTCATGAGAGGGAGAGTCATGCATATTTGAATACATTTTTAGGTTATTAAATAAATTTGCTAGCAGATAAATTCAGGAAATAGAGTCCTTATTTTCTAATTTTTCAAGATTTTATACTTTGAACTGTTATTTGTTCTAGAAATGTTCAAACACCGGATCCTGGAGGAAAATCTGAATGCTTCAAAAATTAAGATTGAATTGAGGTGCAGTAACATAAACCTGTATGTAGCTCAAAAAATTGCTACTTTAAACAGGAAGAGAATAAAGTAATCTGGAGCACCACAATAAGGACCTTTCTTCATAGATAAATTAATGACATGCGTATGAGTTATTTTAACAAACAACTTTTCACATTATTTATGTCTTAACTATTTACATTCCTTAATTTTTCATCAATATGTCAATAGACATCTATTCACTGAATCCAATTTACTTATATTGATTATAGGTAATTAAACCGGTATACTCCCTTGTCTGATGCTAGTCGTAGCTGGGTTAGAATATTATAATCCTTGCAAATTTTATCTTCATCCTAAGCTGCTCTCCTAGATTTAAAAGAGGATTTTTTCTATAAAGGGGACAGGCTGCTTATAGATGGCTATTGATCTGTATTGATATCAATACAGCTGATTATGTATTGATATCCATGGCTACCTATTGATGTGTATTGATATCATTAGGTATTTGGGCCAATACACATCAATACAAATCCATGGTGATGTATTGATGTGTATTGATATCAATACAGCTGGTTATGTATTGATATCCATGGATATGTATTGATATCAATAGGTATTTGGGCCAATACACATCAATACATATCCATGGAAATGTATTGATGTGTATTGATATCAATACAGCTGGTTATGTATTGATATCCATGGATATGTATTGATTTGTATTGATATCAATAGGTATTTGGGCCAATACACATCAATACATATCCATGGATACCTATTGATGTGTATTGGCCCAAATACCTATTGATATCAATACATTTTTTTTTTATTGATCTCTATTGATCACTTCCACTAGGGGCCGCAGTAACATCTTCCACCCAGCAATGGTCGGCGTAGTTACGCCTAGCGGACAGACGAAAGATCAATCCAGTCGGTTATTTGATCCCTACAGCCAGGCTCAGCCAAGCAGCCGAGAAAATAGAACAATGGAGTGGCGGTCTTATTCGCGTTCATCAGCAGTTTTCTTTCTTACAATTATTTTGATTTTTGTGTTTTGTGTAATCAATAATAACTCCAGTCACCAGTAAAAAGTTTCCAGAAACGTGGTGTACTACCATATTAATGACTTTTCATGACGATTTTTAATTATTTAAAAACAATGTTGACATTCTGAGCCTTCAGGCTAAACTTGGGGTCGCTGAGAACGAATCTGCAATGAGAATTTCTCTATCACGAAAAATAACGAAAAAACCCCAGCTGTTGATCTTTGCTATAGTGTATCTACCTTTTAGTTTTACTAACTTCTAGTCATTAATTATAACTGGCTGTTTCTGCAGCCAATTATTTGTTTTCATTCTATAATATCAACATTTACTCATATCATTTTTTTAATCTGTATTTTTCTCAATTTAGTTTAATATAATATCAATTTTCATAATTTAGTTTATCGATCTCAAATTCAGCAAATTATGCCAGGCCCTCACAAACACAGGCTTAACCCTACATGTGAGTCTCTCATAATGTAAGGGTATATAAATGTACTGTAACTGTACTGTATCATTTGTAAATTGTGAGAATAAAATTTGATTTGATTTGATCTTCCGGCAACCGTTAACAGTCATCCTGCAATGCGGCCGAAACACTTCCAAGCCAGACACCCATCTCAAATGACAACAACGCCAAGCTGTGAGAAACCATCCTGCACTGCGGTGTTAGGTTAAATGCAAGCGGCCGCAATAAACCTTGCTCCGCAGTGCAGGCTGGATGCTTGTCTGACTCGGACTAGGCACTGAGACAGCAAAATTAATAATAGCCCGGCAACTGTTAACAGTCATCCTGCAATGCGGCCGAAACACTTCCAAGCCAGACACCCATCTCAAATGACAACAACGCCAAGCTGTGAGAAACCATCCTGCACTGCGGCGCTAGGTAAATATCAATCCAGTCAGTTATTTGATCCCTCCAGCCAGGCTCAGCCAAGCAGCCGAGACTATAGAACAATGGAGTGGCGGTCTTATTCGCGTTCATCAGCAGTTTTCATTATCACGATTATTTTGATCTTTGTGTTGCCTATAAACTCCAGTCACCAGTAAAAAGTTTCCAGAAACGTGGTGTAGCCTACTACCATATTAATGACTTTTCATGATGATTTTTAATTACTTAGAAACATTGTTGACATTCTGAGCCTTCAGGCTAAACTTGGGGTCGCTCAGAGCGAATCTGCAATCAAATTTCTCTATCACGAAAAATAACGAAAAAAATCCAGCTGTTGATCTTCCTGCAACCGTTAACAGTCATCCTGCAATGCGGCCGAAACACTTCCAAGCCAGAAACCCATCTCAAATGACAACAACGCCAAGCTGTGAGAAACCATCCTGCACTGCTGCGCTAGGTTTAAGGTCCTTACACTATAAGGATCCGACTCCAACAATTTCGATCAAATGCAATTCAAGATGGCGGCTGAAATGACGAAAATGTTGTCAAAAACAGGGTTTTTCGCGATTTTCTCGAAAACGGCTCCAACGATTTTGATCAAATTCATACCTAAAAAAGTCATTGATAAGCTTTATCAACTGCCACAAGTCACATAGCTGTAAAAAGTTCAGGAGCACTGCCCCATCTATGCAAAGTTTGATTTTTGATTCCCAATTATCAGGCTTCAGAGACAATTTAAGCAAAAAATTTCAAGTGGAAAAGATTGAGCATAAAAATCTCTACAATTAATGTTCAGTAACATTTTCACTTAAAATTGAAAATAAGCTCGAAATTCGAGAAAATAATATTTTTCAATTGCAAACTGGTGGCAACTGTTGATTCTATCAAATCATTCACTATGAAGACAGCAGACTTCGTGTGACTGCAGCGCTATTGTCCTGTCACCAGCTGGCTCAGGTCTTAGAATAGTAGACTTGAGATGCGTGTGAACACTAGCGTCAGTTGATCGATTTTCATAACGGCAAGGAAAGTTGTGTGAGTGCGCCACACCAGATTTTTGTGATAAGAAAACTAGATTATGATTATGATTACTATCATAATTATGGATGTTTGAAATATCACAACGATACAAAGAAAAAAATAATATTTTAAACTTAAAAGTTCAGACATGAAAAAATATTAATATGTATATTACATTGGCTACACGCTATAGTGAGGCCCACGTTATAATGACAGTGTTTGATGAGCAATATGGTATTGCTATCATTCAAGAAAGCTGATAGCGATATCTCTTTCTTGCTTTGCTCTGTTGCCAGATCGTCCTTCAACAATTATAATTAATAATTGATTAACAAAATATTTCATCTCAATTATGAAATTATTGAGACATATAATTTCTTGCTAAAATAAAATATAATTGATTATTTTAAACGAGAATGAACCGTTAATATTACGTCAATAAACCTGTATCAGCTACCTTCTATAAAAGGCATTGGAGAGAAAGAGGATCGGCAACGTTTTTCTCCTATCTTTTCCACTGACATTATAACGTGGACCTCACTTTAGGCTTTTGTCTGTGGTCGCTCAATAAAAATTGTAGGTAACTAATAAAGTGGAGAAAAATGGGTCCTTTGGTCAGCACCCAGGTCTCAAATGGTAACCACTCACGACGTTTAAAAAATAAACCTTTCAAAGATAAATGACTTTTTACCTTTACTTACAAGATCCCAATCCTGAATACCGTATACAATAATTTAAACTGTCCAGACTGAGACAGCCTATGATTTATTCCAAAGACAAGATCCCTTCAGGTAAGTAATGCCTCAAACAATCACCTGTTAACGACAAACGGATTTGGGCCTCGTGATAAAAATTGAAAAGGTATTTATGTGATTCCAATCAAGACCTCGGATTTACAGACAAAGCCAACTTACTATAGTTTGTATGCAGCATGGAATGAAATCATAATATTGACTTTAATACTCAGTTAAAGAACGTAATAAATCACACGTTCATAACCTACACAATGGAAATGAAATCTCTCAAGCATTCAAGTGGAGCAATAATTGATTCCACAACTCAACTTCCAACTCACCAAAAATAATATTTAGAAATAATACATGGATCAATGTCATTTATGACAGGGCTAAAAAAATCATTGGATCTAGGGACGCCCAAAAGGTAAATCTGGCCATGTTCATAGAATTCAGCTGTTGTAATAATTCAAGTTTCTATGTTACTATACCTGAGCAGGGGTGCCCAGCCCCCCCAAGGGCAATTGCGCATGCCCCCCCCCCCCATAATCCAAGAGTAATGCCCCCCCCCCCAAGTATCCCAATTCCCAACCCTTCAGTTTTTAACATTAGTCAGTGTATAACAATAAAATTCACATCTTACATTATAATCTCCCAAAGGACATTATTTACCTTTTAGCATCTTCTTTTAAATGACAACAAACCACTGGTCACACTTGTCAGCTGGTCCCCAACCCAGACTGAGTTTATAGATTAATTTCATAGATTATATTATATTCAATTAATTTATATATTTATACATTCTCTGTAATATATTCAGACTACAGTGAATTAGAAGTTTCCAATCACTATTTCTCTTCACTAAATGTATTAAGTTAGTCATGTTGGCTAACATGTACCAATTTTAATGGTCAATGTTTACCTTAACCTTTTAGCTTTAGTCAACTTGAAAAGGTGACCGGTGTGGTCACGAAACCTTGGTCGTGTACTAAATAAAACAGTGTAGATTTGACAACAGATTTGTGTTTTTATTCAATTATTTACCTTTGTTCTTGTGAGGAATTCTTTCTGTTTTCATAATATTGTAAAAATATATACCATCGTTTCTTATCTCTTTTAGAATATAAATAAAATATATTTTTGACATTATTTTTGAGACTAGCAGTGCACCCGTTCTTGTTCGGGAGGACTAAAAAGTACTACATTACATCAGGAAAAACTACAGGACACATATTTTAATAGGATATTGGAAGGTAAGTAAGGGAGGCTCGCTTTTTAAATGTAAAGGTTACTTATAAAAAGTTGAATAATAATATCATTGATATTATTCTATTGCAAAAGAATATTGCATAGCAATTTTGGTGAACATTCATACAATTTTGGAACGATTTTATTCATACAATATAATGTCGGCAAGTTTAGGTATTCTAAATCCTATACTATTAAACGAGCAATTTCTGTTTAGATGTTTTGATGTTTAAATGTTCACATGTTTATATGTTTGTATTTCACCGGATCTCGAAAACAGGCACACGCATCTTCTGTTATCGACAGAAGACGAAATCATCATATGTTTTTCGAAGGATGAATTATCCTTTTCATGTCCTTCAGGGAGTTTTCTCAGGGATGAGACCTAGTGCAATCGAATTTTGATATCATAAACCTACTATATTCCGAATTTCGTGAAAATCGTTGGAGCCGTTTCCGAGATCTGTTGAACATAAATAAACATATAACCAGATAGCCAGATAACCAGATAGAAAAACATAAACAGTTATACAGAAATTGCTCACTTAATATAATAGGATAACAACTTTATAGTCCAGTCAAATGGACGTTTTCCAGGGAACAGCCCTGAAAGAATTTTTTTCGATGGTTCTATCTGTATTTTGGGGCGCTAAATTCTAATCTGAAATTTGCTGACACGCCAGAGGGCGACTTCACCCCCAAAATTTTGGACTTTTTTCAAGTTTCCATTTAATCTCGAGAACCTTGAATTTATCGAGAAAAAACATTCTCTATATAATATTAAAGATAATAAAATTTCCAATGAATTACTGGTCGCGCAGGACTACTTTTAGGATTTTTTATCTGAAGTGTTCCACAAGATACACAACTTTGAATGTGCGAGAAATTTGTGATATTTCCCCCATTTTCACAGTCTCGCATATGTAATGTTGTGTATCTTGTGGAACACTTCAGATAAAAAATCCAAAAAGTAGTCGAGGTTGTGATGAATTTTCTCCTCTTTTCACTCCCATGAATTATACTTCTGTTTTCAATACCATTAAAAAGTTACAGCCATTGTATGATGATCTTTATTTTTTCATTTTTTCTTGCGATTTTACTGTTATTAAAGAGTCTCTAAAATGAGTACAATACATGATAAAAGCTTGCGATTGGTCTTAAATGAGAGAAAATTCATGCTCTATAAGCTGAGTTGCCTTAAATTGATCTTGCATCACTGTTTATATCGAAAAACTGTCGAGACTTTTAAAATGAGAAAAATATCGCAAATTTCTTGATTTTTTGAAACAAACGTATCTCACTTCACGATTATATTTTTACAAAAATCATTCACCTCACATAAAAGAGGGGATTCTTTTCTTCAAATCAAGACCAAGTATCATTTTGAGTTACTGAGACATACAGTTTTGAATATAGAAATCGGTTATTTTTCTATGCTTTGAAATATGGCCTAAAATACACTAAAGGAGGAATTTCCATTTTTTTAAACAAATTATAGTGTGATGATACATGATTTTCAACTGCCTTGACGAGCTGATATGAACGAGCTGTAGTACGAGGAGATGTGATCATTTAGTCGAAAATTTTGATCCTGGACGTATCCTTATGTGTGCCCCCCACTAGGAAATACTGAAATCTAACGAATGATTCTCATAGAACATAGCCCTCGTAAGGTGATTTCAGCCGAAAAAATTATGTTTCTTTTTTATTAGGAAGGCCATGAAAAGGTATTATAATGAATATTTGAATTTTGGCTGTAGGACATGATTTTCTATTTTTGGGTGTATTTCTCCTCCCACCACTACTAAATTCAAAAATATGTACCTAAGGAATCCTGTTCAGAATTAATATTGTTAATTCACGTGATGTGTGGCTTTCTATCATTACTAGAAAAAGATCCTAGTTGTATAGGGTAGAAGTGGTAGGTTTGCATAATTTTGAAAACCCCTTAAAAAATACCCCTTTTTTGAAAACTCTTAGCTACAGAATCAAAAATCGGAGAGTACTGCGCGACCACTCAATTTATTGGAAATTTTATTATCTTCAATATTTCAGAGAATGCTTTTTCTCGAAAAGTTAAAGGTTCTCAAGATGAAATGGAAAACTTGAAAAAAGTTCAAAATTTTGGTGTTTTTTGGGAGTTTTGGGGGTGAAGCCGCCCTCTGGCGTGTCAGCAAATTTCAGATTAGAATTCAGCGCCCCAAAATACATATAGAACCATCGCAAAAAATTCTTTCGGGCTGTTTCCTGAAAAACGACCATTTGACTGGACTATTATACAAAACAGAAAAAAGTAATTAAGCATTACAATAATTACTTGATTACTGTGTGGTAAATTTGAAAGATGGAAAATGGCTTCATTTGATATTTTTCACAAAGTTTTGACAAGAGAAGTTTTTTCTCCTGTCAAATTCACTAGTTTGCGATGTTGTTTATAATTGCATTCCCATTTCAGAGACATCGATATCATCATGAAACGCCTTTGAAATTAATATAATTATTAGATTAAAATGTACATTACAATCTAACTTATCATTGTGCTTTCAAGAAAATTATGTTGCAACAGCAAGGAAACTTAAACACAGGACCATTAATTGAAATTAAGCAAAGAAAATCATAATAATAGTGGATGATGAAGTTATAATTTATTTTTGTCAAAGATTTACCTTCAAACTCATAGGCTCAAAATTACTAAAATTCCTGCATACAACATATTATCAATTGTATTTTTCATGCTCTATATTGAGTTACACTTTGCAAAATATAACATTGTAAAGGTGGGAAAAAGTATTAAAATTAACTACATTAGGATATCTCTATTTAATACCTTGCTTTTTTAGCCATGATTCAAAATTTTGACATAAAATATAAAAAAAATCATGCCCCCCCCCTAAAAATGTTGAAGGCGCAAATTGCGCCATGCCCCCCCCTTGTGGGCACCCCTGTAAGCCTGAGATTGTAAAAGTGAATATATTGTAATTTTTGTTTATTGACAATATACATTGGAAATAAAAATAATTATTCTAAAAAAATTGGACAACAGGTTTACACCTGGAACTGCTTCAATCTCAAATTTAAAGCTGCACAGTCTAGAGGTTATGTTTAGAGTTTAAATTAATATTATTGTAGCAACGTTTGCTGAACATACAATGTACAATGAAAATGAACATACAATGCGAAAAGTAGGATTCATATCATTATTATTACATAGTGATCCAATAAAAATAATTTGAATGAGATTCTCAATTATTTTCTTTTTTCAAATAATTGAGGGAATGTAACTATTGATAATAAATGATACATAATTATAATACTCACGGGCCACGGTAACATTCATAGATCCAGTTCTCTTAGCAGGTTCTCCAGTGAGAAAAGCAGAACATTTGAAAATGCCGTTTAGTTTTTCGGTGGCTTTTTCAATGCGTAGCCCACAATGGCCTCGCTCGAAGCCTTCTCCATTGTAGGCTATTTTGATGGCTGTATCAGGGATGGCGATCAGCTGATTCGGCGAGTCCACCACACGTACTTCATCCTTCGCGCCAGGAATCAGAATCAAGCACAAGTCCACTTTTGAGGGAGCCTGTACAAAGATACTAGATATAATGCTCAATACAGAAATCTTGCTATAAAGGTATAGGACCGTTGAAACGGAAGTTATTAGCAGGTAAAATCAGGTGTTTCCAATAGGTGGATGAACATTATAGGTCTACTTCATATTAAATTATAGAAACTATCAGTTAAAACATTGTTTAGCAAGAGAATATTTAATTGAAAGTGTATAATTATAACCTCTCCGTAAATAATTTGATTTCTCAAAACCAATATGGGTTTCAAGAGTCTAGTAATACTTCAGATGCTCTTTTTGACTTGGCCCGGTTTATATCAAATAATAAAAAAATAAATAATAAAATTTGTAATTTATTCATTTGCCAAATAATTTCACAGACATAAATCTACTATCACAAAATAATAAAGTTGACAAAAGTACAAAATTTTAGAAGTATACAGTACAATAAAATTAACAATATTATAAGTAAATAAATTTATATAAAAAGGCACTACTGGCATAAGTGGAACTTGTTTGCCAGCAGTGAGTGCGAATGAAAAATACAAATATTATAACATGAATCAAGACTAAAAGTGGATATATACTATAATACCAATCAAACATAATCAAGAAAAACGTACTATAACAGACGGATTATACACTATGTTCTTAAAGTTAGCACAAAATTATCATTTCATACATTTATCCTGAAATAAACTCTAGCTTTTACAAATTCTTCTATTTCACTACTTAGTTTCTTTGTTATTCTATTGTTTATAAAGTGATATGGGACTATATTAGCAAAGTATTCCATGAAGTAAGTAAATTGATGTTTATTTATAGTTAATCTTGCAAAGTTTCGAGTATAATTAAGGATTGAGTACAAACGGACGAAGGTTGTGTAAATGTGTAATCAAAGTAAGATGATGCTTATTTCTATTGGCATGTATAATGATTTTCCCTACAAAGACCTGTCGTAGCGTTGGAACCCCAAACTCAAAAAACAAAGTCCTGCTAGGATACAGTCTAGGCCGTTTTAGAGCGGCTCTAATTAAATGCTTTTGCAGGGTAAATAATCTATTAAAGTGCGTCTCAAAGGTACCCCCCCCCCCCAAATAATTATATTCCATATTGGAACAAGGAGTGAGCATATGCATAATAATTATATGGTTCTTATGATGTTGATATCCTTTAGAATATTAATTTTATAGGAAATGTATATTAGGTATTTTAATTTAGATACTATGTGTTGTACATGAAAGTTACATTTTAAGTGACTGTCAACTATTATTCCAAGATATTTTAGGAAATTGACTTTTTCGATTGTTCCACGGATACAATTAATTATTGGGTCTAGAGACGATATGACAGTCATGGTTGTGAATTTTTATATCTAATTCAGTAGGTGGTTCACCAGTTTTTGTTGGAGTAGAAGAAATAAATTTTGTCTTATTTGAATTTAATGTGAGAGTATGCTCATCAAACCATCGATTAGCAATGCTTAATCCTTCATACGCGTTTTCATATGCCTCTCTCCATGATGATCCAGTAAATAACAATACTGTATCATCAGCAAAAGATATATTGGTGGAATTCGGGATATTTAATTTGAAAAGATCATTCAAATAAATCAAGAATAATATTGGTGATAAGACCGTTCCTTGAGGAAGACCAAAACTTGTTAGAATCTTTGTATCAGTTTTATTGTTCAAGGTCATAGTTTGCGAGGTATCCTGCAGATAGCTGGAAATCAACGTTTTTGCCACTCCACGAATACCACATCCATTGAGCTTATCTATCAATGTCGAATGAGGTATGGTATCAAAAGCTTTCGCCAAATCAAGGAAAACAGCCAGTGTTTTAACGATCTTATTGAAATTCCTGTTGAATGAATCAATGAATACCATAACAGCATCCTTGGTTGATTTACCACACTGGAAACCATACTGATTTTTTGCAATTGAATTATTTTAATCTAGGAAGTCAACCAATATTTTTTCAATCAGTCTTTCTATTATTTTAGAAAATTGCTAAGTAGACCAATAGGTCTATTATTTGCTGGATTGCTCTTATCGCCTACTTTATGAATAAATATCATTTTGGCTATTTTAAAACGTTTTGGAAAGTAACCCTCACTAAAGCATCTATTTATTATTATTTCAAGTGGGCCAGCAATATAAGGGGAGATCTGTTTCAGGCAGCGACCAGTGAATTTATCCTCTCCAGGTGAAGCATAATTTTTCAGGGAATTCAAAGTGAGTGAAATTTCAACAGCATTTGTTGGATGTAGATAGGGACTATTTACAGGAGGTATGGATAATGATCGTAGGGGAGATGTATTTCTATTGTCATCCAGTGCTTCGGCATATTTTTTCCAACATTTACAAAATAATCATTAAATATTTCTTCATCTATTTTTGGTTCTATCTTTGAGTTTTTTTCTATTTGTGAAATTTCTCTAATATTTTCCCATGTCTTTTTTGTATTACCTTTGTTCAATTCAAACTTATTATTAAAATATCCAATTTTTGCATTATTCTAAAAATGTTATTTAAGGTGTTTTTGTAATGTTTATAATGATTTTCCAGAACTGTATTGAAAGGCTGCTTTTCTCAGTTTTTGGGATATTCTATCTCTTATACGCATTGCACTCACCATACTCTGTGTAATCCATTTTTTAATGGCCTTCAAGACCATATTCAATCATAAAACGCCTATATAATATGATCTCGCCTCAAACACTTTATGATAATTATATTTACAAATTGATAAATATCAATATCATATGGAAATACTGTTTATTCCATATGGAAAACTGTATGGAGAAGTAATAATGGTCGTGGTGTGTTTACCATCAGGTAATAGACATAAGAATGTGATATGTGTATGATATCAGTGTGTCTATCTATGTAATAGGTTTATTTGTCAATAAAAACGTCTACCAATTTATCAATGCCCTCAGAGTGTATTGTATTTAAACAATTCCAATTTTGTCCCTCCAAGTCATTCTTCAATGTCTCGTAGTTTATTTTCATAAAGGTACTTCTAACAGTTGGATTTTGAATAGAATCAGGAAGGCAATTTATATGGAATGAAGTACAGTAGTAGTCAGTGATAGTACATTTTTATAACAGTTGCAAATGTATCACTCTTTTTAAAGGATCTTGTATTGAAAAATATGTGATCAATGCAGCAACTGCTATTGTTTTGAGCTTGAATGGATTTATAAATGACTTGAATCGATTTAGCTGCATGGCACCTAGGTATTCATTACTTAAATTATCATTGTCAAGAATATTTATATTCATGTCTCCTATCAAGATGACCGAATTGTCTGGCCATGAAGACTGCAGATATGAATCCAAACTGATAAGAGAAATATTAACAGCTAAGGAAGGCGATCGATAAAGAGCCAACAATTATTTGTACATTTTGCTATCAAATTCAAAATTTCATAGTATTTTCAGACTTGGCTAATGCCTTTGATTCCGTGGAATCAACTAAACTAATCACCAAACTGGCGATGATTGTGATAAAGGGTAATTCACTAAAAAAAAGTCTGAGATATATTACTTTTAACATGAAGAGGAGAAACCCATTTCTCCCTCCATAGTTTGTAGCATAGACACAGACAGACATCCTGCGCACAATTGGATGCGTGTCATTTTGCTTCATGTTCTTGTGATGAAAACATCTCTGTAAACGACTTGGAACATTGCCAGCAGTAGCTGGAGGGGAGTGTTGGTGCGTCATGTTGCAAAGCTCTCTCACACAGACACAAAAGAAGGAGAATGCTTCTAGGTAGTGGGAGTGATTAGTGGAGGATAGAGCATCGGACTTCTCCTTCTTCGAGAAAGAGCCAAAGAGCCGTGTTAAAAGTAATTTCTCTCCCACTTTAGAATGGTTTAAAAGTTATTTCAATTATCGACAGCAGTATGTTTTCCTTGATGGCACAATCAGCGGAGCAGAACCTGTTGAATATGGTGTGGTCCAAGGAAGCACCATTGGGCCATTACTGTTCCTCATTTATAAGAATAATCTTTGAAAATTACAAATTAATGGAAAATTTTTTCTATTCGCGGACGACACAGTATTGGTGTCAACTGGAGGCACTTGAGAGAGGACCTATTGCAGTGCATCAATAGACCTTGCCAAAATAAAAAACTGGATCAACCACAACTGGCTAACGGTTAATGTCATCAAAGCTAAATTTATGCCAATTGAAACCAACAAGAAACCAGGCTGATCCTGGCCCAATTATATTAAAAATGCCTCCTGTGGAAACGCAAGGATGCAGGATTGTGAATGCAGTACTATTGAATGAGTTGATAATTACAGATACTTGGGTGTAATTATTGATTACAAGTTGAGTTGGGGGCAACATGTTCAGTGTGTCAAAAGTAGGCTCAGGAAATTATTATTTGCCTTCTTTGAGCTAGGCCAAATGATGGGTGTGGATCAGTGTAGGAACGTATATTGCTCAGTCGCTGATCCAGTATGGTATCCTGGTTTGGGGGGGGGGTGTTTCCTCTACACTATTGGAACTACTGGTGGTCACACAGAGAGCAATTATAAAAACAATATTGAAAAAAGGCTATAGATATCCGACTAGCTTGCTTTTTTCAGAATTCCCAGTCCTAAATATTAGACAGATCTTCATAAAAACATTATTGATTAATTTGAAAAAATACAAAACCCAGATCATAGGTGAAACAAATTTAAATTTCCGGTATGAAACTTGCCACAGGATCAACTAAACATGTCCCTCATGGTTCAGAGCAATAAAATTCATTATACCTGGCTCACATTTTATAATGAAACTTGCCGAATGAAATAAGAGAGGCGGAGGTGTACAGTCTAACCGTTTACGGAAGGGGTGTGGACAGGTGGCTGTATCACATTGGCTGGGAGGCAGCTGAAGCCCTGCTCCGCTCAAGTTATATCAGATAACTAACAGAAAGCCAGAACTATCAAAAGATTTATCATATCTATTCAATTCTTCCTCTCTATCAATATTAATTAGATTATAAAATAAATACAGCATTGCAGGTCGCGAACTCACAGCCTTCTTCATTTCCTGGAATTATTATTATAACCAATCCTAATTTTAGTTAATATTTTTTATTTATATTTCTGAATTGAGTTTCTATTTCTTATTTTACTATTATTTGAATTTTTATAAATCCATTATAATTTCATTCTTAATAAGCTTATCTTTTTCTATTATAACTATTTTATTTTGTGATTACTTGTGTTGTCTATGGAACTCTCCTCCTCCACCTGAAGACGTTTAGTCTTTGTGGAGAAATTCCGTAATATTGAGTTTTTTTCATGTTTCACTATAAATACTATTGAAGGAAAAAAACATTTGAATTTGAATAGTACAGTTTGGATGGGAATTGTCATACATGACATCAGAACCTATTCAATTTTTGAAATATTATTTTGTGAATTGGAAATCTGGTCGCGGATTTAATTATCAAATATAATTGATAAAGCGAGAAGATCTCCAATGTACAAAGATGAAACGTGTGTTTTATCACGTTTTGTGAAGGCAATATTATGGGTTTTAGCTCCATGCTATGCAAACAAGAGTGAGTTGACTTTTGGTCTGTGAATCAAGGCTGCATGTGTTTTCACATAAATAGATTTGGAATTTTTCTTTCGTGGCCCGTATACTAGAAATAGAGATTATACTGTGCCATTTTCTCGAGATAATGAATTAGCAAATCTTAATTTTATTGAGTAGAAAAATGATACGCAATTGATTGTTAAACCAAAGCAAATAGCTATTATTGCTGTGCAATTTGATAAAAAATGGAACAGTGGAGGTGATTTTAATTGTTCATTGTGAAATTCGGAGCTAGATATTATTAGTACAAGAGTATTATGTGAGGATGGTTGCGTGCTAGAAATTGCAAACTCGTCAGATTCAGTGATTCAATTATTAGATCAACAATCAATCGGCGATGCTATTGTAAGAGATGTTACGCAATCTACTAAGCTCTTTTGAAAACATTTGCTTTGCTCAGGCTGCCTTCTGTGACCTGAGCAAGGCATTTGACTGCGTGAATCATGATATTTTGCTTGAAAAATTAGCTTATTATGGAGTCAGTGGAAGGAGCCTTAGTCTTTTTAGATCGTACCTTGGCGATCGCCAGCAAGTTGTTTGTGTAGGGAATGAGAGATCCGATCTTGCTAAAGTAAAGTACGGTGTCCCCCAAGGATCAATATTGGGACCACTCCTCTTTGTATTGATGATAAATGATCTTCCTCTCACAATCAACATCAAGACTGTGTTGTATGCTGATGACACCACTTTTCTTAATTCTCATTCAGATGTACACACTTTACATAAAATGACAGCAGATACCTTGTCGGAGGCTTCCAAGTGGTTCACAGCAAATGGCTTTAAACTAAACGAGGATAAAACACATCTTATGACATTTGGCCTCAGGGACTATACACACAACAATAACAATAGTTTAAAGTTTTTGAGCTTAATGTTTGATCACAGGTTGACCTGGGAACCCCACATAAATTTCGTTTCTGCTAGGTTATCTAGGGTTATCTATCTGTTAAGGCAGTTGAAGAATCTTGTACCGGAAAAATACCTCAGAAACTCATATTTTGCTTTTTTCCTAAGCATAATTTCATACGGAATTTTAGTATATGGAAACAGCTGTCAAATCAATAAGGTCTTGCTTTTGCAGAAAAAGGCTATTATAATATTGACCGGTGCAGGGTATCTAGATCACTGTCGACCTCTTTTCAAAAAAACAAAAATATTGACTGTCATAAACCTCTACATATTTCAAGTAATCATGCACACTAGAAAGAATCTCCATAGCTTGAATAAAAGATCCAATATTCATGCTTATAACACCAGGAAGAAAAGACCTCATTGATATTCCATATCAACGTCTTGTCATAAGCATGAAACACTATGACAGCATAGGCTTGAGAATGTACAATAAGTTGCCATTGGATATGAAATGTTGTGAAAATATTGTTATTTTTAAAAAATTACTTTTTGAGTGGCTAGTTTTAAGACCTTTCTATTGTTTGACAGAGTTCTTTCGATTCTACTTGATGTAATTTATTCTACTTTGTGACTTTAAACTATTGCTTTGACTCTATTATTTTGTAATATTGTATTACTATGACTTTGTCAATTACCTATATTGGTCTACGACGATAAAATCTATTCATTTATTATTTATTATCTATTTAAGGCGAGCGGATTTAGGTCACACGGCGTACAGCAAGCTGTTATTTTGCATGGCGATATTATTTTAATGGGCAATTCGCAAAAAAATATTGATGTTTTCTTCACAGACCTGAATAGCTTGTTTGACAAAAATGTAGTACAGTTTGTGCCAGATGAGAATTTAATTAATTCAATGCATATGCTACTTGAGATGGAGTCAAAAAAAATGGATGGAAGATTTTCTTTTATTATTCGAAATAATGGGTGTGAGCCGATTTTTCTTAAACGAAATGCATGCATTGGAATATTGTTCATGGAAGACAAGGTCAATGGGATGATTAATATGGTTGATGAAATTACTGGTAAGGTAAATAAATGATAAATGATATAAATGATAAATTAGCTAAGTCAGTCCAAGAGGAATTTAGGAATATGGTAAATGATTTTGACGATATTTTTGCTAAAGATAAATATGACATACCAATTTCCAAGTTGCCAGCAGTTACAATTCAGTTAGTAGATAATAGTCCAATATTTAGTTCTCCTTATAAATTCGCACCTAGTGAACGGAAAGAATTACAAGACATAATTGATGGTTTATTGAAAGCTAAGGTGATAGAAAGTTGTAGATCAGGGTATGCTTCCCCGGCGTTTTAGTAGGTATAAAAACAAACCGCCAAGGATGGTAATTAATTATAAAAAGTTAAATTCTAAGATTGTGAAAGATAAATATCCGTTACCAACCCCAGGAACCATACTTGAATCTTTAAGTGGAGCTAAATACCTTACTACATTGGATTCAACTTCTGCATTTTATTCTATGCCTAATGCTGAGTCACAGCATTTAACAGCTTTCACCACACCTTTAGGATTATACAAATTAAGAAATTACCACAAGGCCTGGCAATAAGTCCTAACACTTTTCAGCGTGAAATCACGAGATTGTTCAGTGATAAATTGTATAAGAGTATGCTGTTATATATTGATGATTTATATATTTATTCTGAGACAATTGAAGAACACATGAAAGAACTCAAGGAAGTTTTCGAACGAATACGGGAGTGTAATTTGAAATTAAATCCAGATAAGTCTAAAATATGTTTTCAGGCGTTGAAAATATTGGGGCATATAGTTTCTGACAAAGGCATAGCACCTTTGGAGGATAATGTAGAATCAATTAAGAATTTTCCAGTACCAACCAAAGTGAGTGAGTTAAGACGGTTTTTAAGAGCAGTCAGCTATTATAGAAAATTCATACCTGGATTATCAAAGAGAGCTTATTTGTTAACACAATTAACTAAGAAAGATGTGAATTTTGAATGGTTGGAGACACATCAGAAGGTTTTTGAAGATTTAAAACAGTGTTTGATATCAAGCCCAGTTTTGGTTCATTATTGTGATAATAGGCCTACGTATTTATACACGGATGCGTGCTCAATTGGAGTTTCAGGATGTCTTTCTCAGACGCTAGAAGATGGATCGATTCATCCAGTTTCTTTTGTATCACGAAGACTTACGAAAAGTGAAGCTAATTGGTCAGCGACGGAATTAGAATTATTGGCTATAACTTATTCTATTATGCACTTTCGTTCTTTATTGTTTAATAAGAAGTTCACAGTCATAACTGATCACAGCTGTTTACAATATTACAGGAACATTAAAGAACCCAGTTCTCTGCTAGCTAAGCTTCTAACAAAATTGGTTCAGTTTGATTTCGATATAAAATATCAGCCGGGGAAAACGCTTCAATTAGTAGACGCATTATCGCGCGCTCCAGGAGAGAAATTCATTGAACATGAGTGGCAGGAATTCACGAATGTTATTACTAGAGATCAAATAAAGTTGTTACATGAGCAAGTTCTAGGAAAAAATTTGCAAAAGTTTTCGAATGTTGTTTCCAGTGTTAATATAGGATTATTACAGAAGCAAGATCCATTTCTCAAAAAGATATACGATGCATTATTGAATTTGGATGCGGCTGAGATCAGCATTGCACGGAAATCTAGAAATTATACATTGCGTGATGATATCTTGTATTATAAGGAATCGCAAGTTAAATCAGCAGCTTTGTATTTATTGGTAGTTCCACAAAGTTTAGTGCCTACAATTTTGAAACAATTTCATGATTCATTACAGTTTGGAGCACATATGGGTGTAGATAAGACGTTATCAAAGATTAAAGATAGGTATTATTGGCCTACAGTGAGAAAAGATGTTATTGAATATGTGAAATCTTGTGAGGTTTGTCAAAAAGCTAAAGTCTCTCGTTTAAAACCGGCTGGGTTGTTGAAGCCTATTAAAATTCCAGATGAACCATTTCATACAATTTGCGTGGATGCAGTAGGTCCGATTTCAAAGAGTAATAACTGTCACTATATTTTAGTAGCAGTTGATAGAACAACTCGTTTTGCATTCTGTAAGCCTGTAAGTTCCGTTGATGCACAAAGCACAGCAAACTTCATTTTAGATTTTGCTTCTTTGTATGGATTACCACGTGTTATTCACACGGATAATGGTACTAATTTTAGGGCAGAAGTTTTCAAAGATTTTTGTGTATCGTTAGGAGTGGAGCAGAAATTTGGTTCTCCATATATGCCTTCAACTCAAGGTGTGACAGAGCGTTTTAATGATACACTTATCACGATGTTACGATGTTTTATAAATATCGAACAATCTAATTGGGCGAAATGTGTGAAACATGTATGTTTTGCTTATAATATTGCAGTACAAGATTCATTGGGATACGCTCCATATTATTTAGTTTTTGGATTTATTCCACGTAGTCCAGTGGATATCGCGTTTCTTCCCTCTACTGTTTGTAGAGATAGGATAGAGGATTTGAAATTTTTGGCGAATGTTCGTGAGCAATTACCTGCATTATCACAGGAAGCACAGACAAAACAGAAAGAAGTTTTGATAAAAAACACACATTAGTAGCTTTCAATAAAGGAGATAAGGTTTTACTTTCGTATCCCAGGTTTCAGGCTGATACATGTAAAAAATTTAATAATCCTTTTCATGGGCCTTTTGTGGTTTCAAGGAAGCTATCTGATTTAAATTATGAAGTGTTATTAGAAAAGCGAGGGAAAATTGTTCCAGAAATTATTCATGTAAGGAGAATGAAACTTTTTCATGAACGAACGTCATAGAGGGCTGTAGAAAAGTGATAAAAATTGATTTCAATCATTATACCATGATAATGTTGTCTATAATCTAGAATTTGATCTTTGAAACTAAGATTTTTAACTAAGATGGGTTTCCCATAGTTGAGTAGGTTAATTTCCGAAAAAATGCAATTTATTTATATTTGTAATAAATTTCATAAATTGTATTTCTGAATATTGTGTACATTTTATTGATTAGATTCCTTATTTGTATATTAATGGGAATAAAATGTATTATTATTATTCATTGTATATTTTTCCCTCCAATCAGATTCCAATTGCAGTCTCATTTACTCAATTATCAAATGAAAAGCCTGTTTGACTTATAGTAGAGATTTGTCAATTTTTTTTACAACATACAGTTTTTATTCATAAGAAGCCAATACCAATATCAGCCCAATAAAAAATCCTTTTCTGTCATGTTCCCCGTAGCGAAGCACGGGTACCTGCTAGTATATATATATATATATATATATATATATATATATATATATATATATTATATATATATATATATATATATATATATATATATATATTCAGCCTTTGGAGATACGATAAATTTGCTGTTATTGAAAACTTTTCTTTGGATTGAAATTTACTATGATTCTTAAGCTATATTCGTTTGTAATACGGCTAATATTTATTATTTTAGCGAATTACATTTTGAGAAAATTATATGCAGTTTATACAATTATTTCCGGCATGGAGTTTTTGCAAATTCTAATTTGAAACGAAAATATAATTATTGTATTGTATGAGCCTTGTTTAAGGTCATGCGTGATTCATTTTTAGTGTTGAGTTCAATGACAGTTATTGGATCGTTTTGTAACGTTTGAAGCTGTTATTCTTTTCTCGTATATTGACATGTTTATTGATATTTTCTTTTTCAATTTAAGATTTGATTTCTGAGTTGTTTATTTTTGTCATTAATAATTTTGACCTTCCTTTTCAGAATTTCTTAGTATTCGCACGTAATTAGTCATTAACCAGCCAATTATTATAGTACGTGTTGTTGATGTATTATCAAGCTGTCTGTATCAGAAAAGTTCTTATTATTATATAACGCTAATTTTTATTAGATTTAGGGTCAGTGTGGTTTCAGTCAGAGTAGAGTACTTTCATTTGTGAAGAGGTTCTCCTTTTTTTTCCTTACCTTGCTATAATCTTCATTCTACTTCATTTCTCAATATGTATTACCCAGTATTTATATCCGTAGTTTTCCTTACGTCGCATGTACACGTAGGAGCTATCAAAATTTTCTCGGGAGTGTTCTTCAAGGAACTTCATCATGGTGTCGCCTACGAGTCGTCGGTTCCTCTCACGTATGAGGTGAATTTTCCGGGGGCTCAGCAGGAGGTTCTAGACGCGGAAGAGGTCTTCTGGCCATCTTGTAAGGGGTCAGACTGTCATCTGTCGGAGGTTGTCGAGATGCTCTACAATTCAACTAATTCGATACTAATGAATGTTTAGCAGATAGTGGAAGTCCTTTTCTGGATTGGGTGAAGAGTTGTTGATGTAAAATAGTGTCTGAAGGTTGTTGTTGAATGCCTCCTCCAACATACAAAACTCTCCTGGAGAGCTGCTGGTCTGCTGGCATCTGGTAGCTTTGTTCATATGTAACATTCATACAAGCAGATCAATAATAGAGTGGAATGTAGGTGGCTATCATCTAGAGTGACACAGCCATCTTGAGCACACTCGCTACCACTGGAATCCGAGCACCAGCATACCACTCTTTCAACGCCTTTTCTACATCTTCCTCCATTACATTCTACATCTACATCGTCCACTGACATTGACGTGAATGATACTTCTATTTCTAATAACATTGAGGTATCGATGAATTAAATTGACCATGTCCATCAAACACCGCACATTCATAAATGCTAATTGAAGAGGTTCATCATCAGTCATGGTAAAAGGAAGTAATGAAGCCAAAAATCGAACAAATTTATACAAACTGAAACAAAGTTAAACAAAAAGAAACAAATTTAAACAAAAACTAACAAATTTAACAAATAGGGTTTCGGCACCAGTCAAGTAATGTGGCTCGTTTTGATTCCAAAACTGAACTGTTTATTCCTGTAAAATCAAAAAATTATATTGATAGGGATAGTGAAGCTGATGTAACAGCTGGGTTTACTAACTTGTATAATAATAACTGCTTTTATCCTGATCCTCTGTCCTATAATGAAATTTGAAATGTCCGAATATATATATGAAAAATTATCCAAAAATTAACATTCCAAATTATCTTCAATCCATGTTATTAGTCTTATCTTCTTCTAAAATCTTCAGTGTTAGTCCATTCCCATCCAAACTGTACTATTCAAATTCAAATGTTTTTTTTCCTTCAATAGTATTTATAGTGAGACATGAAAAAAACTCAATATTACGGAATTTCTCCACAAAGACTAAATATGAATCCTCCTCATACTGATTTTTTTGAATGTACAGCCTGACGTCGTCCACCACTCTGTTGTATGCTTCATGAAACTGCTGCGAAAAGTTGCCTGCAAACAGCTTTAAATTGCGTGACATTTTGATGAGGTCTTTATGATCGTCAGCCACCAATCCTTGAAATGCATTCAAGTGATCAGCAACCTTTTCCTCATTGAACTGAAGTTTACGTAACTCGCCATCCGTAGCGACTCATACGTGAGAGGAACCGACGACTCGTAGGCGACCCCATGATGAAGTTCCTTGAAGAACACTCCCGAGAAAATTTTGATAGCTCCTACGTGTACATGCGACGTAAGGAAAACTACGGATATAAATACTGGGTAATACATATTGAGAAATGAAGTAGAATGAAGATTATAGCAAGGTAAGGGAAAAAAAGGAGAACCTCTTTACAAATGAAAGTACTCTACTCTGACTGAAACCACACTGACCCTAAATCTAATAAAAATTAGCGTTATATAATAATAAGAACTTTTCTGATACAGACAGCTTGATAATACATCAACAACACGTACTATAATAATTGGCTGGTTAATGACTAATTACGTGCGAATACTAAGAAATTCTGAAAAGGAAGGTCAAAATTATTAATGACAAAGTAGAAGCAATAACTCATTGCTGTGTGATGCTGAATCACTCTGGTTGCCTTCCCAATCCATTGCTGGTCTTCCTCATGCCTTAAGCCTCTATTTACTCTAACCACTCTAACTTTTCCTCTCAATTTGAATTCAATTTTCATGTTTCTGTAAATGAATCTGAATAATTCCAGGTACTTATTGTCAATTCTCAAGTCTTCAAGCGTTTGTAATATGGAATAAGTGTTGATTTTATCTAATGCTTTCTCGAAATCAATGAATAGCAGCACTAGTGGAAATTTATATTCATTAGAATTCCTCATCAGTTCCTGTAAGACTAGGATGTTATCCAGTCTTATGTAGAGAAGTTTTTCTTGAATCCGGTCTGGTTGATTGAAGTTTCTGCCATCGAATATCCATCTATCCTGTAGGAAATTACTGCCATAAATATCTTGTAAATATTTGACAAGAGACTTATTGGTCAGTAATTCTTGATTTCCTTCCTATAACCTTTCTTGAACAGTAATATCAAGTTAGCTTTGAGCCATATTTCAGGAATCTTTCCACTCATAAATTGAAATTTTATTTTTGTTATTATTCCAATAACTCTTCCACCACCTGCTTTTAACTCCTCGTTTGATATTCTATCAGGGCCTGTTGCTTTCCCCTCCTTGAGATGCTCAATTGCGCGCTTTACCTCACTCTTCAATATCGGTGGACATGCTTCATTCCTACATTCATGCTCTCCAATTTCTTGTTCTGAGATACATTTTTCTGGTTCATCTTTTTTATACAGATTCTCATAGAAATCGCAAATTATCTCGAGTATACCTTCTATTTCTCTCACTTCATTTCCTCTCTCATCTTTCATACAAATCATTGTGTTTTTTCCAAGTAGTTGTTTTCTGTTGAACTCTTTAATGCTATTTCCAAATTTCAAGGTCTCTTCTAAATTCTTTGGTTTTCTTTCAGTTCTCCATTTAATCCATTTCTTTCTGATGAGTTTCGAAGTTTCACTGGATTCTATTTTGTCTCTGTCAAGTCTATTAAGCTTTCTTCTTTTCTCCAAATCTCTCTCGAAACCTTTCTTTTCTCGTTTTCTCTTAGGTTTCCTAGCAATTCTTTAGTTTTTCTCAAAGTATTTGTCAGCTTATCAGTTGAAATATTCGTGTCTTCACATTCATTGATTCTCTCTCTATACAAATCGACTTGTAATTTTTTTCAAATCCGGAGTTTCTCAAATCCATTGCACTTATTCTTGTGAGATGGTCGCCATAGTACTTCTTCCTTTTCTTTTCAATTTGTATCTCCATTTCAAGGGCTCTGTGGTCGCTTCCTGTATATATTCGGTCTTCAATGTCTACATCTTGAACAATACATTTATTGTCTACGACGAAGTAGTCAATTTCGTTTCTGGTTTCTCCATCAGGGCTCAGCCAAGTCCATTTTCTTGTCTCATTATTCAGGAAGAATGAGTTCATCAAATACATGTTTGAACTTGATGCCTCCATGAATGCTTATTCACAAATTCATATCTTTAGTATAAGACAGTGATAGTGCGAGAGCTGCACAGACAAGCTCGTTGGAATTTTCCGACAAGTAAGGTTACAGTCAAAGGTCTTGATGACCTCTATCAGCCTGACCTTGTTGAGATGATACCATATGCTCGACAGAACAAAGGTTACAAGTACATTATTACAATTATGAATTGTCTTAGTAAGGTTGCGTTCCTATACCAATTAGGAACAAGTCGGCTAGTGACATTGTTGGGGCTATGTGTCCTATATTCAAACAACATCGAATGAAAAATCTACAGACCGATGATGGTAAAGAGTGATTCAATACAAAATTCCAACAACTTGTGAAACAGTATAATGTGGATCATTACTCAACTAGATCAGAGAAAAAGGCATCTATAGTGGAAAGCTTCAACAGAACACTTAAACAGTTATTGTGGATCAAGTTCACTGAGCAAGGAGCCTATCATTGGACAGACATTCTTACCTCACTTCTCAAAGAGTACAATGCTAAGATTCATCGAACAATAGGTATGCGACCAGTAGATATGCAGAAGAAGTATGAGAAAGTGCTACTCGACCGACTTGGTAAACAGCATCAAGCCTATCGAGAAGAGTTGCAGAAGAAGAATGCAGAGTGTGAAGGTAGGTTCCATGCAGGTCCTCATCAGGATATTGTGCCTGGTGACAAGGTTAGCAAGTATAATAAGCAAGTATAAAAAGATTTTGTACAAGGGATATCTATTTATCTCTTTCCTGTATAGGGCTACTTGTAATATAAATATAAAGAAAATAAATAAAAATCTCAGTACCCTTTTTTTAAAAAATTTTTATCACAACATGTTTTGGTCATTTATGCCATTATCAAGTGATATCAAGTGATAATGGCATAAATGACCAAAACATGTCGTGATAAAAATTTTTTAAAAAAAGGGTACTGAGATCACTTGATAATGGCATAAATGACCGAAACATGTCGTGATAAAATTTTTTTAAAAAAAGGGTACTGAGATTTTTATTTATTTTCTTTATATTTATAAGGGATAGTAGATGGATTTCAAGAGTTAAGACAGACTTTTTTGCTCGAAATCCCCTCCCCCCTCTCCCTCATCGACCATCCCGCCTCCCCTTCACCACGCCCGCAGGGTGGGGGGTGTTCTAAAAATAGATTTCCTCACTCTCTCTCTCTCTCTCTCTCTCTCTCTCTCTCTCTCTCTCTCTCTCTCTCTCTCTCCTCTCCTATTCCTTCTCCTTCTCCCTCTCCCTCTCCATCACCCTCTCCTTCTCCTTCTCCCTCACCCTCTCTCTCTTATCTTATCTTATCTAATCTAATCTTATCTTATCTAATCTAATCTTCCCCTCCCCCAGTGAGGTCGAGGGGGATGAAGAAGGAGAGAGTGATCTCTCTCTCTCTCTCTCTCTCAGTGAGGGAAAAAATAATTTCCCTGTGAGGGGAGTGAGGGAAAAAATAATTTCCCTTTGAGGGAAAAATTCTCTACTGACAGATTAAAGTGAATCCATTCTCAAATTCTCTACTGTCAAATTAAAGTGAATCCATATTACTACATCTAATAATCTAATGCTGTCAAATTAAAGTGAATCCATATTTCTACATCTAATAACTTATACTGTCAAATTAAAGTGAATGCATATTTCTACATCTAATGCTTAATAATAATAATGGTTTGCTTTCCACCTGACAGTTAAGAAAACTCAATCAATTTATATTGAATTTTCATGTGCTGTACAAACCACTGGCGTTATTGTTAAAGTGTTTCTCCGAGAATATCTATAGTAAATTTAGAATGAGCTAGCATATCCAAAAATAGGTATAGATATCCTCAGACCTATTTCACTTGGGGAAAATCAAGCTCTACATTCACTGTGCAATTCTCTTAGGAAAATTCTATTTCCACTAACATTCAGTTCCCACGAGTGAGAATTAAAACTTCTGAGCTTATGCTTGTTTAAAACTAGTGAATACTCTTTTGGCAATGCAATAGTGTATGTAAAATTGCCTTCACTATCAATATCGGTAATTTTAAGGTGAATTTCACCATTATCAGGAAATGTAACTTTTGTTACTGCAAACCAATCAAAAGGAAAACAGTCGAAACCCCAATTGGCTTGTGGGTCTGCTTCAATTGAGAATTCATTGAAACTTGTACAATCAAAATTCTCACTCATTTTTGATCTTATTAGCTTGAGCGATTAGAGGCAAGTGACAAGTGTGTGTCTTTGTGTCCTTAATGAAAGTACATCGCGTGCTACGCTCCCCACTTTCCTTATCAACACGTTGATGGTATTAACTTAATGGATACGATGAGAACGCGTGCTACGCCCCCCCCCCCCCACTTACCTTATCATGATGATGACAAACACTTAATGGGTAGCGCAAGCCAGTGCTCGGCTCAAGGTTTTAGAGAGAGAAATTGCGATACGCCCCTCGTTTCTCTGTCTCTCACAAGCAGCAGTCGGAGATTGCGCAACTCACCCGTCTAGCCAGATGGCACATCTGCTCTCTCCTTCTTTTACTCACTCCATCTCTTACTGGCACCCTTCCTTCTAAATTCCTTTTTTGCTATTCTCTATTACGAAAGGCAAGTGAAGCAAGAATACAGACACCGACTAACTAAGTTCCATTTTGATTGACCGTTCCTATATGGTCAGATTAAAGTGAAACCATATGCTTCTCTCTGCGCAGCGATCTTTGCGTTACAAAAGGCTAGAGAAGGAGAATTCAAACAACACCTTTCTAAACTCTCCTTTGATCGAGCATACTCTACTGCCAGATTAAAGTGAAACCATGATCTGCACTCTGATCTTTGCAGCTACGCGTTACACCGCTTACCAGTCTTTTTGAGATTTTATGTTTTTGGGGTCAATACGACCCCTTTGTACTGTGCTAACCCCATTTTAGTTGTAATTATTTCGGCTAACTGATTTTCTGTAAGGTTGTGTTCTTTGGCCTCTATCCAGTTCATATGAAAACTAACCCAGGCATATGAAGACACGATATCATGTGCTATCCTGTGTATGAATAAATTAAGATAATCTATGAATGGAGCCGAACACTGCAGTCTCATGACAGTGCCCTCTTCCGAATTTTTAATTGCCTCAGCTATTTCATCACGAACGCTTTTCACAACGACTTCCATCTTGTTTTTCTTAATAAAATCTCCAATATCATTTTTAGTTGCATACTTTTCTGCAATTTGATTATTCAGAATAGCAATGGCATCTTCTGTAATGAATTGTTCAATACCATCCATAATATTAGCTTTTATTGCACTCGCCATTTCAGATAATCGTTTTTCAAACTCTTCCTTTGTTAATGAAGAACTAGTCAATTTCTGCAAAGTAGATTCTAAATATTGCTTATCAATTAGCGATGGCTGTGTTTCATTTACTTTAGTAAAAATTTCTGTACTAAGCTGTTTTAATTTAGTATTGAGATAGTTTCTGTCCAGCACCTCCAAATTCTTAATTTTATCTGATATGGCTTTTAATTTCTCATCTAAATAAGCTTTATCAACTTTATCATTGTTAATACTCACCAACTGGGATGAAAAGCTGTCTGTTAAAGTTTTCACTTCTCCTAGAGCAGATTCTAAAGTTAGAGTTCTCTCTGCAATAGCTTTATCAATATTAGCACTAAAATTTTGTAATGTACTTAGAATATGTTCTCTTTCAATTATGCTCACTCCAATATTCTTTGTATTTTCCGAAACGAGTTTGGTTATTTGCGAATCTAAATAAAATTTCACAGCTTCGCTGATTCCTTGTTGATTTATCGATTCGATTATTTTCTGCGTTATCGAGTCAATATCACACGTAAGATTAGCAACAGCAGCCCCAGCACTAGGTGTATCAATTCGACCAAATCGATGCAGAGTCATCGTAACACTAAACAATTAGTTTTGCTTCTTTTAGCTCTTCAATTATAGATGCGATCTCAACATCATGTCCAGTGTTGCCAGAAGCTTTTGAGGAATAGAGTAAATTTAATCTTTCCACTAATTCGTCAAAATTATCAAAGTATTGATAAATTCTATCATGAGAATTATTTTTTGCAAATTTCAATAAACCCCATCCCTTCTTTTTACTAATTTTTTTACTGGGAAATAACTTCTGAATCATTTGCGATTTAATTCCCTGATTTCGTTTTACATAGCCTCTTCAATCTAAATGTATGCCTGTAAGTGTTGAGATTTTTTTATACTTATCCAGATCTCTCTGATTATGAAGATTCGAATTCGGTCTTGAACTGAATAATAACTCAAGTGGACCGTGTGTTAAATGAAATCTTTCATTATTAATCTCTATATAACCATCGTCGAATATTACTTGCTGATTTCCAATATAATACACGTCATCTTTAGAATTGTATGAAATTCCATAACTAATTGAATTATTCAATTATTCCGCATGAAACGTTTTTAGATATTGTGACAGCACATCATCGTTTTTACTAGAACCAAGTAAACTGTTTTCAAATTTAGTCAAGCTTAAAAGATTGTCTGTTGAACTCTCATAGCTTTTATCATAACTCGACTGTTCATCACCAATCTCCATACTCTCCTCTTTTGCCTCTTCCTTTTTTACACCAGAGTGAAAACTAGATTTGTTTTTTCCCAGTTCAATTATGGGCTCTATCAACGACGAGAGCGTTTTCCTATTGTATTCCTCCGATCGTTTTTCAAAATTAACTAAGCTTTTATGCTTGTTGCTGATTACTTTTCTCAATTTCTTAATCTTTTTGATTAAACCAACCTTCTTTCTATTCAGCTTCCTGCTGCGTGTTTTAGACAACATGACTGCACAAAGAATTAATCTCTACTGAACGGTAAGAAACGTATCGAGCGAATCTCGGTACTTGCCGCTATTAATTCCACACTCGCTCATAATAGTTACAAAATTATGAGGTTTACGATTCCAAACTTTATGACAAAGTTTAACGAAATCTTTATAAGAAATATCTCCTCCAACATGATCTCTGTGAATTAATTTCAGACTCAATAAATCTATCTTGAAGATTATAATCATATTTGCATTGTCCCTAGTGAAATGTTTCTGTGTAGCTCCATAACTCTGAATTAAATATGCAGTGTCAATATTACGATGTCATCCCATAGTAAAATATTCTCTTATTTGAGGTACATGATTAAGTTGGGAGTCATCGAATATTACCAAAGAATATTGTGATATTTTGTTCGGGTGAGGTATAGATTCGCAATTGCTGTTTATATGAAATTCAACATCTTTCATTTTTGAAAAGACTTTTCTCAAAAACAAGTACTTATCTTGATACTCGCTCTTCGTATGCAAGTATATAGTTTTAAATCTCAACCCATTCTTTGAAAAAATTGAATTAAATAGCAAATTGGTCTTGCCACAGCCTGAAGAGCCTATTATAAGGATCCTCGCATTATGAGGTAACAAGTTACCATTTTTACACCATGTTGGCATTTCTTTCTCCCTTATAACATTGTCGAAATTTACTATCGGAATCATGTTAGACACATGTGCAGCACATGATCTGATAAGGAACTAATCATTTTTCGTAAGTTATCAGTGAGGGGGAGGAGGAGGCGGCTTATCACAGCAGCAGCTTCGCTCCCCCACTGATAGCTCACTTCAACATATCGTTCCCTCTCTTTCCTGCACCCTCTTTACTAGAATGCATCTGTTCCCTAAGCCTTAGCAAATTACGAATCTTTGGATTAAAATGAGAAGCGTTTTTTGAAGGATAAAGAGCTATATATATTTACACCAAATCTTAGTTACACTGAATGTATTACAATAGATTATTTTTCATGTAATAGTTGACTACTACTAATATAACTAGGTGTTGAAAATCCAATCCACTTAACATACAATCCTTTTTTGTCACGCTTTAATATTTTTCCAATCAGATATACTTGTCTCTCCGATTCGTTTAATTCTGTTTTTTTAATTTCTTCTCCGTTAAACCTACCACTAATTACTTCTCCGTTTAGATCTCGCAAGCTATATGTTACAGGTTGAGAAGGGAATATAGAATGAATTACAAAATACTCTGCACTCCAATTTATGTTATGAGATTTATCGAAAAGAACTCTTTTCTTTGAGATTCGTACAACATCTCCTAGCTTAAATTTCGGTTTTGAATTTTTCAATTTATATCGTCTATTGAATGCAGAATTCAAAGACATTAAAACATGATTATGATCTTTCTTCCTCACATCTTTAGGTTTCATTCTAATTGAAGTGTGCATTGTTGCATTATAATCACGAACCAAACTGTCTAGCTCTGATATCCAGTTTTTGGTTCCACGCTCAGTTAAATATCTATAAATTTTTGCTTTAATTGTTCTATTAAACCTTTCAACTATGGAGGCTTTCTTATCAGTAAAAACATGATAATGTTTAATACTGTATCTATCTAATAACGCTTTAACTTTTGAATTAAAGAATTCTGTTCCCTGATCTGATTGAAACAACTTAACTCCCTTATTTTTAGAAATAATTGGCTCGAGCGCATCAAATACAGATTGACTTGACTTGTCTTTTAATGGTACACAATATGTGAATTTTGAAAAACAATTAATAACAGCTAAGATATACCTATAACCTTTATTAAAACGTGATAAACTGGTCATCTCAATGAGATCGGCTTGAAGCAAGTCTTTTTCACTTTTCAACTCATATTTGCGAGTGGGATAGTTAACGCATGGTACACTATGAAGTTCTAATGCTATCTTAGATCTAATAATATTCATATTTACAACTCGAAATCAGTGGTGTTGGATGCCTGTCATAGCACATACTGAGCAATCAGTTCACAGTTGGCACTCTATAATGTCCGAAAGGTAAAGTGTCAACACCGTTCTCAGCAATATATCTCTTATCGTCATAAGGACTCAAACAGATTTTTGCACACTCAATCTGATACATGGTGTGATTATAGGACCTCATCATATTGAATTTTTCAATGTGTTCACAACGTTCAATCAGCTATTTCTTATATAAATTAAAATTAAGTTTTCTACATTTCACTCCGGTCTGTACACCCTTTGCTACACATTTATTTACAGGTTCTTCATTCTCGTTACATACTAAAAATGAGTAAACTTTGGATCGAAGCCCTACAAATCTATGGACAGGTTTTGAGGCAGTCTCATCCTTGAACTTTCCTACAACTTTATTTCTCTCCATGGAAAATCATGGGTGGTAAGGAGGGTAATTACTAGTGTCGAAAAGGCTCACATTTTCTTCAATCAACTGATACACGTCTTCGACTTTTACGTTTAGAAGAAAACTATCTGTATCAGTCATACAGAGTTCTATATGGTCCCATGGTATAATTTTTTGTAATTTGCAATAGAAAAAATCGTACATATGGAATTTACTCAACTCCAGTATGGAAAAGCCGGAATAGACAGGCTTGTTCATTTTTAGTTCCAACTTGCGAGAGAAAACCGCGATCACATTCAGACTAATTATTTGCCAGCGTTTAGATAGTGGATTTGAAATGTACTTATCTAACCGTTTTTCATCCATGATAATTTTAACATTCATTTGCTTACGACTAGATTGAATTGTCTTGCCAAAGATCAGATTGCAACAGGCCTTAAAGAAGGATATTTCGAATTTATTTTTCGCGTTCTGTCTATTCCGGATATTGAAGTCGATGTAGCTTTCCAGCCAGGGAGATTGGGAAAAGCTAATGACGTGATGCACTTTCAATAATTGCAAGCCGAGCTGAAGGTAGAGCTTTAAATTGATGTAGTGAACAATGTACTTTTCACGGTCAAAAAGTGTGTTCATGAGCTTTTTGGTTCCAGTTTGACTGTTCTCATTTGTTTGGTAGTTTGACAGCAATTCGTGCGGCGGTGTTTGGTGGAGAGGTGCGAGTGGGAAGCTGGCGTGCTTATCATGTAACTCTTGAGGGTACTTGAGATCACATTCTATTATATATCCGGTTTCTGAATTGCTGTCTAAATTCGCGAAATCAAGCTTGGAAATTTCTTCCTCTGAGAGGAATTTGAAATTTCCAACATGTAAGCTTCGGCTCATAGCTTCTGAGTATAAACTGTTTGCATCGATATAAAGGAGATAATTACTCGGTTTTGAAGGGTCGTATGTTTCAGGTAGATGTTTGTTATTCGCTTCACAATAACGTTTATCGATGAATGACACCCCACCCCTCATCCCTGTCTCAAACATAAGATGCATGTCAGGATGAGTAATCAATTCTAGTTTGACTTTAGTGTGTTTCAGCATAGAATTCCAGGTAAAGTGAGCGAGGGAAAGAAAATGGGTGACATCAAGGCCGTATGAGCTAAAAAGTGTAGACCTCATGGATTCAAAAACTTCCGCTAATAGCATCACGTCCAAACATAAATAGAAATCGTGATATTCACCGAGTGATTTCAGCTTGAATGTTGAGAACACTCTTTGCGCATGCTCATATTCTTTGCGAGACAGAGGTGTATCAGTTAAATCATTATGAAAACATTCGATGGGAGGAAGCGATGTTTCCCCGAATTTTTCGGGACAACTCATGTATGAGTAAGGATATATTCCTTTTTTCAACAAGAGTTGTCTGTGTTCGTGTGGGGGGTCATGAAATACTGAGAATAAACGTTCAAATTTCTTTTCCATGTCTGTACTTTGCACTAAATTACGCACCAATACTTCCAAGGATTCAGACATAAACTTGTAGGAATCTAAAAATTTAATTTTGCCTACTGAAAGTGTCAAAAATCTCTCTGAGGTATTTGCGATGCAGGAATTTTCTTTTTTACATTTACTGAGCGCTTTCAGAATAGAATGTGAATCAAACCCGGAGAAATTGTGAAAATAACACGAAATGTACTCCGGAGTACGAGCCGATAAATTACAAGAAACGTGTGCCGCGCATAGGTAATTTCCGGTTTCGTGCGTGTGGTGACGGCATTTAATATAGGTGTCTAAAAACGGTTCAGCACAAAGCCCGCAGTTCACCGAATTTTGAAATTCGCGCTCTTCACTTTTGGATAAAGCTTGCATCGGAATTTCTCGTTTCATATCCTCATACAAAATGTCGCCGAGATCTATAATTTCCTGAAGAAATTTCTCCATGATTTTTTCATCTAAACTACTCGATCTACGGAGTACAGGTCCGTAGGCGATTTCCCCATTCACATCGATAACAACAAAACAATAGCCGCAGGGAATATGTCGTGCTGTTTTCTTTGTATAGCTATGGTTGATTTCATCCCAATCGGATTCATCATCATCTCCATTATTATCGATGATAACAACATAAGTTTCTAAATCCGCGTAAATGGTGTACTTTTTCTTCAATGTAGCACTAAGTTTCTTGAATTTAATTGTCTCTCCGCGTTTAGGATATGAAACTTGCTGTGATTGAAACTTGGAACAAAGCTGTTCATGTTTCATCAAATTTGCTTTACCATCACAATTTTCAGATTTCTTCGATGTAAATCTATGAAAACAAAAATTGCAAACATGTACTTGCCCGTTGCATTTTCAAAGGTGGGAGAAAAGACGCAATAGCCCATTTTTCCCGTTCGCGGTATTTACTAAACAGAAATGAGTTTTTCCTGCATCGCCTTTTAGCATTAAAAGGTTAATTTGGTGCTTACGAGTGCGGAAAATGCTTGTGCGGTAGGGGAAAAACTTTTTGTTGTCATACGCGATGACATGAATTGCAATATCCGGATTTAGCATTTCAAATTTCTTAATATCGCGTGTTGTCACCGGGAAATTTACTCCTCGCATATTAAGTGTGTGAGCAAACTTGCTCAAATACTTTACACTCATGTCCAAGTTCCTTGGCTTCTGATGGAAATACGCGAGCACTGACCATAAAAAGCATTTTTCGTCAGAGAGATTTTTGACATTTATAATGCAATGTTTGTTTTTAAGAAATTGCGGTGTTTGAATGAAACTGGATGTGTAGATTGGATTAAATTTAATCACGTTCACATCCAGTGACTCAATTTTCTTCAAAACCCAACCGCTGCCGTGTCGAACAAAGTTGTCAAATGATGACATGATTTTTCTCACGGCCAACATGGAATGATTGTTAAAATCTTCATAGTTCTCAAGCACGTTTAGCGCTATGTTGGAGTAACTATGAAGATTTATTAGAGATGAGACAGTCTCACTAACTTCATCATCCATCACCACTAATTTATACAGCAAAACATTCAGTATGATGAACCACTTCATGTTCGCGTCATGGCGTGCTGCATGCTCCCTAATTATATCGAAAATGCGCCGTTTCGATCTCTCGAGCACATTTTCGATACTGATTTCCTCGGGATTGTTGATGGTTATGCGATGACGCACCGCTGCGGAATTGACACTGTGTAGTCTGCGTTCCCTCGGCATGATGTTAGATTCTGAAAAACAAAAGAATAACGATCAGGATGACATAGAGTGCAACAGCATGTTTAGTTGTGAATTGGCATTGGTAGAAGAAGGCTGTGTGTGAAAATGATATCTCAAGATCACATAATGTTGTATGAAAGATTAAGATTATTATCTTTTGATAAAATATGGTCGAAATCTTCTCCGCATTTGTCCACAGAAAACATGGCAAAAGAGGGATTTATATTCTCATCTGGACCAGACATTGTGCAATGTGTATTTTGTTCAATTTATTTGGGAAAATGGGAAGAAAGTGACATACCAGCAATAGAACATGCAAGGTACAGCCCGAACTGTAGAAGGAAAGATAATATAACAATTGAAGAGGAGAATTTCGATAATAATATTCTACGAGAATATGAAGAAAGATATTTAACTTTTAATCATGTAGAAGATTCATCCGTTCAAGGAGAGTATTTTGAAAAGCATCTACATTGTGACTATTGTAAATCATTATCTGATAAAGCAGACTATTTTGCGAGAAATGGTTATTTCTTACATAAAAATCACTATCTGCAATGTGTCTATTGCAAATATATTATGGAAAATCCATTTGAAAAAGTAATACAATTACCGTTTTGTTTATATGAAGAGTGTGAGAAAGAAGAGCGGGGGTTGGATGTTCCAGATATAGCGTATCTTAAAGATGAGGTAGAATCGCATGCATGCAGTATATTGTAGAAGGTTTTTATCCTCCAAGGACAAATATTGTGCTCCGATGGCAAAAATCCTCCCCTCCGAGGACAAAAACTGTCCTCCGATGACAAAAATTGTCCTCCGATGAGAAAAATCCTCCCCTTCGAGGACAAAAACTGTCCTCCGAGGACAATTTTCCTCTCCTCCACAGAGGATAAAATCAAAGTAAAAATGTACTTACATGTACTGGTTGATGCTGCGTGAATCTCCTCGACTGTGTAGGTGGCTATGGTATGATTGATTCCTCTCAGCTCTAGCTTCCTTTCAGATTGATTCCTCTCAGGTGTGTTGCCTCGACGAGAGCTCAACTGGTTATGAGGTCCAGAACTCAAGTTGAGAGGTGAGAAAATGCTGTGAAAACAATGAAATATTTAATAACTGAACTGAAATCAATCGAGAGGCGAGAATGCTATTCAAAAAAGTGAGCCCTATGTTGAAATGGTGTGAAAACAATGAAATATTTAATAACTGAACTGAAATCAATAAGCATCATGAGAGCCTATTCAAAATATGTTTGAGTGAGTTGACATGGGGGATTTCAGCTTCTAGCAGGTGTTTTCACTGTCCCATGCAGAGTTCTAGACTAGATTTTTTTTTTCGTCTTCTAACAGATGGATGCTATTCGAAAAATGATTGAGTGACAGTTTTTTGTGATAGGAGAGAGAATACTTACAAATCTGAATGTTGCCGATAACGATGTGGGAGCACGTGTTGTAGGGGAGAAATTTGAATTTTTTTCGCCTTGTAGCACGCTCTTGCTCCTGGAACAGAGAGAGAAACGTATGGTATATAAACAGAAGTGATGAGAGGAAAATTATCATTTACATCTGAGTCTACTTTGAGTGCACTTCACGATGAGTACAACATCTTCTCCATCATATGTGCTGCCGGATAGCCCACCAGCACACCAGCACGTGCTCAACTATTGGCAGCGCAAAGCTGCCATCGCTGCTGCTGAGTCGTCCGCTGCTGCACCCGCCGTCTCGCCACTCAACATGGAACCACCATCGCCGGGCTGGGAGATCGTGGTCGGGGACAGCCCTATTCAATGCTTGGCTCCAGCTGCTACCTGGGCACCACGGCGAGCGGTGCTAACTACTCTACCGAACAACAGACAGAAGCAGGGGAAGCGGAAGTTGACGTTTGAGGAGGAGGCTGAAGTTAGCGGGGATGAGGACGAGTCAATCTTCTCACAAACAAAGGTTAGTTTCAACAAATATTATAAACTTGTGTGTATGCACAGATTTTTTTCCATGATTGATTGTTAAAAAAATCTGTGCACATACAAGTCTTTGATTATTTGATACAAATATTATTTGAAGTGATTAGAAATTGATGGCAAGGAAATATTATTTGAAGTGATTAGAAATTGAATGCAAGGAAATATTATTTGAACTGATTAGAAATTGAATTATGAGATATTATTGTTTAAAGTACTCGATCATGCAACAATTATTTGTTAGCAATATTTCCTTGAAGTGATTAGAAATTGATTGGAAGAAAATATTATTTGAACTGATTAGAAATGGAATTATGAGATATTATTGTTCATGCATAAATTATTTGTTAGCAATATTATTTGAAATGATTAGAAATTGATGCCAAGGAAATATTATTTGAAGTGATTAGAAATTGAATTATGAGATATTATTGTTTAAAGTGATCGATCATGCATAAATTATTTGTTAGCAATATTATTTGAAATGATTAGAAATTGATGGCAAGGAAATATTATTTGAAGTGAATAGAAATTGAATGCAAGGAAATATTATTTGAACTGATTAGAAATTGAATTATGAGATATTATTGTTTAAAGTACTCGATCATGCAACAATTATTTGTTAGCAATATTTCCTTGAAGTGATTAGAAATTGATTGCAAGAAAATATTATTTGAACTGATTAGAAATGGAATTATGAGATATTATTGTTTAAAGTAATAGATCATGCATAAATTATTTGTTAGCAATATTTCCTTGAAGTGATTAGAAATTGATGGTAAGGAAATATTATTTGAACTGATTAGAACGATCATGCAACAATGTTACCAATATTATTTCAATAACTGATATTACTCACTTTATGCAGAGAATGCCAATTCGATGATGTCAAGTTGAGACAATAATCTGATGTAGAGATCAATAATCTATTGATCAAGTTCTCTAGTATGATCTGAAACAAATAAGACACTAATCAAATATTTTTCAACAGGAACGTGCTGGAATGGACGAGAACTCATCCATGCTCCCACTGATGAAGGAGCTGCGACGAAGGGAGGAGGAGGAGGATGAGATGGAGTTCGTAACAATTGTAAATGCAGCAACGCCTAAACCATGGATCCCCCTGAGGGAATTGAAGGAGCACACTCCCTACCCCATAGTTGGCATGAGGGAGCAAACGAACATCCATGGCCGTCGCATAATTTTAATAATCGTTAATGCAGGAAGCGAATGTGAGGTGTATTTACCTCAAAGATTCGCTTCCTGCATTGACGCGGGAAAGATTCAACATTTTAATAAAACTTGTAAAAAATATGTGTTGCTAGTAACACATAAGTCGGCAAATTGGTCAGATATAAAAATTGTCAAGCAATAACAATTTTTATATCTATATACAATTCGTCGACCTATGTGTTACGAATTGTATAGATGAATGTATGAATAAATTGTAATATTGTTTCTATAAAAATTGTTTTCAATTCTTACCTGTTCACAATGAATAGTAGAAACACACAGAAGAAATGCTGGTTCAGCTGCTCTGTTGTGAATGATATTTAAATAAGGTGAGCGCTCCTTTTATAGTTTGTTGCGAGCATGCTCAGTAGTCTTTACTGCTACACAGACAGCCGTACAGTCAAGCGGCTCCCTCCCACATCTGTTTTGGCACGCGTTCCTGCAGATGTGGGTGGGCGCACCTCCCCCTTTTCAAATTGCATTCACCTTTTCAGATTATTTGCTATTTGAAATAATATTCTTATCATTCAAGCAATGTATCATAGCATGTGAATTCATTTCCAACTCGATTGAAAATTAAACCAATTCAATTTTCTTTTGATTAAGTTGGTGTAATGATTAATTAACCTCAGTTAATGTTCAACCATTGAGTTGAAAGGTAAGAAAATGGTATGTAGGAGAGAGCAGAGTTCGAGGAAACGAGGTAAAGGAATCTTGAGTTCAGCGGCAAAACTTTTTAAAGGTGTGTCAGGTTTGGCAGGTAATGTGACATCAACTATTTTAAATAAGGTAATTGATAACCTGCAAGAGGAAATTCACCTCCCGGGGGGCTACCAGTGGTGTGGCCCAGGCACAAAGGTTAATGAAAGGTTAAAGAGGGGTGATCAAGGTATAAATTCATTAGATAGAGCTTGCAAGGTACATGATATAGCGTATACGCAAAATAGCGATAATAAAACTCGAGCGGTAGCTGACAGAGCTCTAGCAAATGCTGCATGGGACATTTTCAAAAATCCTCAAACACCTCCTGCCGAGAAAGCACTTAGCTATCTTGTTACAAACGTCATGAAAGCTAAAGCAGCGTTTGGTGGGTCTTTGAGAAAGAAGAAGAAGAAGAAGAATGAGAGGAGAAGTTATAGTAATGATATTAGGCGCAAAGCTATAGCTCAGTTGAAAAAGCATATTGCAGGAAAAGGGTATTTTTTTAAGCCTTTTCCTAGTATTAGTGGGGGGAGAGTTTCACCCCCTCCAGCACTACCCCCATCATCATAATTATGGAGTGAGTTTATTCCCCCAAGTTAAGAAACGAAGAACAACAAAGAAGAGTAGGAAGAAGAAGAAGACATGAATATTGAAGGAGAATTGAGTAATTATGATTTGATTGATTGGTCGAAATTATTACAGATTCAGCTAAGAGGTATATATATGCTAGATGCATTACCCAAAAAAATTCTAAAAAACGAGAATGCCATTGTGAATTTAGCAAGGGAAGGCGAGGATGGTACACATTGGGTTGGATATAAAAAAGTCGGTTCCAATGTTTGGTATTTTGATCCAATTGGAAATTTACAACCGCCATACGAATTGGACAAATATTGGAAAAAAGAAATTGGAGTAAATATATTTTATAATGTAGAGCACATGCAACCATTAAATAGCGATTTTTGCGGTCATCTTACATTATTGTTTCTTGCAAATCAGTTGTAATTAAGTGTTTGTGCTGAACGCACACACACAAGATGGTTGTTATTACATTAAGATCTAACACAAGTAACCTCTATGAACATTTACAAGAAATTATAGAATTGGATAAAAATTGTGAATGGGAAATTGGATTGATTAATTTTTGTAGTTACAATAGTATTGCAAACATTAACAAAGGAACAAATTCCAGCTTCAAATATGGCGATAGATTGATTGAGCTGGAAACGGGTGCATAAGTTGAGGATATTATAAAATCTTCAAAGAATAAATTGAATATTGATGAGAAGAAGAATAAACTTATTATATGCCCAAACGTAAATACTATGAAGATTGAAATTCATTCTGATAAACCCATTGATTTAACACGTACTGATTCGATTGGAAAGATACTTGGTTTTAATAATGTTGTTTTGCAGCCAAATAAATGGCATTATTCTCAGCATTTGGTTAACATAACAAGCATTGGTAGTATTGTACTCGAGTGTAATTTAGCATGTGGCAGTTATTCTGATGGGAAACAAAAACATATAATCTACGAATTTTTACCAAAGGTTCCTAGCGGCTATTTAATAAACGAAGTACAAGCACCGATTATTTATGTACCTTTGAATACGCATCGAATTCAAACTATTAATGTAAAGGTAACGGACCAGAACGGATCGTTTATTGATTTCCGTGGAGATACAATTACAATTAGGTTACACATACGTGAAAAGTAATGGGTTATCTTGTTTTCAATCCACGTTCAAATAAGACATGTACACGTGATGTCATTAGAGAGACGAACGTGAGAGCGTCAACACCTAAAAACAAACGTGCTTTGTCGGCTAAAAGCGCGAGAATATTAGAAAAGTTGGGTTTTATAGTTGATTGGCGAAATGTTAGGAGGAGGGGGAGCGGCAGCAATTAGTGAAATTCTGGACGTGGAGACAGACCTTCAGTTTTATAATGATATAACCAAATTGCAATTTCACACTCATACAGTTTATTCGGGACAGGAAATAAAAAACTCTGACAAGGCACATATTGGTATAAGTTCTTTAGATGTCTATTCTTTACCTTGCAAATCATTCATATTTATTGAGGGAACAGTTAACTGTACAAAACCGGGAACAGGACCAACCGATGCACCAGTTGCGGCAGACTATAAATTAAGCAGTAATGTAATTGGCAACCTTTTTGATGAAATATGATATGAATAAGCAGGTCAGCAAATTTCTAAATCAAGATTGATTGGATTAACATCCACAATTAAAGCTATTCTAGTGAAGAATACGCTCGATAAAAACACATATCACTTGGCTGGTTTTGACAGAGCAGGATATGAGCTAACGGATAATAAATTCACTTTCTGTGTACCGCTCAAATTAATCCCCCCGTTTTTTGAAGATTTTCAAAGAATAATTTTAAATTTGAAACAGGAACTCGTCTTATTGAGGTCACCGACAGATCTAAATTGTGTTGAGTCGGCAAGTGGAACAAACGTTATTGTGAAAATTACAAAACTGCAATGGAGAATGCCCTACATAACTTTAGAAGATCATGTAAGACTGAAATTTTTGAGACTGCTCGATGCTGATACTCCACTGAAATTAGGTTTCCTACATTGGGAAATTTGTGAATTACCAAATTTGCAAAATTCACTTAACCATTCTTGGGCGGTTCACACCACATCAAGTTTTGATAGTCCAAAATACGTTATAATTGCATTTTAAACTGATCGTAAGAATAAAATTAAAAAATCAATATCTAATTTCGATAGCTGCGGTATTTACAATGTTAAAGTATATTTGAACAGCGAGTATTATCCATATGAAAATCTGCTATGTAAAAAGGAGGTATTATACCGCATGTTCCTGGATTTCACACCCTCGTATTATAATCATTCAATCAATAGTGAACTTGGAACAGAAATTGACTTTAAAACATTTTGTGAATCAACACCGCTGATTGTTGTAGATTGTTCACACCAAGCAAGTCATTTGAAATCATCGACAGATGTTCGTATTGAAATGGAATTTAATAGTGCAGTACCTGCAAATACTTCTGCCTATTGCGTTTTAATTAGCGATCGTGTGATGGAGTACACACCTCTGACGAGCATGGTGAAAGAAGTTCTGTAATTTGCGCACCGGCTATATAAGGTGTGCACTCTGACAAATTTGGTTCATTATCAGTTTCACCTTTGAACAGGTGGTAACATGTCCTATTCTTTGTGTTCTGATATTTTGGAAAAGCCGCAAACTCGCTCTATTGGTATTCAGTGCGATCTTAATAGTTTCTATTATGAAGCAAGGTGCAGTACACCGAAGCCGCTGCAGGTGGAGGAGGAGGAGGAGAAACGAGAAGAGGAGGGGAAAGACGAAGGATTCGAGGAGCCCGCCGCCGCCGTCGAAGAGAAAGAAGTGGACAAGCAAGCGAGTGCAAAAATTGCTACAGTTGATCTTCACTGGTTTAAACAAGATTGTAATCAAATTATTGTGAAAGAACTTGCCATAATTGATCAGTTTAATAATTATATTGTATTCCATTTCAAATCACCATTTGCAAAGACAGAATTGAGTGCAAAATTGTATAACGATGTAACATGGTTAGAACGTCACTATCATAAAATAAAATGGGAAGATGGAGATTTAGAATACAGTGACTCATTAATATGTGATTACCTTGCAGGTTATGAGAAAATTTTCACAAAAGGAACTGAGAAAGCAAAGTTTTTAAGAAGATTACATACTAACGTTCAATGTATACCTGAGGATTTTCCAAAACCCGATTTCAGCTTTTTCACTAGTTCATGGTGTTATGCTGTGTGTAACATTCATAAAAATAGACCAGATGCTCGCTGTGCTTTGTTCTCTGCCCAACATTATAATTCTTTGTTGTTTGAAAATATGTATCAAACAAATAATTTCTTGTGCGAAAACAATCGAATGCAAAGTATGAGAATGGTGCCAATGTACACGAATTCACAGAAAAGAAACTTTGCTCGTTATGGATTCTTCTACAACGGAAAAGAGATTCAGTGTGTTTATTGCATGCATGCATTGAGACTGCATAAAGCACGTACATGTTGTCTGTCGACAATTAATGAAGAAAGACCGCTTAATTACTCTATAATAGTACCTGCCTACACATAGTTTTCTTCATTCGCTTATCATGGATCCAACAAAGTGGTTAGCTGCCGACAACAAGTTGGAAGTGAGGTTGAAAAACTGTATCGACTGGTATGATGAATGCGAAATTGCTATTAAGAAATCAACTCATGAAAATTATAGTTTGGCGAAACAATTGAAAGACATTTTTCTAAGCACGGTTAATTTGAACAATATAAGAGACTATCTATGTTATTACCGTCCTCATAATTTGTCTATAGATAAGTTAATTAATATTGAAGATGAAGTTATGTATTGTTGTAGTGGAATGTGTAAATAAACTTTTTCTATGTTGAAAACAAATTTTTCATTCAGATATTTCCTTGTGCATTTTGGTTTAGTTTCAGTCTAGACTTGATTGAGCAAGCATGTATCGAAAAAGTTACGCCCACCTCATTTTGCTGTTAGCACGCGAGCTGCAATTAATTTTTTTAGAAGCGAGATATGCCCCCCTCACAGACATCTGTTACAGCTAAGTGCACCTCGTGCCTTATCAATTATAGTTCATAGCAATCAAGGACATGCAGTGTTTTAGCTTTGCAAAATTCAAAAAATTAACTCGGCTCTTGATGTCAATTTCATTTAATGAATTTGATTCAATTGCAAAGAATATTAAATTTTCAACAGGATTCCAAGGCGATGATATTGATTTAGCGTAAACAAAAACAGAAAATGTACACTTTCCAATTTTATCTGAGATTTTCGAATTACTTGACATACTAGATACAGGACATTACATTATTGTAGTGCAAATGATTTGTCAACTATTGTTACAAATTCCGACGAACTTTGGAAATGCTTGTATGACATTGCAGATAAAAAATGTAAAAGAACAACTTAGATCATTGACCTCTCTCTGTTGAGATATGTCAGACATCAATAGAGCTTGAGTATGACCCCCAAGTGAAATAGGTCTGAGGATATCTATACCTATTTTTGGATATGCTAGCTCATTCTAAATTTACTATAGATATTCTCGGAGAAACACTTTAACAATAACGCCTGCGGTTTGTACAGCACATGAAAATTCAATATAAATTGATTGAGTTTTCTTAACTGTCAGGTGGAAAGCAAACCATTATTATTATTAAGCATTGGATGTAGAAATATGCATTCACTTTAATTTGACAGTATAAGTTATTAGATGTAGAAATATGGATTCACTTTAATTTGACAGCATTAGATTATTAGATGTAGTAATATGGATTCACTTTAATTTGACAGTAGAGAATTTGAGAATGGATTCACTTTAATCTGTCAGTAGAGAATTTTTCCCTCACTCCCCTCACAGGGAAATTATTTTTTCCCTCACTGAGAGAGAGAGAGAGATCACTCTCTCATTCTTCATCCCCCTCGTCCTCACTGGGGGAGGGGAAGATTAGATTAGATTAGATAAGATAAGATTAGATTAGATAAGATAAGATAAGAGAGAGAGGGAGAGGGAGAAGGAGAAGGAGAGGGAGAGGGAGAGGGAGAGGGAGATGGAGAGGGAGAGGGAGAGAGAGAGGGGGGAAATCTATTTTTAGAACACCCCCCACCCAGCGGGCGGGGGAAGGGGAGGCGGGATGGACGAGGGGGGAGAGGGGGGAGGGGATTTCGAGCAAAAAAGTCTGTCTTAACTCTTGAAATCCATCTACTAGGGATATCTAGCCAATTGGATGAATGAGCTGTTCACAGTAACTCATGTATGTCCCACAGTACCTGTAACATATGAATTGGAGGACTATAGAGGTGAGCCTATTCAAGGAGGGTTTTACTCTGAAGAAATTGTAAAGACAAGAGTGCCAAGTGTCTTTGAGATTGAAAAGGTTTTGAGGAAAAGAGGGCACAAGCTGCTAGTGCATTGGAAAGGATACAGTTCAAGTCACAACTCATGGATTGACAGACACAAGTGACTTGGTCTAGGATGAGAGAGGTTGTACAACAGCAAAACTTATTAAAAGTTATTGATTCTGATCGGGTGGTAGAAGGTTGTGGTCTGGAAATGGACAATAAGAAGAAGCGGCATGGTCCTTTGTTCCTCAACCATATAAGATGCATTATATGTGTACCTTCAGGTTGAGGTAAGACAAATCTGTTGTTCAACATGCTTTTTGATCCGAAAGGGATACATTTTTCAAATATACACCTTTTTTCAAAGACCAAATTTCAGTCCAAGTACAAGTTACTCAAAACCATCATGCAAGGACTAGGTGATGAGATGGAATATGTAGAGTGAGGAAATACCTGAATACCTGAACCACATGAACTGCCCGCCAATTCAATAATTATCTTTGATGACATAATTTGTGAGCAACAGGATGCCATCAGGAAATACTTTAGTGCAGGCAGACACAGTGATGTCGATGTTTTTTATTTGGCACAGACCTATAGCCACATTCAAAAACAGCTAATTTGTGACAATGCAAATTTTCTAATAATGTTTGAACAGGATGAGCTGAACTTGAAGCATCTGTATAGAGACTATGTTGGCGCCAACATGACCTTTGATCAGTGACATGTGTAACAAGGTTTGGTCATCAGCTGCACATGCATTCCTTGTCATTGATCGCTCATCAAGAAAGAATGTGGGGCGCTACAGAAATGGTCTTGACACCTAATTAGTTGAGGTGTAAGACTAGTAGAGGATCAGTCTGTTATTGTGAGGCAAGCAGGATGGTTCACCCTCATCAGAAGACTTTGAAGGATTTTGCTCCTACCATCGAGGAGATTGCAAAGCTGAGATGTAACATCAAGAGAAAGCATAAGGAGCTTACATTTGGAAAAGAATTGACAGAGGAGCAACATGCATAAAATTTCAAACCGCTAACTGAACCACTGGAAAAAATTATCGAGACTCTTCAGATTCCTGCAGCCCAGCAGCAACCATCTCCAGCATAGCAGCAGCAGCAACCACCTCCAGCTCAGCAACAGCCACTGTCTCAACCATTAGCAGAACAACATTGGCTTATACCGCCTACACCACCAACAACTTCAATCCGACCCAAACATGTGAGATGTCCATTACCATCACAACAAGATGTTGTTAAGGAGGAGAAGTCAATGACTTATGAATCATTTGGAGAAGCAGTAGGCTCCACTCCGGCTCCAAATACTTCAGCAGTTGCAAGAAATTTATTGTCCCAGGCTAGGAATTAAAGTGATAAGGATGAGGAGGAGGAGTAGGAGGATCAGGATATTGAAGCATTGCTAAATGATAGCAATCCTAAGCAAGTGCACAAAATTTATACTCAAAGTGGATTGAGTGGGACCAAAGTGGGTCCATATGTTTATAGAGCAATGTTGAATGATAGTAGTGCAGATACTACATTTGGACCAAGAATAGTTAAGAAGAAGTACTATTCGGGTAGTAGGCACTTAACCATTGGAACTGACAGCTCAAAGATTGAGCTGACTGACCCTACAGATGGAGAACAAAAAATGATTTTCGATGCAACACCCAGACTATGAGAGCTGGTTTTTTAAAAAGAAGCCCAACAATCAACTTGTGACCTCACCTGACTCAAATGCATACAAACGCATTCTGTATTTGACCAATTTGTATGGAAAAACTACGACCCAGTTGGATATATTATAAACTCCAATGATGCCAAGTACAAGAAGAGAATTCACCCACTGATAAGGAATGATAGGCATAGTGGGAGAGTACTGGTGACACCATTCAATATGGTGGCAGATAATGCTACTGAAATCAAATACATCTACTGCAATGATCCTAATGCACTTGTGAACAGACTGAGACTGTTGAACCAATCTAGAGCAGTTGGCAACACTGGACATGAGAATGAAATCAATTCCATTCTAGAAGAGTTGGTGGAAGGTGGGTACATAGTTGGCAATCCTGCATACTAGTTGTGATATAAGAGGAAGGTTGTTAATACAAATCGGCATACAGTTGGGAGTTTTTCTACCACACACTGCCTTCTATATACAATGACTCCTATGGGTGGAAGAATTATTTATACTTTGGGTAATATCAACGCTCACCACAGGCAAGTGATTAATGTGGCAAATCCTCAAAATGATAGTGTCACTACAAATTTAATCACATGCAATGATCTTATTTGGTCACAGCTGCCAAAGTTCAAAAGTCTCAATGATACCCAAGTATTTACAAGTATAAATAACTCTATACTGACAGATATGCGAGATCCAATTGAAGACTTGGATTGGGTAAACAAGCAATATTTGGATAAATGATTCTGAGAGCTTATCATTGAGGTTGTTGAAGAATATATTGATGTTATATTCAGTATACCTGATTTTCAAAACATGTTGAAGAGAGCAGGAGGTTGGTATCATACTAGATTGAAATCTGAGATGATCAATCATTTGAGTCTTGATTCATCAGAGTCAGCTTCATCACCTGAAGGTATAAAACCAATTTACAACCCATCTGAGCAACATTAGATGACAATCGGCAAAGAGAGAAAGAGGTACTGAGGTAGATGAGTTTTGTCTGCTATCATGAACGTTACCAGTGCAATAGTTAATAAGGCAATCGACGTTCTACCAGTTGAACTTCATATCCCCGGCTATCAGTACTGCAGGCCAGGAACAAAACTTGCAAAGTGATTAGCAAGAAGTGATCCAGGAATTGACAAACTTGATCAAGCCTGCAAGGAGCATGATATTGCCTATTCGAGGAGTGGTGATACAGCAAGCAGAGCAGTAGCTGACAACATCTTGGCAGAGTGAGCTTGGAGTTTAGCAACATCATCAGACTCAGGATAGGTGGAGAGGGCAGCAGCACTAACAGTCACCAATATCATGAAGACCAAGTCAAAGTTTGGTGGAGGAGCAAGAAGTCGTAAGAAGAATTCCAGGAAAGATCTCAGATGATGATTGCTCTGCCTGACCGGGCACTTACTGACACAGACCTCTACAAGTATGTGTGTCATCTAAAGCTGAAATGATTCTGAGGTGTGTTTATGTGGGATGCTCCACCAGCTGCAGGACCATCGGGATGAGAATGCAGTATCATCAATCTTGACAGCAGTACTGGCGCTGGTACATATTGGGTGTGCTATGTGAAGAAGGATGATGTCACCCACTACTTTGATGGATTCAGCAACCTGAGACAGCAGCAGGAGTTTATTGACTACATGCATCAAGGGCCAGCACCGGCAGCAAGGATCAAATATAACTATGATCAGAAGCAGGAAGATCTCTATTCTCATATTTGCAGACATTTGTGTTTGAAATTTTTGATTGATGAAGATAAATGATTATAATCTATAAGAAACAAATATTATTATTTCCCATTGTCTTCCCATCCATATATACTGAGTAAGAACATATTGCAAATCATTGTGCAATAGTACATTGACCAGTCAAGACCATGATGCTCTGCTTTGGAGGTAATATACATCTGTATCAAATAGTGACTTTTACCCACCTCTTGATACAAGCACTGGTGAATGGGAAGTTGATCTGATCAGCTTTACCAGCTGTAATTCAATACCAAATGTTGAGGCAGGCTACAAGAATACACTGCATTACCATGCAACACTACTATCAAATCATATTGCAAAGAAATCAGCATTAACTGACATGACACTGACACATCAGGAGCTTAAATCAGTTGACAATTCAAATATGACAAATCATTGGTATGGTTATGTACTTAATGTTGGAATCAGAGGTAATACATGGAAGGTTGGAGTGAAAGAAGAAGAAGAAGAGGAGGAAAAAGAAGATATTGCATCCAAGGTGATGCTGGATACGAGTGGTGAATTTGGGCCAGATCTGCAGCATATATCATTACCGGAGGGCAGTTTTGAAATTCAAACTATTGCCACCCTGCTTAGAGCAAGGTTACATAACTGAGGCATACAGTTCTCACTGGCTGTCAATCCATCTACCTTGAAATGCTCAGTTCTGAGAAATGCCAAGTTAGATTTTAGCTCAGTCAATTCAATAGGACGTTTGTTGGGATTTAGTGATAAACAAGTTGTAGAAGCCAACAAGGAGGCTAGAGGCGGTTTTACAGTGCTAATCAATAGACCTTATGTACTGCATATAAAGTGTAACATTGTGGGTGGATCCTATTCGAATGGGTCAAGGATTACATGAGCTACAAGTTTCACCTGGATGTTGATACAGGGTATGAAATGGTTGTAACTATGCAGAATGTAGTCTATTCACCTGTAGACATCAAGGAGATTGCTAGCATTACATTGGAGGTGGTTGATGAGAATGGATGTCTGATAAATAATAGAGGTGAGAAGATTAATATTACTCTGCATTTAAGACAGCAAAAGTGAGAAGGTGCTATTATTTCCAAAGTGGAATCAAGGATTGGATGTGGAGGTGGCAATGTCTCCTATGGTGGGTGGTCCACAACCTAGAATAATAGATACAAGGAGTGCAAATGCAAAATGTGTCATCCAACATTCAACCTCTGTGAGGTCAACATCGAAAAGCATTAACCATCTAAAGGAAAGAGACTGTCAGGTATGCAACATTAGCAATGGAAGTTTTAGATGTGACAAGGAATGGACCTTCATTGGACACCAGTATCATTGGCTATGAGTACCTCAGTTTTCAGAGATACGTTATGAAATCAATGATGTGGAGGTGGACAGCATACATAAACCGTTTATCACCAGTCCGATGAAGAATGCTATGAGATTTGAGTGAGATGAGCGCAATAAGATGGAAGCGGCCAGCTACAAGTTTAGTTCAACCACTGGTTTTGCCAATTTTGCTGCAGATGGTACAATACAAAAATGGATGTGTCTCTATGATACCTGCTAGGCTTTGCCAAATACTATAGACAGATTCTACTGAATGTGAAACAAGCGCCAATGTTACAATCACAAAGCTTTTGTGGAGAATGTCATATTTAGAAGTGGCTGATGATGTAAGAATGAGTCTACTGCAGATGTGCAGGATGACCCACCAATCAGTATACTATTTCATCATTGGGAATTGTACAAGTACCCAACCTTGCAGCAAACTACAAAACATACATGTCAACAACACAACTTGAGAAGCCACATTACATTGAACTGCAGACTGCAAGACGAGGTGTAGCAGCAGCTAAGAGTTGAAAATTTGACAAGTGTAGTATAAAGGATATTAAAGTGTTTTGAATGATTGATGATGATGATAATTGTGTCTAAAACATGTATGCAGCTTTCGATGAAGTCTACAATCATGATAATGCTTGCTCAAGTAAACCTCTGCTTGAGACAGGTGCTATAAGCACTGGTAATAATTATAATGTTGTTTGCTTTTGATTGCTCCCACCAAAATTAATCACTCAAAACTGGAAGTGTCGATGTGAGATTTGAGTTTGAAGCTACTGACAACATTGCAGCAGATACACGAGCCTACTGCCCAATCATTCATGAAATGATTAAAAAGTACCGACATTCACTGGTTTAGTACAGTTAGCATAGAGAGAATATAGAGTAAATCAACTTGACATCACCCTATCTCTACTACAAGATACCAAGCCTGGAGGAAATGATAAGGACCAGCGCTGGACATGAAAGCTACTACCCGGAGCATCACCTACTCAACTATGTGGAGTCTGTGTGGAAGAAGCTGACTGGATCAAGGGAGGAGCATATGGATACACCACTACTCTGCACACTCAATATTGTGAGCTCAACTCATGATTGGATTATGAAGACAATGCTTGAAGATAGATATTTCTGTCGTAACCTTTTCATGTCAATAGGTAAACATTTGATCTGATTTACTGTTTTATTATTCACTTTTACCCCCACCACCATCATTCTAGGTTATATATAAGTGGAGACTTTTGTCTCTTGAACATCAGTAAATTACTAGCTGTTGACAATGTTACACTTTAAAGGTTATGTTTTGTTTGGTGATAGCCAATGAGTACCTTTGGATACTATCTACAGTCTCGAGTATAGTGGAGTAGCTGTTGTGAATTTGGATAAAGTCTATAATTGGTAAAATGAGGATATCAAAATTAAATTGATCTTTAGCGATTATTCATTCCAAAAGTATTGGTGTGACTTTGAATGTGGTAACAAGAGTATAACTCTTATCAACAACAGGAAGACAAACTTTGCAGGATTCTCGTACTGCAGAGATGATTGACGTGTGAAGAGATTTAGAGTCACTGATGGGTGTTCAGGAGACCCTGCTCCACTAATAACTATCTACAGTGCTGTTTATCGGGATACTGTACAAACTGATGGAGTATGTAGCATTTCAGAACGAGAGGAAAGGTCGTCACACTTAATGTGTTGAGTCACAGTTGATCTATTGAGAAAAGTTATTTCAACAAACGATATGCATCGTGGTGTAACGGTTTACAAACAATTACACCTACCTACCAACCCTCTACCTACCTACATTCCCTTAACCCACCTATAAACAATGGAGATTCGAACCAAGGACTCTAGAATGGAAAGAAGAAGCACTTACCACTACACCACGATGGATATCTATTCAATTGTGGTTCATAATGTATACTTTAACTACTATATCTGAAGAGTATAAGTTCATTACAGCTTCTAGTGAGCTGTAAGTGAACACTTAATGAACACTGACTGAACAGTGACTGAACACTGACTGAACACTATTGGATGCTTTTCTGATAAATATAACTGGAGAATATATCCCTTGTGATACAATGGTTTGTTCGCATTCTAGGATTCATATCTGAAACTCTTGAAAGCCTACAGGCAACTCATCACACTGTAGAGGATATGTCATTACTACTTGAATATTCAAACTCCTTGTATATTCTATATGATAACTACTTCTTCTTACATTACAAATTGGATAAAGAGGATTTGAGGAATAGAAATTAGCAATCAGAAGCAATTCATTGCTACTTTCATTGAACATATGCTATTTTATTGAGAAATCATGAGCGGCGGTGTGTGGCAGTGTCCTAGAATACATCACAGAGAAATGTGTTGGCTGCTAGCACCACAATGTCTAAAACGCTGGATTTTATAACACTAATAAATGAACAGGTTAATACATGTGTCTTGTGTGGCTCTTGGCTGAACACTGATGGTCCTAAAGTGTTGTGCACACTGTATATATATACTTCCAAGTAGATGGGGAGTCTTCTGATTTATTTTTATTCATTTTTTATTCAAATTTATTAATTTTTTCTATTTATTTATTTTTTTATTTTCATTTTTTTTTGTTCTTTCTATTATTTTTTGACCTTGTTCTTTGACCCTATGAGAAGTCTGGCACACGTTGACCCTGTGGAAAGTCTGGCACAGGTGCGCCAGAACACACAAAACTATACTAATTTAATTACAATGTAAATTAAAATTCATAGCACCCTTTTTATATATATTTTACTACAACATGTTTTGAACTCTTCAGAGTCATTCTCAAGTGATTGATTCACACTTAAAATTACTCTTAAGAGTTCAAAACATCATGATGTGTTAAAATACATATTGATTGAGTGCTACAATTTTTAATTTCTATTGTACATACAAGTAGCCCTATGGCCAGTTTCACATGGCAGAGACCTCGCTCCTGGATATTATTCATATTATATTATTATTCATACATTATTCATATTTGGCAGCTCTCCTGTACTTTCACATGGGGATCTTACGAATAAGCCGACAGATCTAACAACTATGCCGAGGTTTGCTCAAAGTATGACTCATCACTTTTTCTCAAAGTCTAACTTCCTTAAAAATATAGATAGAAGATTTCTGATTTCGGATTTGGATTCAGCGACCCCAAATTCTTTAAAGCATAAGTCCCATTTTCAAAAATACCCGAAAACAAGGGAGTTATGGCTGTTTTTAATATAGCTTTCCATTATCATATGATTATATAGTACATACTAAGATAATAATACTCCTGCCTCACAAAGGGACAGGCAAAGGTTTTAAGAAGTTTTTGAACACCTGAGAAGTTTATACATAAACATTTTTAATTTTTAAAAGTTCTAGTTTTCCAAAAAAAATATTGAACTATGAAAAGATGAATCCAAATATGAAATCATAAATCATCTCCACTCATCACCCAATAAAATATGAGGAAAAGGAATGTTGTATAGTAAAATTCACTGAATTTCAATTGTCATTCAACAATCCAATTTATCAGGTTCAAATCGTTGAATATAAATTTAAATTCCCAGCAATTATTGACTATTTCTTTTTACAATCAGAAAAATCTATTATGAACATACAGTATAAACAACATTGTGCTGATCTGAATCGATCTATGGTAATAATAGGAATTGAAAGAATAGAAAATGTCATGGCATTCCAAGTAGTGATGTCTGTGTATTAGAACTGCTGAGTTGATAATGCATACTAAAAAAAGGCATGAATAGCTCAGACCAGCCTGGCCTGTGATGAACCTGTATAAACAATTCATAGAGTTCTTAGAATTCATAGGAACGGTAAAAAATCAATTTTATGAAAATCGATTTACATGTAACTGGATTTAGAAGATCAATACGATAATGTTCTCTATCACAATTTAATCATAGAAATGTTTAAGTGAAAACGTTGGGCGCAAACCTTCTGTCATGAGGAGACAAATAGATTTATGAAAAGCTTGATAGCTTGAATAGTGATCTGATATTTGTTACACGTTTTTATTCTAAGACATAATATGTCTTAGACTAATTTTTAATGTTTCTTCAATCGGCAGGAAAACTTTGGTTTTTCTAAGTTATCTTACTCCCTTATTTTGGGGTATTTTCGGAAATCAAGATAAATAACCTACCAAATTTCCTACACGAATACAGTGTAAGTTGTATTATAATAGCTACAGTACTTACGTACTGTATAGTACAGTACCTGTCCGTTTTTACTGTATAATTATATGATAATAGAAAGCTTTATTGAAAACAGCCATAACTTCCTTGTTTTCGGATATTTTCGAAAACGGGACTTATGCTTTAAAGAATTTGGGGTCGCTGAATCCAAATCCGAAATCAGAAATCTTCTATCTATATTTTTAAGGAAGTTAGACTTTGAGAAAAAAGTGATGAGTCATACTTTGAGCAAATGTCGGCGAAGTTGTTAGATCTTGCCTCTGCTTGCCTGGAGGGGAAAAGACGTGACAAAACGAGGTTCCTGGATAGGAGTCACCATGTGAAAGACGCGATTTGACTCAATGTACTTCGACAAAAAAACGTGAACACAGTTCAGTGTTCAAGTTGCACGTCTCCTATCGTGTGAAAGTAGCCTAAGGCTAGCCTTAGGTGAATAGAGGCACAGCACGGTCAGCTAAAGCCAAGGCAACAGAGCAGACTGATTTTGATTTTGTTCTACTGAAGTTCTCTTGTCGTTGAATACTAGTTGAAAAAGTCAGAAAAGGTGATTTCATTGAATTCTACTAATAAGTGGAAAAATGTAATTTGATTGTGTCAACAGTCAGCCGCAGTCGGCAAGATAAAAAGAGAAGAATAGTTGAAATAAATCATACAATACTAGGATCATATTTCATTGATGAAAACCATTTCCACTTCAATAGCATGCCTACCAACTTCAGAATAATAAAAATACCTTTGTTCTGAGCAAATTTCTCTGTTTTAGGTAATGTTTAGAAGGCGTTTCTTCAAGATCTCTGCCGATTCCTCATTTTTCATTTTTTCAAGCAAACGCTAGCCAAATTATTAATTTCAAGGCGCTGAATCCGAATCTGAAATTAGAATTTTTCTATCTCCATTTTTACGCGATTTAGGTTTTTGATGAGAGAACTTTATCGAAAACATCCGCTCGGATGCCTGGAGAAAATCGCTCCCAGAGTGATTCGTAAACATCTGCAGGCCAGCAGAGTTTTCTTGGAAACGTCGGCTGGCAGATATCGGCAGATACACAGAGGGCGGTGTGAATACCTATAGGAATACATCGGTCAGATTGACCGATGCACATTTTTGGCAGACCGATGCACATTTTTGTGTGAAGCCAGCCAATCATAGTACCTTTCCACCCACTATAGACACGTCTATATCGCACATTAACAATCAGTTCAAGGCACGGAGTCTTGATACATAATAAATGTTCCATTTATTTAGTATGCTAACCTACATATCCCAACCTACTTGTAAATAATCTAGATCAGGAGCGCTAATTTATTCATTACTGGATATATAATAATAATAATAGCGATTATAATATGTAAGTATAATCCAAATAATGTGTATGTATACAAAATCATTATTTATTATTAGACATGGATAACCACTACTTGGATGTACATTATACAATTTGCTTTCGAAAACCAGCTTTCCAGCATGAGTGCACCCCTGGAACCTAGCGGTATTACCAATTACATTGACCCTTGATGATATATTTCATGAAAAAAGTCTTCAAAACCAGACGAAAAGCTATAAACGACTAAATATGAGCTTATCGGTCAAAATGACCGTATGTGTTCCTTTGTGTTTTGATAACTATGTAGTTTTAAAGGTGTTAAGCCGGCGACAGATCTTTTTCCATCCATCCATCCACAGACTCTGCAGAGCTGCCGAGTTTGGTGTGAATACTACATAAAGTAGTACTAGATGAAAATTATTTACAAAAAAAACCAGCATAATAAAACAACATTAGTTGAATTGTTTGTTTTGATTACCAGCCAAAATTTAAATGTTTCCGGGGGACACAGCATATACCATAAAATACTGTGGGTTGGGGGGACGCGTCCTCCGTATCCCCCCCAGGTTCTAAGCACATGCTTTGAACATTTTTCGGTAATTTGAATTATGAGTCTAAATTTCTGAATCCTGTTTTTAGTCCTTTTTAGTTGGACGAGACGAACTGAGGTGGGATTCTTTCCGCTAGGTCGCGCGCTTGTCTGTTAGACATGTTCCAGCCATGCCAATCAGCTGTTGACATCATGCTATTCTACTTACTACTTTAAAATCGATGAATTTTTCAAGTCATACTTGCCAAATAGAGAGCAGAAGTTAAGACTTTCTAGTGGAATGAGTCTAATCTTATTACAATGAATAACAAAGCAGTGACTCAAGGGTCAACTCTATCTGCTCTACTATTCATTCTCTTTGTATGTGACTCAAATGGGTGCAGCACTTGATAATAATTGTAACTACATGATGTACACAGATGATGTTCAGATATATTGAAGTTGTGAAGCAAAGAGTTTAAGAAACACAATTGAACACATGAATCAACAGCTGGAAAATTTAGTCAATTGGTGTAATAAGCATAATATCATCTTAAATCCAGCGAAATGTAATTATATGTTTATTGGAAATCTAAGAATATTAAATAATATTGATTTATCAGACATCCCATCAATTAAAACTCAAGCTCATTAACTACCTGTTGTGCAGGATGTTGAAAATTTAGGCTTGTGGATAGACTCAGGCTTAACATGGGAAAAGCAAGTGACGCAAATAAGTAACAGAATATTTGCCGGATTGAATCAATAAATTGAGGAATAATCATCCAACAAGGATCAAAGCACGGTTAGTAGAGGGATTACTGTTCCCTTTCATTGACATCAGCTGCCTATACTAATTTGACTTCTGGACAGATCACCGTTCTTCAGCGAGCGAGAATGCGTGCTTGCGTTATATTTTCAAAATCCCAATAGATTCACAAGTCACCGAGTACTACAGACAGCTGAAATGTCTCAAAGTCAAGGAAAGGAAAGAGTTAAAAGTTGCATCTCTAGCATCCCACTTATTGAAAGAGAAGATTCCGATCTACCTGTATAGACAATATATTAGGATGAGTAGCGTTCATGACTTTCAAACTAGAGCTGCTCATCGTTTGCTCCAAGTTCCAACACATAGAACTTCAATGTTTGGTGCTTCCATGCGATGTCCATAAGGATAATAAATGAAATGGATGAAAATATTTTAAACTCAAAATAGTGTGACACAATTTAAAAAACTTTAAAAAGAGCTACTGTTAAGAAGATATCACATTTAATTTTAATGTTTTTTTTTCTTTTCTTACTTTCAAGTGAACAGTTCAATTTTCTTAAACATCAAAATTATATTTACAAAGTGAAGACAATAAGAATAATTTCATGAAATTATGAACTTTCGCTAAGAAAACTTGAAAAAAATTTTTTAATTGCTTTTGTTATGACAATTTTTCTTTTTTTATGTTGTTGTTTTAGAAGTAGACTACTTATATTGATGCTATGTAACTGTGATTGCCTGGTTGGGTGGAAAAGGGAACCAAATGGTTTCAACCCTGCCAGGAGAAAAATAAAATAATCAATCAATCCCTATGTTAGAGCAATGGCAAAAATTGAAACTTGATACTCATTCCTCATGTCCAGGATGACTTTTTTCAAAATGTAAGGAGGAGTTGTCATTACAAAAAACATGTCCGGCTATTTTATATTATTTTTCTTCTTCTCCCACTTCTTCTTCTTATTCTACTTTCTTTTCTCTTCCTTCTCCTTTTCCATCTTCATCAACTTATTTTCTTCTTCTTCATATTCTTTTTCGTCTCCTTCTTCTTCCTTTTCTTCTTCTTTTCCTTCATCTTCTTCTTCTACTTCCTATTCTACTTTTCCTTCTTCATAATCTTTTTCTTCTTCTACTTATGCTTCTTCTTCTTCTTCTTTATAGACTATTAAAATTATTAATGACGGCCAAGATACAAGGAGTTGATGATTAGCTCTTGAGTCAAGAACAAGAATCATGATACTTTTAATACGTGATGAGCTATAGGCTGAAACCAATAAGTTAAGTTGGGTCTCATAATTCTTAATCAAATATCTCCAATAACTCAAGGGAATGAATGATTTTAGATTGAGTAATTAATTAATTATTCAAGACTCACCGTGCATAGCATTTCAATGGGTTCGCCGACTTGTACTATTTTTGTAGTTTCTTTAACGTACAGCTTGTCTGCTGCTCCTAGAGAAATAAAAACCAATAGTTTTAGAACAAAAAAATCCATAAACATTTTTTGAATCACCAGAGTCCCTTATGTCTTGATAGTCCAGTCAAATGGTCGTTTTTCAGGAAACAGCCCCGAAAGAATTTTTCTCGACGGTTCTATATATGTATTTTGGGGCGCTGAATTCGAATCTGAAATTTGCTGACACGCTAGAGGGCGGCTTCACACCAAAAACCCTCCAAAATTTCGGATTTTTTTCAATTTTAACATTTTATCTAGTGAACCTTGAGTTTCTCAAGAAAAATCATTCTCGACAAAATTAAGGAGAATAAAATAATCAATAAATTGAGTCGTCACCATTTTTGGTTCCGGAGCTACGAATTTTCAAAAAAGGGGTATTTTTCGGCTGAAATCATCTCACGCGGGTTATTTTCTACGAGAATCACCCGTTAGAAACATTTAATTTCAGTAGTTCCTAGTGGGGGGCACGTCATAAGGATACGTCAAGGATCAAAACTTTAAACACTTATAACTTTTGACAGAATGATCAGATCTCCTCGTACTACAGCTCATTCTCCTCAGCTCGTCATGGCGGTTCAAAATCATGTATCATAATTGAAATTCGATGAAAAAATAAAAGAAAAACACTTTTAGTGTACCTATTTTAGCCTCTATTTAAATACACAGAAAAATGGCCAATTTCTATATTCAAAACTGTGTATTTCGGTAACCCGGAATGATAAAAAATGATACTTGGTCTTGATTTGAAGAACAGAATCTCCTCTTTCATTTGAGGTGAATGAATTTTGTAAGAATATAATCGTGGGGTAAGATACGTTTGATTCAAAAAATCAGGAAATTTGCATTATTTTCCTCGTTTTCACAGTCTAGACAGTTTTTCGATAATAAACAGTCATGCAAGATGGGTTTAAGGCACGGTTTTTTGAATCAAACGTATCTTACCCCACGATTATATTTTTACAAAATTCATCCACCTCACATGAAAGAGGAGATTCTGTTCTTCAAATCAAGACCAAGTATCATTTTTTATCATTCCGGGTTACCGAAATACACAGTTTTGAATATAGAAATTGGCCATTTTTCTGTGTATTTAAATAGAGGCTAAAATAGGTACACTAAAAGTGTTTTTCTTTTATTTTTTCATCGAATTTCAATTATGATACATGATTTTGAACCGCCATGACGAGCTGAGGAGAATGAGCTGTAGTGCGAGGAAACCTGATCATTTTGTCAAAAGTTATAAGTGTTTAAAGTTTTGATCCTTGTTGTATCCTTATGACGTGCCCCCCACTAGGAAATACTGAAATTAAATGTTTCTAACGGGTGATTCCCATAGAAAATAACCCGCGTGAGATGATTTCAGCCGAAATATGTATTTTTTGTTAGGAAGGCCTTGAAATGGTATTATAATGAAAAATTTGTATTTTTGCTGTAGGACATGATTTTCTATTTTTGAGTATATTCCCCCTCCCCCCACTACTAAATTCAAAAATTCCTAAGAAATCCTGTTCGTAATGAATTGTTCTTTCACGTGATGTGTGGTTTTTTTATCTATACTAGAAAAATATCCATGTTGTATAGGGTAGAAGTGGTAGGTTTGCATAATTTTGAAAACCCCTTGAAAAATACCCCTTTTTTGAAAATTCGTAGCTCCAGAACCAAAAATGGTAGAATCCTGCGTGAAGACTCAATTTATTGGACATTTTATTCTCCTTAATTTTTTCAGGAATGATTTTTCTTGAGAAACTCAAGGTTCACTAGATAAAATGTTAAAATTGAAAAAAGTCCGAAATTTTGGGGGTTTTGGAGGTGAAGCCGCCCTCTGGCGTGTCAGCAAATTTCTGATTCGAATTCAGCGCCCCAAAATACAAATAGAACCGTCGTGAAAAATTCTTTCGGGGCTGTTTCCTGAAAAACAACCATTTGACTGGACTATGAGCTTAGTTACGTATCATAACTACATTTCTAATGGCAATGAAGTCTATAGAAAGACAGGAATTTTCAAAATGTAATGTTCAATAATAAAATATTCAAATTAGAGTATAGTTATTCCAATGTGTGACAAGTATTCCAGGTATTTTAAACTATTATTTGAAAAATAACATCTGAAACAATGAACTGTATAGGACAGTACTTATTTTTGTGCCTTGCTCAGAGGTATAAAGGACTCTTGATTAGAAGCTAAGTTTGATATTGCACAATGCATTAAAACACCGAGATTTAAAAGATAAAATGAATCAAGGCAAAACAAAAATTTTAATAAATAAAAGTGAATTGTGCATTGAATTCAAAAAGTGCATAGAATTCGAATATTTTAAAAATACTTCTAAATTTGTTAAATATTTGAAACTATTTTTAAATTCATAAATGATATCAAACATACATGCACAGAAAAATTCATACACTCAATCACTCAAAATCGATAACATCGTCTTGTGAGTAATAGATATTGAAGTCCTAGACATGACCTTGAGGCTATTTATTTTTTTCTCTAGGTTATCATGTCTTAGGCAGAATTCAGAATCCCTCAACTTAGTTAAAAGTAATTAGCGTTTTTACAACAAGGCTTATGACATTCTAATTACATCAACGAAGCTACATTAAATCGATTCTGTGAAAACGGGGCCCCTAATTACCTTCTTTCTCATTTATATAGGAATGTTTTCCTATTTATAAGAAGTGGGAAAAAATTTCAGTAAAAAGTATTGCCACAAAGCTTTGCAGCAAGTGAGTATAGAATGTTACATTCTATACTCACAGTTTGCAGCATAATTATTAATTTTTTGTAAACGACCAATTAAAGTATGAATATATTTTATCGGAATTATTGAATAACTTTGAAAGGTTTTCTTTAAATTTTAGCTGGTGCAATATTTTATAAAGATGCGAACAGGTCAAGGCACATCGGTATTTAGGAATTATGTGGTAATACTGATACGTCAGACTCCCCCCCTTCGTTCCCGCCACTTTACATGAGCCTACTTTCTTTACAGGTCTATTTTAATTACATAAATTATAATTCCCACATAGATTCACATATTCATATATTGAGGCGTTGAATATTTAGCAAGAATTGTAATTATTAATTTCAGCAATAATAATTTTCTAGTACTGTAGTAATAGTTATTATATAGGCTACTGTTGTGATGTTGACGAATATGATTCTATTCTTATAATAGAGCATACAATATCTATGGAAAAAAAACTTATAATTTGAAACCCGTAAAAATGTATTGTAGGAAGCTTATAACACGATGAGACATTGAACCAGAGTATCATAACTAAGCGTGGAATCTAGAGACAGATGCTCGTTTGAGACTTGTTTCACAACATCCACAAAGCCAATTCCATGTCTATCATGTGTAATAATTTTAGTTTAAAAAAAATTTCAAGCCTGAAAAAATAAGAAAAAAATGAGGAATTTCCAAGAGTACCATAGAATAGGAAATTTTAATTAAGAATTGAGACGTTTTGTACACTCATAAAGTTCCGCACATGCAGATGGAAAGCACAAGACATCATCACATTTTTAGGAAACCGAGAGAAAGGAACAATCAAACAAGAATAACTGGAATGATCTGACGGATGAATAATTTGAGACGTTTTGTACACTCATAAAGTTCCGCACATGCAGATGGAAAGCACAAGACATCATCACATTTTTAGGAAACCGAGAGAAAGGAACAATCAAACAAGAATAACTGGAATGATCTGACGGATGAATAATTTAAATGACAATGAGTTACTACCATAAACACACCAGTAAGATAGATGATGTTACTAAGATCATATGTAAAGATTTTGAGGACTGTGATATCATTACATGATCAGTTGGTGAATGCATGGAAAGAAGTAATCGACAAGAGACAAGTAATAATCGATGAGTAGAGAATCACTTATACAGGGAAATGAGAAAAAGTAAACTAAAAGTGAAGCAACCTATGGCTTTTCACAAAGCAAATCTCTTGAATCTATCAAGGCGATATGCATCAGCCTCATGATGGATCACTTGATCCTAACAAGCTTACCTTCTTGTCCTTTTTCTTTCGTGTTGTTGGTCCTTTCAAAAACAGTTCTATTATTTTCCGTAGTTTCAACAACTGGAAATCTTGTAGTGAACGTAGGTGGCTTATTTCTCCGTTTATGAGGAAAGATGAACTTAAGAGGAGATACTTTGCCATGAGGAAACTGTCTGGGGGGGAACGCGTAATACACGTTGGTTGTTGCTCCATGGGGCAATTCAAATGCTGAAAATGGAGAGTTTATTATTTGCTGAGTAAAACATTATAATATGAGTAGGAACTGACTCAAACCCCTATCTAAATTCAAAAACTCAAATCATTAAACCAAAACAAATACCTCCAACATCGTTTCAACTTGATCACATATCAGGTACAATTTTTACTAGTGCGATAATCTATTTCAAAAGGACTTGCAGTTTCAACAACAGGAAATCTTGTAGTGAACGTAGGTGGCTTAAAGCATAATATGTGGCCTATACCAAATATGAAGGAAGGAATTGGGTTATACATGTACGGGATATAAAATATATGTTTGACGCATCATCACGTCTGAACTATTAAACTGATTAACTTGAAATTTGCATAAAGATTCTTAATTTACCGAGTATGGTTATAGGTCTAATTTAATTTTTATTAATCAATTAATTATATTTTTCAAAAATAAAAAAAACTATCCAATTTGTGATGCAAAGATCACATAAGATAAAAGCCTAATCGAATAGTATTTCTATTGTAAATTATTACAGTTGCTAATACGTTTGATATCAGTATAGTACTATTAAACTACTTACTACTATAATAGTACTATTATAAATTCTTACTTATTACAATAGTAAAGCAGGGCCTGAAGATGATAGCAGCCAATCTCCAGTGCGCAGAAGTGCAAATAATTTTCAATAATATTTCGAAAATATTATTGAATAATATTTCATCAATATTTTTGATTAATCATTACTGATTGTGACGCAGTTCGACTTGGGTAACGGAGGCAGCTGATTCATTCATCAACTTGGAGACTCACGAAAGCAACGATGAGGCTAGCAAGACGATTAAAGTATAGATCAGTGGTTCAGTTGAGTTGGCCAAATAATTAGGCTTCGAACGTTTTTTCAGTACTTTTGAAACTAGAACAAGTTTAAGTTATTCTATTCTATTAGAGAATTTCATCCGATAATACTTCTGTACTTGATTAGTAGTTCATTATCATTGAATCTGTTAGCTGTATTAAGCCCCAAAAATATAGAACCGATCTCCCACTCTGATGATTCTGCAGTTAAATCAGTAGATTAACATCTGTTGAATTAAGCTCCGAAAGTTTTTCAGTACTCATTAATAGTTATAGTTGGACTGAAAAACTACAAGTATTTGATCGAAAAGTTCGATGTAGGTATTTTGATCGATACCTACATAGTAAAATTCGAATTCTGTGATAGAATGTGCATTTTTAGCTTCTTAACCTATCACTGTATTTTCTGTTTCAGTGTTTCTGTTTCAGTATTCAGTGTTGAGTTATCTCTTGAACCGGTCGGATGCTCTTACTATCGCTCTAGCAAACGTGCCGACTCCGGTTTCTCAAAGCGTCGAGTTGTTCTAACCTAAACGTTTATTTACTTCATTTCTAAAACGAGTTTGTAAGTCTATTTTAATCAACCATGGATAGTGAGTGTTTCAAATGCAAAATCCATTTTACCAACATCAAAGAAATCATTGAGTGCTCGGAGTGTAAGAACGTCTACCATCCAACTTGTTCAAAACTACGCACCATTGATAACTTCAAAAAACTTGGAGCACGTAAGGCAACATGGAGGTGTGATTTATGTAAGTGCGAGTCTCAAAGCAAAAAAAACTCTGAGTGTGATCAACGATACAATTTAGACTCTTTAAAAGAGTTTTTCACTGAATTTATTAATTGTAAATTTGAGGAACTGAATAATACTATTTCCAACTTAAATAGTATTACTGTTGAATTGAAAAACACGCTTAAGAAAGTCTGTGATGAAAATACCGCTTTGAAAACTAGTTATGATAAACTGGCTATTGAAAATTCAAAACTGCAACGAGCTATTAATGACCTAAAACAGCAATCTTATTCCGATAATTTAGAAATTGTGGGAGTCCCGGAAACCAGAAATGAAGATGTTTATTCTGTGCTACAATCTACAGCCCTGGCAGTAGGAGTTCCATTCAAAAGAGAGGATATTTCCATCGCCCACAGGGTCCCTTTAGCTAAGAAAAAAACTATACCAATCATCGTTCGTTTCGATTCGCGGACTACAAAACTACAATGGAGAGATGCTGCAAAGAAAAAGAAAAACCTGTGTTCCACCGATATTCATCCTAATCTTTCACCTCAGAATATTTACATCAACGATCATTTAACCGCGCACAATAAGATCCTTCTTGGGAAAGCTAAAAACATGGCCAGAAATGGCGAGTTAGCCTATGTATGGGTAAAGGAGGGAAAGATTATGGTTAGGCAGAGGGAGGGTTCACCAGCAAAAAGAATTTCAGATGAGGAGGATCTTTCGAAATTCATGAAAACTTAATAACTTTAGTATTTGTTACAATAAAAGAAAAAATTAGGATAACCAAGAATGAACTTAGAAATAAAATAATACCAGAAAAAAGCAAATAGACTCTCTTATTATTTCTCTTTGAATTCTATTTATTTCCAGTTTATCATTTAAATTTAGTAGATTTGTTCATACGACTAATTTGATAAGGGTTGATTGATTTATAATATTATATTGTTTTAATATTTTGTTATATCGTTGTATAATAATTTATAATTTTGTGGCGTCTTGAGGAACCAAGTCGGTTTCAATAATATCTTATTATCAATTTTTAATCTTAATTTATTTTCTTAATTTATTTCATTTTCTATAACGTTTTTAGTCTCTTCGTTTTATAATCTTTTATTTTTTCTTTTTTATGGTTCTAGAAACCGATTTTGATGAGCAGATTTCCCTTGAATGTTACAATACGATCGAAATAGAGAATATTTTCCAGTGCACGACAGAGTTGTTTGGTGATAGATTATGCAATTCCTTTCTTAATATAATTCACCTAAATATTAGAAGCTTGAATAAAAACTTTGACGATTTTTCCTATATAATTAGTAATTGCTCAGTTGATTTCCATATAATTATTCTGACTGAAACATGGGTGGTTGATGATGATAATTTCAATTTTAGCTTGAACGGATATTCAGTAATAAATAAGTTAGGTAAAATTAACAAATGTGACGGAGTCTGTATATTTTTCAAAAATAGCTTAATCGTAGACGAGTTAACTTGTGAGATTACTGAAGCAAGCTCTGTCTGCTTGGATGTACAAGTGCCAGGAGTAAAAGATAAGATAACAATTATCGCTGTTTATAGATCGCCTGCATCGAATGCAGATACGTTTCTGAACAGCTTAGATGAATGTTTGCTATCTCTCAGAAATAGAGCTAATATAATCTTTGCAGGTGACATCAATATTTACTTAAATGATAATAACACCATTTCCAGCGATTATTTTAGCATACTATCCTTAAATGGTTTGAAGTCTTATATTAATAAGCCTACCAGAGTTCATGGCAGCACAGAATCGTGCATTGATCATATTTTTTTTTAAAAACTCTACTTTTAATCCTGATAATGTAATTAGCTCAATTATTAAAACAAGCATTACTGACCATTTTTGTATCAGTATTCATGTTGATCTTTCAATTGATTTTCTTAAAGCCGCTAAACCTGTCCATTCTTATAAGGAAATTGACTATAATAAATTACTGTTATCTATTGGGGAGGAGAATTGGGAAGGTGTGCGTAACCCAAACTTACATGTAAACGAACAAATGCTTTTCTTCATCGAAAAGATAACTAGTTACATTGAACAAGCAACTGTTAAAGTGCATATTCCGCATAAATTTCAATCATTGAAACCCTGGATCACCAGGGGTCTCGTTCTGTCAATTGCTAAACGTAATAAATTATTTAAAAGCCTCTCAAAGCAACCTTTTAATGTTATTTTAAAAAATGAATTTATCGCTTACAGGAATATGCTGAATAAATTATTGAAACAGAGTAAATGTGATTATTATAAAAATAAAATTAGCCAAAATAAAAATAATGTAAAGAAAGTCTGGGACACGTTAAATGAGATGTTGGGAAGAAAACGAAAATCAACTCCTCCCAAAATTGAAGCTGATATTTTAAATATCCACTTCGCCGAAGTAGGTAAGAACTATGCTGAAAAATTGAAAAGCGAAAATCCCATCTCATCTGCGGGAAATAAGTTTAGGGATTCATCTATAAGAGATCATGTCTCTTTTTTCCTAACACCTACCACTGAAATTGAAATATCTACTGTGTTAAGCTCTCTAAATGATAACTCTGCTCCGGGAATTGATAGAATAAGCAATAAATGTTTGAAAATTATCCGGCCTCACATTGTAAAACCCTTATCAGAAATAATTAACCGTTGTTTTTTGGAAGGCTGCTTTCCTGATAGTTTGAAGTTGGCAAATATTATACCGCTACATAAGTCTGGTGATCATAAAGACCCAACAAACTACCGTCCAATCAGTCTGCTGAGTGGTATCGCTAAACTAATTGGAAAATTGATCAAGTCCCGGCTAGTTTGTTACCTACTTAAACATAATGTCATTCATAAAAACCAATATGGATTTCAGGCGAACAAAAGTACAATTGATTCTATAACCCTCTTAACCCAAACAATTTCAAATAACTTCACTGAAAATAAAAAAACAATAGCTACCTTCCTGGACCTAGCCAAAGCTTTTGATACAATCCCACATTCCAAATTACTAAAAAAGATAGAAAAGATTGGCATACGCGGTATACCCCTCAAATTATTTGGCAGTTATTTAACAAATAGATACCAAATCCTTACTATAGGAAATAAAACTAGTTTTAAACAGTTGAATGATTACGGTCTTCCTCAAGGAACTGTTTTATCTCCGATTCTCTTTCTTCTATATATTAATGATTTAATCAAACTTGAATTGAAAAACTGTGTGACACTCGCTTTTGCGGATGATACCGCTTTAGTGTTTACCGGACCGTCTTGGGAGGAGGTGAAGAAAACTGCAGAGTCGGGATTGAAGACTGTTTAGACCTGGTTAGATGAGCACATTCTCACTCTTAATTCTTAATTCGAATAAAAGCGTCTTCATGACCTTCTCTCCCAATATGGTTGGCCAACCACTTGATCTAGACCACATTCATATTCATGATTTAAACTGCACTCTTTCAATCTCGAACGATAGCTGTGGCTGCTCAAAATTGAAAAGAGAAAATTATTTTAAATATCTAGGCGTTATAGTTGATCAGCATTTGCGATGGGATATTCACATAGATAAGCTTTGTAATAAACTCAAGCACTGGATAAACAAATTTTATAATATCAGCAGGTTGGGTAACATAGCCGTTTCAAAATTAGCTTATTTGCCTACATTCAATCTCATCTTCAGTATGGTATAAAAATTTGGGGTGCATCTTATTCGAATCACATCAATAAGATATTCACCATCCAAAAAGCATCATTAAAGGCAATTTTGGGCAAACCTAAACGATTTCCAAGTGACAGTATTTTTATTGAATTGAATGTATTGACGGTTGAGCAGCTGTATATAAAGAATTTGATTATTTACATTAATAAACATAGAGAACTTTTCAACCTCCGTATATCGCCTTACAATCTCCGTCCCTCAACCATTACCTTTGAACCACACAATGCAGTTCTATCCATTTGTAGAAGACAGTTTGATTATATTGTTCATAAGCTTATAAATGTGATATCTACTTTTTTATAACTGATAATTTGAATGGAAGACTTCTGAGAGAGATAGATCTATGGATTGCTTCTTCACATCCTAGGATAAGTGATTTTTTGTAATATTGTAACTAGGATAACGAGTATTATGTACATGATTTTCGATATGGTTTCTATTTTGATGTTTTTTAATATACCCTCAGGAATCAAGAATGTTTTATAGTCACAAACAAAATAATTGCATTCACAAAAGTCACTTCATAATGATACAGTAACATTGATACTTTTTATACAAGTAGACGTTTTATATATTATAATATTACAAATTAAAATACATATAGGCTACTTAAATACTTTACCTATGGATAACAATTACAGAACCGCATTTCCTCGATTAGATAAAATGCTTTATTCTTCAATCATCCTTTTATTGCTCTCTTAAAACTATAAAGATCATAATTCCGTACTTCCAGTGATAACCTGTTGAAAATTTTCACTCCTATATAGCAGTACATTTTTTGTGTTTTGGTAAGCCTAGCACGCCCCAGATCGATCTGACTACCTGACCGAGTGTTATGCTCATGAATGCTTCCCCTCAAATTGAAAAGATTAGAATTTTGCTTTACAAATATTAAACAGACTTTAGTTGACACTTCACACTAGAGCTGAACGTTAAAGTTTCAGTTTTGCTCTCATTGACAACCAGCCCGTTTGCAGAGAACCATATGTCAGCTCTTTCTCTCATATAGCTCATTATTAGGAATTAATATTAGGAGATATATTGGAGCTAAGCAGAGTGGTATCATCTGCATATAGCACTGATTTAATTGGAACATACTTTGGAAGATCATTTATGAATACTATAAACATGAAGGGGCCAAGAACAGAGCCTTGGGGGACCCCTTGTAAAACTTGTTTACAACTGGATCGCTGTTTACCAATTTCAACAGGTTGAAATCTGTCAGAGAGGTAAGATTGTAATAGAGCGAGTTCTTTTCCCCTTATACCATAGCATTGCAACTTTTCGATTAGATCCATGTGGGGCACAATATCAAAAGCTTTACTGAGGTCTAAAAGCAGCGCACTAACCTCCTCCCTATTCTTAAAACCCTTAATAATATAAGAAACAACATTTTGCACAGCTTTAAACGTATTCAGTTTTTGTCTGAAACCATACTGTGCTGCTGAAAACAAATAATTTCTCACAGTGCTCTTCAATATTAATCTTTATAATACTTTCCAATACCTTGGATATAACAGGTACAAGCACAATCGGTCTATAGTTACTGATATTTGTTCTCTCACCCTTTTTATAAACAGGCACGGTTACAGTGGTTTTTAAACATTTAGGAAAGATACCACTACTTAAATTACTCATTAATTACTTTTAATTACTTATTACTTATTAATTATTTTATCAGATACATCAAAGGTTCAATGATAACATCTATGATCTTCTTCAACACAAAATTACATAGCCCAAAAATATCTTCAGACTTGGAATTACTGAGCTTAGCATCGATTTCATTTACATCTGCGGGCTTCACAGCACCCAGTCTGAAAGATTGCAAGCCAGACTGTGAATTGATCAATCCAGACGACATCAGAATATCAGAAGCACTAGCTCCGTGATTGATATTACAAGAACAATTATTGGATTAATTATCAAAAAAATCATTAATTTCATCAGCAGATAAGGGAGGAGCCATTTGTGAACGATTTTTTGGCAATTGTCCCGTCTCTGGATTAATAATCTTCCAAGCAGCTTTGCAAATATCAGAGGACTTCAAAAATATAATCATCATTAGCCTTTCTTTTAGCTGCATTAATTTCTTCTCTATGAATTTGTTTTAATCTTCTATGATTTTCTATCAATTCAGTATTGTTCTTGCATTTTTCATAACTTAAATCTAACAGTCTTCTAATTTCTTCCAATTCGGGTGTGTACCAAGCTTTAGATTTCTGAATTTTACAACCCTTATTGAATGAGTTGATTTTTTTTAGTTATTATAGGGCAGCATCCATGAAATTTTTAGATAAAACCTCCATGAAAGAGTCAAAAGCCAGATCTACATTATCTGCCTCAACAGTTTCCGACCAATCAACTCCGACCAACTTTAACCTGCTTATGCTTGTATCATTAACTAGTCAAGCTGTGAGTCAATGATTCATCCTTAGTACTTGTAGTTGAGCCTGGCAAAATGCCTGCAATCTTCAATACCAAACTCAAATGATCAGACAAATGCGGCTGCACTGTCTTACACTCATATATTGAGGGGTGAAGATTGGAAATGAAGTTATCCAGGCAAGACTCAGATCTGGTAGGATGCAGATTAACACAAAAACAGTTATAGGATTTCAGCATATTTATAAAAGCGACGCTGGTGGATCTCTTTATATTAGGGTCAATGTTCAAGTCACTAGCTATGACTATTCTAAAATTAGAGTATTTAGGATTATTTTGGATAAAATCAAATAGTTGAGACATTTTTTCGGTAAAAAGGACAATTGGAGAGTCGGGCGTACGGTATACAGAAACAACTATTAATTCAATACTACTGATAACTATCATTACTGCCTCAAATAGTTTGAAATCACAGAGAAAATCAATGTTGACAACCGAAAAAGGGTGCATGAAAGAGTCCCTCACATAGATAGCAGCTCCTCCATATGGAGTAGGTCTACAGAAACTGGCAGCTACACAAAAATCTCTCGGTTTGTAAATGCTAATTTCATCTTCTGTACACCAGTGTTCATTTACACAAAGTATATCACAACGTGTGCTATTGTTGAAGACATCCAAAGAATTCAACTATTTTTTTATTGATTGTAAGTTGATATGTGAGATTACTAGTGTATTGTCAGAACAACTGTTATCAGAGTTGTACTGTCTTATTCTAGATCGAAAATCAGAAGGGTCAACTAAGTTGACCAAAAATATCAGCAGCTTGGCGTTGTGCTTTGTCATTGAGTCCTAGTTTAAAGGAGTATAGTCAAGTTCGGGAAGAGAAACACTCCTCTTATAACCATCACAATTGTCCGCCGGAAGAAGAGAAGCTGGATCTGGAAGGGATGCGGCTCCAGATAGGCTTAATGAAGTCGTCCTAGATCGTTCACAAGTGCCACACACGGATGGGTTTTTGAAGATTATCGCATCAGGAGTCGTGTAGTACGGCACCGGAGGAGTAATTCAAATAGGTGTCATAGGAATTGATTCGATAACTTGAATTTCGGGAGAATCCGGCACTTCACAGATTTTGAACACCCGACGACATGAATGTACCTGATCCTCAATGTCAGCTGGAGAATAATTATTATTCTCAACCACATTTATCACAGTTTGCCTAATGAGTGTTGTCAAATGTTTTGTGAGAAGTCTTTTCCCGTGTCTATTAAGGTGGAGGCCATGTCTAGTGAAAAGAGCTCTCTGAAGAAAGTCGTTAATATCTAAGTAGAGCAGATGCGCTACCCCATCATAATTATTCACCATTCGAGACATGCATGTGTTTAAGTACTGTATATTGTCGTTGAGTCTAGGGTCATCATATCGGCAAGGCGCACCACACACAATTATGTTTGTACTGAGATTGAGTTCGAAAAGAGAGTCCATACCTTTGAAAAGAGTCACTTGATAGGGTTCATCAAAGTGGAGATCACTTGTGCCAGCTAAAATGATGATGATGATATCATCCACCGAGAAATCGCGAACAAACTGAAGTTCAACTTGGATAATATGTTTCAGCTTCGCACCCGACTTGGTGTACACAAATATATCAAATTCATCATCCAAATTTAGCAGGTATTTACTTAATTGCTTGCCCTGACTGTCAGACAAAACAGTCAATCTTCTTTTTTACATGTTCGATTTATTTTTAAGTGAAGACCCTTGGGTTCATTTACAGGAGCAGCAGATTTGTGAACTTGTGCCTTCAGTCGGAGTTCTTTTGATGGAGGTATAGATGATATAGACTCGTTTGAGGAGAGAGTAGAAAAACGATTATTAATGCTTATAGGAATAGTCTCATAAGGCCTTGCTCTAACTGTAACTCTCGGCGTTAAAAATCATCATAACTTATGGAATCAGTAGAGGATGTAGGCCTACCGTTGGTTTTTATTAGTCTCAATTCAGTTCCCAATTTCGATATATTTTCTGCTGCGATCTGCGCGCCTTTATTATTACCTGAGTTCACATTTGCATTATGTAATTTTCTGTAATTATCGGTTCTCAAGCTTTCCTGCATTCCCGTAAAATTTAGGAGTTCTGTGTTCATATCAGCACAGGCAGCTTTTAACAAGGATATTATCGCATCCTTTTCGACCAGTTCCCTCCTAAGATCAATTTTACCTCTCTTCAAAGCTTCAATCTGCTCTCTCAAATTGTCCATTTCCTCCATACTCGAAGATTCCTCCAAGCAAAGCGTTCTCCGTTGTCTTTCCTCATCCAATTTCTTTTTCAACTGAGAATTTTCTGTTGAAATGTCTGAAAGATTGTTTGGAGATCTGTATTGATTTTCAGGCATGCATCTAGACGATTGAATGCAGTGATGAGATGAGGAACTACATCTACAATAGCCTCACTCGAGTGCTGAGAAGTTATGACAGCCAATGCACCATGAATTTGCACTGCCAGATCTATCACCTCTTCGTGCATTATGCCTTCACTCAAATGCATTCCTTCATCTGGAGTTAATCTAGATAGACCGTTACGTGCCCGTCTCGTAAGCATTTTGATAAGAAATAATGAATAAAGAAGGAAACAAAAATCCTGATCAATTAATTAATAAGTAGGATTGGCAGAAAAGGAGAATAAAGGAAGCGTCAAGAGAGCGTTCAAGGCTGAGTCAGAGATAAGAAAGCTCCTGAAAAGATAGGTTACAGGAAAAGGATAGATAGATAGCAGAGAAATAAGTATATTATGTTCCGAATATTCACAAAATATTCTAAAAAGAAACTATTTTCTTTTATGATGTTTTCTACGAAGGAATTAATCTGACAGATAAAAAGAGCGAAGTCAGTATCAGAGATTATGATAGGCAGTATAGCTACTCACTGCTAGCTAGGCCTGCCTGTGTACTATCTTGAAGTTGACCGGTTCACAAGAATGACAAATTATCAGCAGGCACTCTATTTGGCGACTGCCGTTGCCATAGCGATGAAACACGTGCTAACGGAACATCTGATCAAGAGTAAAATTCTATATCTGCAATAGGTACAAATAAAAATAGATCTTATCGTTGTCGGTTACCTGGCGTTATCTCACTCAACAGTGCGGTACTGTCACTTTAGTCGTGGGCTTCAGTCAAACAATTCGTTGAACAAAAACAATATCAAGCGAAAACCAACCACAAAAATGGGGTCTGTGCCAACGATAGCGTAGTGTCACATTCAGAACTCTCGTACTCACCGGCCGCACTTACTTTTGAGGATTGGATTAACACAGTAGGTACTTCACTACTTAACAATTTCGTATACTTGGCACAATTAAAAGATTTTCCACTAACTACTTGAAAATAACAGAAAAATGTAGAGCAACTTACATTTGCAACTAAACACGGCAGCCCAGTGCTACCAACTCTGACCCTATAATAAATAAATATATATTTACCCTAATAATAACAAGATATACAATTGCCGCTGAGTACTCTATTTTGAAAACGCAGAGTACTCTATTTTTTATAAATAATTCTGTGGTTGGAGACCGGATTTCCCTGTTTCCCATTATTTTCAAAATATGTTTTTGTATTTCAAATAATGGATCTATAAAACTGAAATTAGCTGCATCCCAAACTAACAGACCGTACCTTAGAAGAGATTCAACTAATGTTAAGTATACAGTTTTTAACATTTCATGTCTATGATACGCCTTAGTTGATAGAACTAATATAACATGCGCTTCCTTATTTTGGCAATTGTATATGTTATGTGCTTGTTCCATTTCAATGAATGATCTATTATTATTCCTAAATATTTAATATTGTTAGAGCGTTCTATTTGTGGGCAATTACAATTGTTGCTACTTCTATCACAATAATGAAACTTCATTTTTGTCATATGTGGCTTTGTGCTGTTTGTTGAAGAAAAAGTTAAAAATTTTGATTTTTCTGAATTCAATGACAATAAATTATTTCTTAACATCGAGTAAGTTAGATTCTGCTTGGGTAACGCGAATAGTATTCTAATAAACTAGCAACATGTTCTATACTCTGATTAGTTTCCAAGTTCATTTCATATAGATCAAACATTCAACAAATGCAAACATTCAATAAATATCTAACAACTCATGAAAGTGAACAATGAAAACAATTAGAAAAGGATGGAAAACAATGGAAAAGGAAGGTAGAAAGGAATTGAAAAAATATAACAAAAAGAAGAATGTGAGAAGAAAGAAAAGTTATTGGAAATATTTGATCAGTATAAAGTATTTTAAATTTTTTTTTTTATTATTATAATCTTATATTCTATCATATCATATCATATAATAATATATTCTATAATAGATCAACAAGTATTTACAAAAACTTGATCTATGAGAATTTTCTATTCAATAAATGCTCTACATTGGGTAAGTTAGATTTAACTTGGGTAACGCGAATATATTTCTATTAAGCTAGCTACATGTTCTATACTAAAATGAATAATACTATAAATCCGAATAGCTTTCAAGTTTATTTCTTACATCAAAAATTCAATGAGTTCAAACGATCAATAAATATCTAACAACTCATGAAAGTAAACAATAAATCAATGAAATAAGAAGGTAGAATGAAATTAAAAAATTATTTATAACAAGAAGAATATATCAGTCATTGGAAATATTTGATCAGAATAAAGTATTTGAAAAATCATATTCCATTAGAAATCGACAAGTAGCCTATTTACAAAAACTTGAACTAGGAGATAGTTTTTCTACATTGGGTGAGTTATATTCAAGTTGGATAACGTGAATATATTTCTAATAAGCTAGCAACATTCGATGTACGAGAGACTCAATCATTCAATGTATGAATGCTGGAATAAATAATTTATAGTAGAGCTACATTATGAAAAATACCTTACAGTAATTCAAACTTGTATTTCTGAATTCAATCTTGAGCAAAACTTCAGGTCTACCCACCCAACCCATTAACTAGAGATTATGATATAAGAATAATCATCAAGATAAGATAATTATTTACAGCATTTCAAATGAGCTAAATTAAGGAAGTGAGTTAATGTGTTTTAAATTATTCACAAAATTATTTTTAAAAACATCAGTGGGATGATTGGAACAATTTGACATTGAACGTCATTTTTATCGAAGAATTTGAAAGATAATATAAAAATGAGTTTCTAATCTTATCAATTGAAATTTTTCCAAAAGATAATATTGTAATAAATACCTGGAAAAACATAATCGAAATCAAGCTCAAATGATCGGGGAGTTGTATCAGTTTTGGAAACATGATTTTTCAAAGGAGTTTCAGAAGTTTCATTTCTCTGACTGGAAAAGGTCCATTTGCCCCTAGACGGAAGGCAAGATGCAAGATAAACAGTCAATATCGACAAAATGAAACTATGTAATATCACAATCATTTCAACTATAAATTTGGAATCCTTTACAAACCAACTGATCTACTGACTGAACGGGAATTACTGTCACCAACATTTTCAACTGATAAGTGTGATCACTCACGGTTAGTGGTAGATAAAATTATTGCCGTTTTCAAGAGGAATTTATTACAAGTGAGATTTTAGGAGAAATTTTCGTACTTTTCCTTATTTAGTGGATTGTGATGACATAATGGTGACACAAATATTGATCTAAAAAAGTGTTTAATAGCTCATTACACTTCTTATTGATAATTTCCCCTCCTAATTTTCAACTATTTGTACTAGATACTTCAATAATGTAATACTGGATACTTAGGATTTGGGTGGCAGTGGATCCAAAGCGTTCATAACTTTGTAGAATGAGTTGAATAGTTTTCAAACTTTAAATTAGAATTTAAATCTTCACCAATCCAAGTTATCCCATATATTACAATTGAATGGCCTATATATTAATCACAACCCCTGGTGAACGAGAATCAATAGCTGCAACTTTGACTAGATTGAGATGCAAATTTTATGCATTACAATACAATACCGAAATCATATATAATAATATAATACCTAATAGATTATTCTATGTACATAGATATTCAATGTGGAATATTTTTCCATTTATTATTAGTAGAATAATTAAATCTCAATTTCATGATTATTATAACTAATGTCATTATTTCTAATGAAATGAATTATTAGTTCTTGTATTTTCATGATTGTGCTTTAGTTTAGTGCAGTAGCATATATTTATTTTTCGTAACTTGAAGCTTTTTTGTATATAGGCAAAAAAAATCATTTAATTCATAAACTCATTTCGTGTAGGTGTGTTATATTCTTATATAATATTCACAGTATATACAGTGATTCATGACTTGAGATGATTATCTAATATCCTATATGTAATATTATATTCATTATCCTTACTAACGGTACTCATTTATAGGGCACATCTAGTTGAAAACAAATAAAAAGTGGGAATAAACAAATGCCTCATGACATACATAATCATCATCATCATCATCATCATCATCATCATCATTATCATCATCATCAGTATTCTGCCCTTGGGAAGGTCCATACATGATTCCTCAACAGCATTAAATGTTGTTATACATCATGACATATATTCCATAAAAAGAGTAGGTCCTTTTGTGATGAGAAATCAGAGATTTTTCCAATCTAAGGAAATATGCGTTGCACTTCTACGTCTCTTTCTAATAAAATTAATAAGTAATAAGCAGGAGCAAAAACTTCTGAATGAGAAGCAGACAATATATTTATTCTAAATGAGGGCACAAACTCAGATGTTTCTCTGTGGTGAGAGTTGATGTTATCTCTATTTCTAAATATAAAATATACATTGATACATGGTCGATATTATTTACTAACATTATAATATAATATATTCTATATAATTTTACATATATTATTATAATCAAAGTATTATGAGGGAAACCAACCTCTGCTTCGTGAAGAGTATTGATAGACTCTATAATAGTACTCTGTATAGTACTGTAATATTCAAAATATTGTGAAAGTTCTATTGTACGCCTAAAATTTTAGAAATGTTGAGTGTAACTTCTTGAAAGAATTTTGGACAAGCCTATCTCTAGAAGAAAGAAATGGTACAGGAAAATGGAATTCTAGTAAAAAGAAAGATCATTGTCCTCTGCTTTGCTTTAGCGGCTGGTGGGGAGGCAGAGAGGAATGAGGGGGACACACTTGGATGCAGCTCCGCCGAACAAAAGAAATGAACAGGTGAGATGGATTCCAGTTTCAGGCTAGGAGAGAGATGAAGACCAAAGAGAAAGATGATTTCAATGAGAAGGACCTTGGCTTCGGCTTGGAAGAGTATGAGGAAGAAAGAGAAAAAACAGAAGTAGGGAAGTAGAGGAAGAAGAAGAAAAGGTAGAAGAAGAATAGGATGGTGAAGACTGAAAGAGTCATTTTGTGCTAGAGTCATCACTACTAGTGCTAGATCTATAGTGAGATTCACGTTTGAAAGTCAGAAACATTAGTTTGCTAATTTGCTTTACTTGTCTATCATTGGACAAAGCAGATAGCTCTATCATTTTCTGCCTCCGCAATGTTGCCAAATCGTTTGTCAACTTGAAATTATTTTCACCAAGTAGAAATCTAATTATCTAACAAAATATCTAATCTCAATTATAACAATTCATTAATACAGTTAATCACGAAAAATTTATTTTCTTGGGGAATGAAGAATCATTAATTATTATTATCATCATCCAGCAACAATTAATATTAGATCAGATATACCGGGATGGCTTAAATGAATCATTCTATAGTAAGGTCCACGTTATAATGTCAGTGGATAAAGATAGAAGAGCAGCGTTGCCTGTTCTCTGCCTTAATTAATTATATTTATACATTGTCAAAAACAGATTTGGCATCGTTGCGGAGCTAGAAAAAGATAGTACTACCTGCTTTGTCGATTGATAGACAAGGATAGCAACATCAAAGTTTATCAAATACTGTCATTATAACGTGGACCTCACTATACAAACTATAGACGGCGGTGCAAGTCGGCAATTCTGTTGCCTTGCCTGGTTACCGGGTGAGATTTGGTGAGAAATTGGATGAAGAATTTTGTGAATGGTAGTTGCATTGTTTCAATTCTGAAATCATTTTGTAGCGTTTGAATTGATAGTTTCAATTGCTTTGGAAAGTGAAGTATTCTTTACTTGCTACAGTCCACCACTGTCTTCACACTCTACAGCGTTTCTAAGTGTTGCCTGGATTTTAAACTATTGCCTGGATAATATAAAATAACAGTAATGTGAGCATGACACGATCTACAGAGTACTGGATACGGTGTGAAAATGTCTCTACAATTCTGGAGGGAGAGAAAGTCAAACAGGAGTGTTCATTCTACGGTATGCACTTGTTAACCTTTGCTTTGCATTTGCAATTGAATGAGTGTAGTCAACAGAATGGTGATAGCAGAATATGAACATCATTGCAAACAAGAATATGAAAATTAATAGAATAGAATGGATTTTGAACTGTAGTAAAAGATCCTGGTAAAACAAGTGAGAGAAAATCAAATAAAGTTTGAAACTACGTGAATCTGCAAATAATGATGGAAATATAGTTTATTGTACTTCTACATTGATTATTTTGAAAGCTTGCTTAGTGGAAAACAATATAATTTTATATTCTCTAATAACTTTCAAGCGACTAGAGAATGTACGCTTTTCTTGAGAGTATATATTATTTACTTTTGAAATTATAGTATTGAGTGGTACGTCAACCCTAACGACTGAAAATAAGTAAAAAAGAACAGCGCTACCTAAAAAGTAAAGATAGCGCTACCAAAGTTTAAACATGATGTTATGGAGATCCATCCAAGGCGTTATGACAATGAGTGCTTGGTTATTTCATAAGGGTGTCTGAATAGCACTGCTCACCTATGAATATCTTGCAAGGCAAGTTGTAGATTGATTGATTGAGAATGGGATTGATTGAATAGATGGGAGAGAATGGCAACGGAAAATTGAAATTGAAGAGTGAATATTACAGACAAATAGAAAGAAGGAAAGGGGTTTATAGAATAGTAGTGAGGGCTTTATTTAATATAATTCATATATTAGAGAGTTCACATTGAGAAACGAGACAGGTTTTAGGAAAGTTTCCAAGGTAGGCTTATAGTTAATCATTAAGAAAATTCATGAATAGAACAAGCACATGTTTCAATTAGCTAACAGCTTAATGCGGAACATACACTATAAATAGGTCTACTATTAAATTTAATCACAACACTCTCCCCACGATAGAGATATATAAGTTTCTATAATAATCATATTAATAACTGAATATACCTATCTATCATAAATATAATTATTATAGTCATGTCTCACTGCGCTTGATAAATTTGAATGCATCAGTGTACAGTATATCAAGATATCAAGGATACTAACCTAGACAGCTTCCTTGGTATTTATTAGCTGCTGTAAATGGTTGGATAATGACAAAAATAGGAATCAAACGACTCAGCGCTAGCATGACTCAATGCAACCATAATTTACCCATAATTTCATTCATGATTAACTAAGCAATATTGTCAACAAACAAGCAAATACAGCAATACCATCTTAACACTGAAATAGTATGATCTAGGGACTTATAACTAACTATAACTATGAGTAAGTGATTCATAACATGGTATGATATAGAGATACAATTTCTGATTACAACTATCAAGAAACTTACTCTTACAATATACTATTATATTACATAAAAGATTACAATAAGAAATTAATGTACCAATAAGGCGAATACGATGAAGATATAGTGATTCAATTTGAAAAATAAACAATCATTCAATGTGGTGAATAAATTGAGAGGAAAACTATATTAAGCGAGCTCCCAAGTGACTACACGAAAATAACCTTCCAGAAGAGTATACTGTATTCGATTTTAAGGCCATTAAAATACTAATAGTTCTGCGAACCGTAAACCTCGCTCATGAATATACAACTTTCAATCTAATGAGAAGGGCCAGTACAGTAAGTACAGTATATTGTGAAGATTTAGTCATGTCATCTATTATTTTCTCCATTGAAAGTGCTAGAGACACTGTTTGCAGGGACACCGGACTTATCAAGGAGGTACTTTTATATCGTCTCCATATTTACAATATATATATTACAACTTTTATAATAATTAATTATAAGAAATCGGTCAACTGACGGAAAAATGGAATATGCAGTAGGCAATTTAGATGATGAATCGTCTCACAGACGATGGTGAGATGGAAAATTATTCTAAATAAGATGAGTTTGTTGATGACAATGACAGGAGGCTGCTAATGATGTTTTTCATGAAAAGTGGATTCAATGTTATGGCTTGTTATGCCTATGCAGAATGTTAATGCTCACAAATCAGTTTCCGATCTCATACCTAAGGAAAACAAAAGACTTGACACTGTAGAACGACACAAATATGCACAAAAATGCATACAATACAATAACAATACAATATTGTACCTGATAAACTGAAAATTCAGCTGGGAAATAAATAAAATAATAACTGATAGTTATGAATAAAAGAAGTTGGAGATTAAAGAAATGTTTATGATGTTAAATATTGTCTACAACTAAAATAGTTGTTGATTTATTAGTTGATATACTTGAAATACCTGAACCACAGGAGAATATATTCATAAGTAGGCTACAAAACAAGAATTGAGAATTTTGACAAACTTGAGAAAAAGAGTGAATAGATTATAAAAGTTATTGTCTTCCCAAACTTTATTGGGACCTAACTTTATTGGTTTTCAACTTATCACTGATGTGAAACAATTTTAAGAATTGACCGGGGAACTGGCTGGTGAACAAAACATTTTTCAGTCTGATGGAGTTCTTTGAAGGTGTAAGTGTAACTAACGAATGATAAACAAAGTTTAGGATATGCTAATGCAAAGTAAAACACTTTGACTTGCAATTGTTTTTAAATATTCCAATTAAAATATTATCGTCAAACGTTCTGCCATAAATTTAAGAAAAATGTACTTGCATTTGAAAAATAAATGAATGCATTATTCAATAATGATGCCATTACAAATTGGCGATCATGCTCTGATCAACGTTTTTGCAACCGACTTGAGGACCGACAACAGTCTACATCATTGTAGGAAGAGGGAACAATCTATTTGCAAGTGAGCAGAAATCTCTTTTTACAATATTTCCACTCACATATAGAATATGAGAGAGCAATACAGAAATGCCACGTGTGATCAACATTCTCACAGAATCATCTCTTTCCTCAATTATTTTAAAATCACAAATGTATAGGATATAGATTATGAAAAAGAGGAGATAGACGAATGAGTAATCGCAGAGGCTTGTCCCCATAGTGACATATTTCAATCGACAAAATACTCAAATTTAACCTCTCGTTTCAAATGAAAAGTCTTATAGAGTTGGACCTAATTGGAATGAATTGGTCGATTCGGCATAATATTTTCCAATTCATTTTTCGACGATGACGGAACTTTGAAACGTCTTTTTCTACCATGAAATAGAAGGTGCGATCTTTCAGGAAAAAAAAGAATTTTATTTTTACTGACAATAAAAACACGATTTCCCACCTTCTCTCCATCTTCACAACCTTTTCGTTATACGCTTTTCAGGAATTATTGTTGATTTCTGTAGAAATATATTTTATTTTTATCATGAAGTTATGTTTTTGAATGATACTCATGTATATGTGTATTTGTGTGAGTGTTTATACTACTATTTCATCACCATTGAACAAAAATTGAAGTAATCTGTTGTAACAGTCTCTTGTCTGTTGATCTCATGTAAATCGGTTCAATATTTTTGAATACTGAATACACAGACTTGGAGGTCTTCTGCAACCTGTCAGGCGAAAAAGTTCGTTGAAAATCTAGTTGACTAGCATTGTAGGAAACAGAACTGGAGGGCTTCAAAATATGATTGTGTAGGCTCTGAAAATACCACCTGGTGAGTTGTGTAGGGTGAGAGTCTCAGGTGACAAGGTATGCAACTAGAACCCAACCGACCAACCGTTAACATACAAACATCACCCGAGCATTATAGTCTCAAACATAGCACGAATCAAAATTATGCTATGTAATCACTGGCTGTTTAGTTTGTGAGAGATATAGTATGTAACTGAAACCTATATAACTATTTAGCTATATAACCTCTATATAACTGTAGTTTGTGAGAGATATAGTGTGAACTATAACCCTTAGTGGGAATAATAGCTCAACAATGGTGAATTTGAAGTGACATCAAAACATAACTTGACATGCGTTAAAGGTACTCGTAAGTAATAGGTAATAGGCAGTAGTAAAATACGGGGGTCTTCCCGCGAAAATATGCTGAATTATTTTTTGTCAGTTCAAGCCAGGAGTTGGGATGCGGCATTGAAGGGACCCTGAAAGTCGTAGTAGGCCCCCCGCGAAGAGAGCCGCGAATTGCATCTGCCCCGTACGACAAGCTAGGTCTCACAGAATGTTCACTAAGTGTTCGCAAAGGCAGAGCTCTCTTCAAGCTTCGAAACCTACTAGCGTAGGTCACACATGACTGTGTCACAAATACTATCCACATAGTTTCACTTTTCAAAATAATATCACAATCTTGGACTTGATGCACTTGTTCATCCGAAAACACTGGTTCTAGTCGATGGCAGGGTGGCTTACTCGATGCCTTTCAATCTGAGCTTTATCCCATTGTTAGATCTCATCCTTAAAACAAAAATGTGAATTTCTCTCAGTTTGCATGTATGTATAGCAATAATCCTTGAAAATATTGGTAATCTCACGACCATTACACTTCTACCACAATAGAAGTCGTTAAGTTCTTTACGTAAAGTATGATAGTCTTGTTCCATTCCATGTATTGCAGTTATGCAATATTATTGTGTTGGCTATTTCAATTTCAAGTTTAGAACCTTCTAACACCAAAGCGTTGCTAATTTGTTACGCAAAGTACAAAGTTGAAAATCTATGTGATTTTTTATATAGTGAAAATTTCCGCTTTAGTTAATTTGTTGAATTAGTTATATATAATACCAATAATAGTCGAAGTTACTTATTAGCTTATTTGTTACTGTCAAAGAATATGCTTGACAAATGGATAAATGTCAGAATTACAAAGGAGCTATTCTTGGTTTAAATACTGTACGGTATTTTCTGACCCATAAACTCAATTTGAAGTTGATTGAAAGCCACCTTAAACAAGTCTCTCCCGCGCGGCTTTATATGGGAGAGTGGGAATGTCGAACACCTCTGTTTGACGATCCATTATATAGGTGAGTCCCTTTTGACTCTTACAGACGAGTAAATGAAATATCAAAGTAATTCTAGTACTAACGCGCTGTCCATCAGTTCTGTGATGGAATTCTCTGTATGTTGCTCGAAAAATAATCATAGTGACTGGGAAATCGGACTATAATTTCTTCCAAACACCAGGAAATTGATTAAATTTTGATTGAAATTGAAGTGGAAACGAGTTCAATGGCCACAAGTTCTAAGTCAATATCTACGAAACCCCGGTTCAAGGTTCACGGCCCTGCGAGGTTCTCTCCTTTCCTGGTAATGTCTGATTACTCTCAAGATGACAAAAGAGAAAACAATCATAAAAATCGGGAAGAAACCGAAATACATGGTGTAATGGTATTGGAGAGCCGTTGTGAGTTATTGATAGAAGCTACTGCCAAGTCGAACTACGATGCAATTGATTGATTTTGGAATAAACCAATTGAACAAGCAACAACTAATCGGTTTGTAATTTTGATGAATATTCGAATAATTATTCGCACACAGACTCACGAACAGGTAGACTTGCAGCCTGAGTTGAAGTGCTCCAAGTGCTCCACGAGCTCAGCTCAGCGTCGGTGGATCGGGTGCTATGCAGCGAGAGAAGTGTGTACGCGTAAGTCACCTGTTGCGTGCAAAGTCAACAGCACAGAGTAGAATGTGCCACCACACTTAAATAAGCAAGCTCTACAGCTTTCAATCTACTATTGAGCATCTAAACTCACATCTTCCCCTTCTTTTTACTTCGCGCAGGCACGAAAATTTAAAACCAGACGACACACCCACGGACACCCGATCCCCCCCAGACCAACAAATATTCTATCAAATCACAGACATTTGAAATTTGCTCCACCCCTAATAATTTCCATCACCACTTGCGCCCATTGTCCTCTACAGATTGTCACCCCTCCATCACTTTGCTCTCCTCTCCTCTCCACTTGAAAGATCCTCCTCTTGGCCAGTATCATGTATTCTCAGATTTCTTATCGATCCCCCCACTCACAAAATATATTCCTCTTTATTTTTGGACAAGGGCTGCGCATGTCTATTGATTATTCCATTACCTTGCAGCTCAGCTAGCCCGCCTCTACCAACCCGGAGATCAATATTGAGCGACGCAAATAAAAGATTTCAAAAATGGCGGCTCGGTAGAAATACACATTAGTTCTAAGTTATAAGTTCAATACATAAGAAATTTCCCTCAAAAAAACTCAATTTACATATTTACAATTTCATATTACTTCTTGAAATTCACAACAAAAACCATCCTTATTGTTATAGAATTCTAAACATTAAATGTTGATAGTACAAAGGAATAGAATTTACCAGAAATCGGAAAAAAGTTCTTATTTACTGAATTTTCATAATGATTGATAGAAATAGTATGGGGTGGTTTCAATGATTACGATTATGATCAAGTAATAACATCGAAAAAAATTATGTACCGTGACTTGAAATTGAAGCTAACTTGAGATCTTATTCCAGTGTATGGAAAAAATGGATATTGGGAATCAACAGGATGACATTTAGAGCATGTAAATGGGAATAAAATTGTACCATTCGAATTGCTAGAGATATAGTATGATCAAATAATTTATCCTGCTTTGTAATACTGTATAAGAATTGTGCTAGGAACTAAACGCCAAACTTGTTCTAGGATGGAGCATCACCAATAATTTGCATCTAGATGTCTCTACACTCAACCCAAAGAGATCACTTCACTTATGCATCGCAATTGTAGATGTCTAGTGTATGCAATTATTTTAAAAGTTTAGTATCTTTTTGGCACTGTATACAGATATAATAGAATGAGATTTAGCAGTCAAGACAATATATCAAGTGGTTCTGTAAGTTGACAACGATTTCTACGAAATATGCTCGAAACATACTTCATTACCAGGGTTCAGAGAGATTCCTTGAAATTTCAATCTCCTTTAAATTCCTCCAAATTGTATTTTTCAACTTACATTATAAATAATAAAATAGCTATTACCTATTTACCTATTATTATTCCAATCTTTCAACAATACAGACTAGTTGCTTGATTTCTAACCTAACAACAAGTAAGCAATGTGAAAATTAGCTTGAGTGACCATAGTTCAAATTCTGTGGCCGTGTATCCAACAGTTTTATTTGGTCTATAGCACTTGTGAGATGTTGAAGACACGCGCTCGCTCGCTCGTTTCGCTCATTTGCTTGTATAATAAGCTCATGCTTTGAAGACCCTAGTGGAATTGACAAAACTGGAATTGACCCTAGTGGAAAAGACAATAGTGGAATTGTTGTATGAGCTACTATTATGGTTTATGCTTTCAACTAGTAATTTAGCAAGTTATATGGAATATAATTACACAACATCACCAATTTTCCGCTACTGCATCAAATGCAGTACCGTAATAAATAAATTAGATAAAGTGAATTGGAGGAACAAACGAAACATCAACTTTCCTTCTTGGAATAACATGAATGTCACATCTTTAGTGGATTATAGTGGAATCATCAATTAATCTACAACTATGAAGCGGTTCCATACATTAAAATTTGTTCCACAAACTTAAAGAATATAGAATAAGTTAGTATGTTATGTGTTTTCAAAGTTGGTTTAGACTTAGTGAGGTTGTTTGCAGCCTATAATAGAAGTCAGTCAGGTGGGTATTGTATAGGGTCGAGTTACCCTTCGACCATATGAATCCTATGGTCGAAGGAGTTGCCTGTGCACACACGCTCACTATAAAAGCTAAGTGATTCACACTTGAAATGACTCTTAAGAGTTCAAAACATGATGTGTTAAAATACATATCAATTGAGTGCTATAATTTTTTATTTCTATTGTACATACAAGTAGCCCTAAAGAGCAAAGTTGAGCTTCAACAATTAGTGACTAGGGGCACAGCACGGTCAGCTACAGCCGAGGTAGAACAGACTGATTTTGATTTTTTTTCTAGTGAAGTTCTCTTGTCGTTGGATATTAGTTGAATAAGTCGGAATAAGTGATTTCATTGAATTCTACTAATAAGTGGAAAATTGTAATTTGATTGTGCCAACAGTCAGCCGCAGTCGGCAAGATAAAAAGAGAAGAATAGTAAAAATAAATCTTACAATACTAGGATCATATTTCATTAATGAAAACCATTTCCACTTCAATAGCATGCCTACCAACTTCAGAATAATAAAAATACCTTTGTTCTGAGGAAATTTCTCTGTTTTAGGTAATGTTTAGAAGGCGTTTCTTCAAGATCTCTGCCGATTCCTCATTTTTCATTTTTTCAAGCAAACGCAAGCCAAATTATTAATTTCAAGGCGCTGAATCCGAATCTGAAATTAGAATTTTTCTATCTCCATTTTTACGCGATTTAGGTTTTTGATGAGAGAACTTTTGTTATACTCTAGTAGTAATGGTAGATCTCATTGGGTGCACCCAATAAATGAAAAAATAAAAATTTATAGCGAGTTTCATCACTTGATGCGAGATCTTCAAGTTGATGAAGACAGATTTAGGGGGTACTTCAGACTTAGTAAGGAGGTTTTTGATGAGAGAACTTTTGTTATACTCTAGTAGTAATGGTAGATCTCATTGGGTGCACCCAATAAATGAAAAAATAAAAATTTATAGCGAGTTTCATCACTTGATGCGAGATCTTCAAGTTGATGAAGACAGATTTAGGGGGTACTTCAGACTTAGTAAGGACCAAATATCCCTCCACTATGTTCTTCCCTACTTATTCAATAGACTTCCCCAAAATATTCGAGACTACACTAAAAAGGACATAATGATGTATCTTAATATTAATGCGAACACACTAAACTTATAATTTATTATATACTTAGATTATCTATAATATATATTATTATTATTGTTACTATTATTTGGCTACACAATTACCAGCGAGTTTTTATATTATTTCCAAGTTCTGGCTGGCTGAAATTCTATTTTTCTCATTGTTGACACTGCCGCCTGCCTCAGCGATGAAATGTTTTATCAAGATAGTGTGAGACAATCCTTCTTTCTATTTTTCTTCTTCTTTTTCATACTTTTCAGTTGATTTTTCTTATTCAACAAACTTTGTAAAGTTATTATTTAGTTTATACTTTCTTGTTTTTATTACATTACATATTGTCTTTTTCTTTATTTATTTCGAACTTCGAATGTCATAAAAATTCCTAGTAAACTTACCTAATTATGTTCTTAATATTGTTTTTGTGATTGGGCACCCGCCGAAAAACCTACAGGTTTGGCAGGACCCTAAATTGTTTTTTTGAAATTGTGAATAAAATTTGATTTGATTTGATTTGATTTGATTTGATTTGACCAATTCAGTGAAGTTTTATCATTTATTGATGATAAAATTAAAAAAGAAGATACCAACTACAGAGAATGTATAAGTAGCAGAGAACGACTAGCTGTCTGTTCAAGGTGAGTTATTTGGCATAATTCAACTTAATAGTTACTGTACATTCATCATTCTATTCAGTCAAAATAAATCATACAAAACTAGGATCATATTTCATTAATGAAAACCATTTCCACTTCAATAGCATGCCTACCAACTCCAGAATAATAAAAATACCTTTGTTCTGAGCAAATTTCTCTGTTAGGTGTTTTATGTAATGTTTAGAAGGCGTTTCTTCAAGATCTCTGCCAATTCCTCATTTTTCATTTTTTTAAGCAAACACGAGCCAAATTATTAATTTCAAGGCTCTGAATCCGAATCTGAAATTAGAATTTTTCTATCTCCATTTTTACGCGATTTAGGTTTTTGATGAGAGGACTTTATCGGAAACATCCGCTCGGATGCCTGGAGAAAATCGCTCCCAGAGCGATTCGAAAACATCTGCATGCCAGCAGAGTTTTCTCGGAAACGTCGGCTGGCCGATATCGGTTGATATGCAGAGTGCGGTGTGTATAACTGCATTGCTTAAGCCGGCGACAGATCTTTTTCCATCCATCCATCCACAGAATCTGCAGAGCTGCCGAGTTTGGTGTGTATACTACTTGAACCGGCGACAGATCTTTTTCATCCATCCATCCACAGACTCTGCAGAGTGTGAATACTACTTTAATAAATTCACTTTTAGAAATAGTTCTGTGTACCGAGTAGATAAACTACCTGAGTAGTCTAAACGAACTATTTTTATTAAAGACAACTTCAAAAGGCTTCTGAAAATGGAGGCTTCAGAAGACTTCTGATGATTGGGGTAAAAGAAACGAGACGGGGTACCGTGTCGCGGGATATTGTTTCAAAAAGGATCATCCCCTGACTCTGACTAGCATACTTCATTGTCCTCTATCCCGCTTCATTGCCCTCATTTGTGGTCCCGTGTGGTTTCTTGAAGACAATTCTAGCTGGTAGCTGGTAGCACCAACTTATCTATTACTTTGCACCTTACATCTGTACGTGTATTTTCTACAATATAGAATCTTAAGTCAGTGATCCAGTACTTGTAATTATTGTACTATTCCCAATGGTTCTTTTGATGAAACACTTGCTCACAAGCTGTATACAGCCCAAAATACAATTTGATACTCATTGAACGTACGTTTTTTGCATCCTTTTAAAATTCTATTAGATTGATCACAACTTGGCAAATATATGATGTGTATAATGTGTTTGTCAAGTTCCATTAAATCTCGTAAAATTTATGGGTGGCAAACAAATGTACGTCCATAAATCGACATGGCTTTACGGTTCTAGGAACTTTGGGACCAATGAGTTCCGACAAACACAGAGTGAGTTTGGGAACATGAGTTCCGATAAAACAATACTGGAATTACGCATGACAATGTTCATACTATGTTGAACTACTAAGTTACTAATTCACTTGAAAAAATTCAGATGATTGATAGAACTTGTTGAAATGTTATATTGAACGTTATTTTTACAAATAATATCCATAAAAGAAGATGAATTTGAACTGTTCGAAGCTGAAAGGTGTATCATCTTTGCTTAACTCATTCCTTCTGAGGGGAGGAAGTAGGTATTCAATCATTATCATCAATATATCGAATTGCGGGTCTACACATTTAGGACTATCTATTTACTGCTTGTGGCCTTTTCTCATTGTTCTACTTAGCAATATAACCCTTCACGAGGGTTAGCGTCGCACATTGCACTACTTTTCCCCATCATCGCTCATTGTGATCGCACATTGGACCGCAACGACAATCTGAATACCTGAGATAGAAGATGTTTCCAGGACGGTACAAAAACGTTGAAGCCACAGTTTGAATAAAACAAAGAGGTGCAAATATAAGTTTCACTTGGATTCTCACTAATCCACTTACAGCGAATGAAATTAATTGAAAATATGGAAATGAATGGAGAAGAATATGGCAATGGAAGTGAAGAAGTGTAAGAAAGTAGATTCAAGAAAGAAAAGACAATATTGCAAGAGGAAAAGGAAGGGAGAGAATGATGCAGAACTGTGAAAGGAAGCAGAATGAAGGAATGGGAATCTACAAACTACGCCCCGCGGTCAGAAGGCTTATGGCCACTCACGTACAAAGTGAATGTTAGTAACGTCATCACTCGCTTGTATAGCTCGCCTATTTTTATAAATCTTTGAAACCATAAAACACTAATGACTAATTGAAACCTCTCTCACTCAGCATAAAGTAAAAATTACTTGAAGTTGATTGAGGTGGTACGATTATGATAAGCCATTGTTCATTGTAATAAAATACAGTATTCGATAGTCATAATAGAGAATCAAATCATTGATAAAAGTTGGTTTGATATCTATGATAAAATTGGTTAAAATTAATCCCATGGTACCCTTTAAAAAACAAATTATTTAGAAAAAAATACAAAAACAACTAGTTTTGGATGTTCAATCTATTTTCATTCTCGCTCCTCTTCACTCTTCATCGCTTTTTTTATACCCTCTACCAGTCTATAAGGGTGCGTACACAAAGAAAGCTGGTTGCCGGCGCCGGAAAACCAGCCGCTGTAAGCGCGTCCCGGCTTGAGAAGAACTTAACATGGTTTCAAGTGTGCCCGTACACAGTAAACGCCGGTGCCGGCTCAACAAGCGCAACAAGCACGAGCTGCCGGCGTCAACCGGCAAACAAGTATGAAGAGAACATTCTTGTAGCTGGTTTCCAGCAACTGGCTCAGTCTGCGAGTGGTCTCTGTACTGTGCATACAGTTAGTCTCCAGTACAGTCTCTGTACTGCAGTTGGTTAGCGTAGTGTGTACTGTGCAGTAGTTTTAAAGATGGTTGATACAGATGATTTAATTTCCAAAGTTTTTCACTTTTTAATCAAACGTCCTTCAATGTTTCTTAATATGTAATCGAAAGTCGCTAGCTCCATTCTCATGTGTGTAGAACCGTTGTGGGTCACCTTTTAGTTGCGGAAACAAGTGATGGTATTCACCAAGTTTCTTCCTATGTCTATTAATAACATGAACACCGAATTTCTTCCTTTGCAATAATTTTAAATGAACACTCTCCGCCAAAAACACATCATCACTAGACGAAGACATCTTTGACACTGCTCAAAGTGAACTGACTTGTCGCGCTTGTTACCAGCTTTCTTTATGTACGGCTTCAAGCTTTTACCGCGCTTATAAGCTCGAGGAGCAAGCTGCTGGTTTTCCGGCGCCGGCAACCAGCTTTCTTTGTGTACGCACCCTAACATTGGAAACCATAGTTGGCTAGGTATTTTTCCTCATTTATTTCTTTTCAGCACACCCCACCATGAAGTCTGTTTTTGTATTTTTTATGAAATATGTATTTTGTTTATGTTGTTTTGTATATTGATTCATTTTGTGTATCTCGTGTTGATTTGAATAAAATGATTGATTCATTGGAGTATTCTTCTGAAGAAGACTTGAAAATGGATTGAAGATCCGAAACTAGTTGTTTTTGTATTTTATATAAAACGTTTTTGAAAAAAGGGTACTATGGGATTTTTTTTTTATCAGCAAAACGAGTAGCCCCAATGAACTATGATATAATATGTACATATATGTCTGTGTAATGACGACGCCCTTAATAACGAAGATATGTAGAACATGTACTAGACTCGGATCCGAAGGAGTTGGTCATAATCCGATATGAGTGTTCATAATAACGCAGTGGTTATCGGAGAGAAAAATAATGTTATTACTCTGACAGTGAGAGCGTGACAAATGTGACAAGCAGTGTTGACGTCATGACGTACAAAATGTACGTGTGTGTAGGGGCCATGATATTACTTCGAATATTGAATTTTATTGAATATAGAAAAATATTGTATTACTATTAACAAAAATAGCTAGAGTAGGGCAATGAAATATATTTTCTGTACCGTCCTGTAGTCTGAGAGAGAATGATGGTGTGGATAGAGGTAGAGGTTGGAAAACATTATTTAGAAAGTGATGTTAGCCACCGGCCGGCCACCTGTTCTCTCTTCTTCTTTTTCTTCTTCTTCTTCATCTTCTTCTTTTTTTCTTCTTCTTCTTCTTTATCTTATTCTTCTTCTTTCTCTTCATCGTATACGTCATTTGGTGGCAACCAGTTATTGTAAAGACCTTTCCAACAATATAGATCCTGTGGCCAACGCCTATACACCTTGAGCCCCTCGAAGCCTTTTCCACCTATTCTCATCTCCTGCGGCTGCTTCTTCATCTTTAACTTCTTCTGACTCATCATAATCATATTCCCTTTATATTTCATCTTTATCCCTCCTTTTACTTGCACCAAGGAGATCAGCTTCCTAAACAAGCTTCAACATTTTGGGGATGAAGTTGAATGCTACAATTTTCCTTTCTTTTTCGTCGTCGTCTACTTATTCATCTCTTTTTATTTCCTATACTTCATTCCTCTATTTCTGTTTATTCTAGTCCCTACACTTTTTCCATTCCCCTGCTTACTGCATTACTTATTTTTCTGCCTCTCCTACTGTATTTTCCTTCTTTTTCTACTTTTGTCTTCATCATACTCTCAAAGTACTCTTCAATATTAATCTTTATAATACTTTCCAATACCTTGGATATAAGAGGGACAAGCGCAATCGGTCTATAGTTACTGATATTTGTTCCTTGTACCTTTTTATAAACAGGTGTAACCAAGGTTACAGTGGTTTTTAAACATTTAGGAAAGATACCACTACTTATAGCTCTATTAGATACATCAAAGGTTCAATGATAACATCTCAATTACTCATTTATATTTATCTTCGCCTTCAAACATGTCTTCTCGCCCTTCTTCTCTTCTCCTTACTTCTCTTCTTCTTCTTCCTATTTCTCCATAATCGTCTTTATACTTCTATTTCTTCTTTCTATACTCTAATTCGATTTCCACTCTTGTATTCTCCGTATAACTCTCTCACATGTCACATTCATATTCCTCATCTACATCTTGTATTACTTCTTTTCTCCTTTCTTATCCTATTCTGTATTTTTCTCGCTTCCCTTCCCTTTATCATTTTACGCCTCCACGTTACAATATCTACTTGATCTTATCTCTTTTCCTCTTTTGAATTCTATCTGTCTCCTCTTTCTTGTTATGCCACCTTCTTCTTCCACATGCACTTTATACAGGGTGTCCCACCAAGGTTGTAACAGCCGTTGACCATAGATCCTACTCGACATTTTTGACAAAAACTGTTCATTAAACTTTTTTCCTACCGACCTTAGTTTTCGAAATATATCGATTTTTCAATATTTTCAGAATATGCCTACTTCTGGTCATTAAATACTCAATAACTCGAAAACTACTCGTCGAATTTCAATTACAAGGGTATTGTTGGAAAGAAAAAACATTTCAAACACGATTAATGTAATTTTATTTGTTGTAAGATATTTTGTAGTTTTTTATTAGGGCTTAAACTTAAAAAAATGCTATTCTTCAAATTCAAAGTGAAATTTCAAATTGTTTTCTCTCGGTTTTTCTCTGGGTGATTATAGTGGTTTCAATATTTCAAAAACTTCTCCATTTCATAAGCTTTCGAATGAGTATAAATTCGAAAAGGTAAGTTCCATGATAAATTGTTCAAAATTGCTAATATCTGGAATGGACACCTTTAAAATGAGGAAATTCACAAACAGCAAGCATCAAGTGGTGATCCTAGGGTGAAATCACCTGATCTCTCTCTGACAATATTCACAAGTATTAATCAATATTTCAACATTCTACAATGATATGACTTTTTCAATAACTTGCATTATTTCCCTAAGGGTGAAATCACCTGATTATTGCATTATTTTCTGTAGCATATAGCCTAAATCCTATATAAAATATTAATCATGCACTTTTACAAGATCCAAAAAAATTTATTCATAGAATAATAATTCAAAGTAGATGAATGACAGAATTGAAAAAAAAACTGATGGCAATCATTCAGATGATAATCAAGTTACATGTCATGAACATTTTTCTATGCAAAGTGTATCCATCTGTATAAACTCAAAGTATGAAGGCACCACAACATTCCTCCATTGTATAGGGACACGCTTCCACAAGTACATTAGTAATTGAAGACAAGAAAAGCCTATGACTACCACATAACCGTATTCTTTCAGGTGGACAATTGAAGAGCTTCAGTCCCGAATAATATGGTCCTTTTTCCAAAAGTGTCAGTCTGTGAGCGGGGTACTGATATACAGCTGAACTCTTTGCTCTTGTGCTATAGCCATGGCAAACTACATTTCCCTCAAATCTCTCTGAATTTCTGAAGACAAAATTTACAGTCTCAAGGAAGTGCAATGCTGGGACCGTGAGAAACCTGTATTTTCTAAAAATGGGCCTACATGAATTGGATGGCCGCAAGCCCTCCAAAACACGAACAGCTTTCTTTTGCATCTTAAATATTTTATATAAATTATTTTTACTATTCCCCCAAAAGAAGATGCTGTAGCGTATTAGGGCTAAAAAATATCCATGATACACCTTCTGAGCTGTCTTTATAGTGGATGCAGTCCTCACAGTTCTCAGTGCAAAAAGTGCATGATAGAGCTGTTTTATAAGTTTTTCCAAGTGTTTATCCCATTTCATATTTTTTTGCAATTCCACTCCAAGAAAACTAGTCACTTCAACAGACAAGCACTCCCTCCCATTTGAAGCATTCAGGTTTGAAGGTTCAGCATGATGTCCCGTCACGGCAAACCTGATATAGTTGGATTTAGTCATATTCAACTTCAATGCGTTATGACCAAACCAATTGTTGAGTTGATGCATAGCCGTTTCAGCCCTAATCATAACTTCGCTATCATCCTTACCAGTAACCAGAACCGTTGTATCGTCAGCATATAAAATGAGCTTGCCATCTACATTATTTGGCAGGTCGTTTATAAATAAATTGAAAAGAGTCGGTCCAAGCACAGAGCCCTGTGGCACACCTTGCTCTTTCCCATGCTGAAAATACCAGTGAACTCCCATTACTCAATTTGACTGACTGATATCTATTTTCCAAATAGGACACGAAAAATTTCCCTGCACTACCAACAAATCCATAGAATCCAAGCTTATTCAACAACAGCTCATGGTCTACCATATCAAACGCCCTGGATAAATCGCAGAAAAGCCCTAAAGCCTTCCACGATCCATCCAGAGCATCCAACACATCTGATACAACTTCAAATATAGCAGACTTAGTTGACAATCCCCTCCTGAATCCAAATTGTTTGTTATGAAAAATGTTATTCTCATCTAAGTGAACCATCATCTGCTCAAACACAATCTTCTCAAATATCTTGGAGAATACAGTTAAGAGGGCAATTGGTCGATAATTTTTAAGATCCTTCCTATCTCCCTTCTTGTGAATTGGTTTGATCAGAGCATACTTTAATTTTTAACCTATTAATAATAAATGTTAGAGGCTCCAAGATAATGGGACTAACCTTCTTTATCACTCGTGATGAAATCTCGTCCCACCCAGTTGAGCCAGAATTTTTCAAGCTATTTATGGCTTTCCTAACTACACTTATTGAGACACTTCTGAACTTGAAAGGAGGATACTGCCTATTTATTTGCTTGAGGTACTCTCTGCTCTCACATGTTCTAGCAGAGCCGGACATTTCAGATGCACATTCAACAAAATACTCATTGAACAAGGAAGCTATGCATTGTGGATTAGAGTACCTCCTATTGTCAGCTGTAGTCAACTCTATCTTCTGCTCATCCCTATTTAATAGCCCCAGTTCATTTCTGACGATTGTCCAAGTGCCTCTATTAATATTGTTGGACTGTGCAATGAACATTTCATTGGTTTTTTGCTTAGCTAGCAGTATTGTCTTCTTTAAAGTTTTCTTATATTTGGCAAAATAGGACAGAAATTCAGGATGTCTGTTAGTCTTACTGAATGTGTAACTCTCTTTTCCTTCTACACGAAATCTTGATACCAGTGGTTAACCAGTTTTTTACCGAATCATTCTCTGTAACCTTAAACTTTCTCAGGGGGAAGCAACTGGAGAAACAATTGTAAAACAATGAGTGAAAAGTATTAAATAATTTCTCACCATCATCATTAGTCATACATAGGGACCAATTCACAGAGCTCAATGTGTCACAAAAGAATTTCAAGGACTCTTCATTAATACATCTTCCTAATCTGCAACTATTATTGTGTTCAACGTAGGGATTATTGGCTAATTCTATTGTTAGGGCTTCGTGGTCTGATAATCCTGGGTCAAAAATCTGTGCAAGAGTACTATCCACATTATAATTGGTCACAATATTGTCAATGCAGGTTGAAGACAATGAGGTTATTCTAGTTGGCCTGTCAAAGATAAATGAAAAACAGCTGGATTCAGTGATATTCCGGAAAGTACTGCTATTAGAGTTCCTCTTAAGAATATCAATATTATAATCACCACATAGAAATATAACTTTTCTCCTATAATCTCGTTTAAGCAGACATAAGAGCTTGTCATAAATATTGAAAAAATCTTCAAAACAACTATCTGGGGCTCTATAAACCGACACTACCAAAATTGTCTTATCTCTACCCTCCATTGAGACACTGAACTCAACCGCTGCACACTCAAATACACTTTCAATTGACAACCCCACAATATCCTCTCTAATCCTGTAATTCAGACCTTTTTTTAAAAGTATACAAGCTCCTCCTCTTCCCTTATTGGAACGACAATAGACAGAGGCAGGCTTATAGTTTTGAGATTGTTCAGTAAACTGGTGTCACAGGATGACAGCCAGTGCTCAGTGAGAGCCACTACTGGAGGAATTTTAAGATCAGGAAGAAACACATTAAGCTCATCAATTTTTTTAACAATTCCCTGGATGTTTAAATAAAAAAGGAAGGGTGACCCCGTACTACCAGTGTCTGATTTTATTTCACCTGCGAACTTATTGACCTGTTCACTAAAAAATGTAGTTGGGTATTTGAGCGTGTAAAACTATTATTTAATTCTTCGGCAGCTTTATTATCTGTATTAGTGTCACCAGTCATGTTTAAATCATCACCCAGACTCGAAATGTTATTTGTACCTTCTGTATCTAATCTAGCCATTTGTGCACCACCGTGAGATTTTCCAAGTGTTACAACTGTATCACTAGTGTGTCCACCAACACCAAGCAGATGATTTATTATGTATTTTCGGATTCTTTTCTTTCCCTGACTCTTATTTAAATGAAGGCCGTGACGAGTGTAATCCCCTATTTCAAAGTGGCCAAGGTCGAGTAGGTCTAAATCATCACTACTGGAAATCTGACCTGATAGCCATGAATTCAGCTTGTTGACGTTCACATTCATAAGGGGCTTATCATATCTGTACGGAATCGTTGATATAGTTACATTTGTGCGCTTCGAGATGTCCATAATTGATTGCAAATTCAATTCAGTTGGCTGTTTAGCATTATTCACTACATCGTTAGCTCCAGCCAGTACAACTACCCTGTCATTTAAATCGAAGTCTTTTGTAAATTCAGCAATATCATGTGTAACTGTGCTGAAGTTAGCACCCGGTCTTGCCACTACTGTTACTTCGAAACCATCGTCACAGAGATCGTTATTTAAATCCCACCCTAGGTCTCTACCATGACTATCAGCCATTACCAACACTCTTTTCTTTTTTTTTGACTTTCGTGGTTTTACGTTTCTAGGTATAAAATTTTTAATCAAATTCTTCTTTGTAGTTTTGTTTTGATTATTATTACCTATCTCATTCTGTGCTATATTTTAGTCGCTTAAGATTGTGAAACAGTTTTCCGTAACAGTTACATTAGTGTGTGATGACCCGCAATTAGAAACCGTGTCACCCGGAGAATAGAAACACTTGAGATCTTGTATTTCTATTTCCAAGGTTTTTTTTCTCCTTTCAGACAATTATTTTCAGCCTCCAACACCTCGATGCTAATTCTCATCTGATCTATAGTGGATTTACTCTCCATCAACCTTTTATCTATGTCGATGGAGTGATCCACATCATCACTCCATTGTTGCTTCAGTGTGGCCATATTCTCGATTAATTTACTATTCTCACTTCTCAGCAATTCAATAATTTCGTCGCGGTCGTCGATTGAAAATCTAAAATCAGAATTTGATGGTGATTTCGAAAAGTCCGGTGTGCTACATGAGTTTGTATTGTTAAATATTTTAGGGATAGCAAATAAGATATCAGCTGTATCATTGAGAGAATTATTTATGGATCTCTCTATTATTGCATCATTGTCAGGAGATTTCCTAGTTGAATCATTTAGAGATAATGAATTATCTTCCATAGCGCTGCCTGAGGTGTTAGGTGGATGATTAAGCTTGCAGGTTGGAGTGGACTCAAGAGAATATGCTTGGTCTGTTTTTATTGAAATTTTGCATTCCTTTTTTAAACATCGCCAAATTATGTAACCCTGGGATGAAGTTCTATCTTTCCTAAATTTATATCCATCGAGATTCACCGCAGGATTACCCTTACTAGTTATGGCCTCTTGCAACTTCATCACGGAGTAATTCCCTAATATATCTATTGATAATATCAATTTAATTATCATTATCACTAATTTGAATGCTATTATTTTGGGCTACTTTTATTTAGTTATGTAGAAACCAGTTAATTCATAAAGAAATCGGGAAATAATTTAATTTATCTATTTTTAGCCTATCAAAAATTATAATTTTATAGAAAAAAACCTGGAAAATTGACGTGAGAAATTGGGTTTACGTTCGTTCGATCAATTTGAACCTTAAAAACAAAAATGTTCAGAAAAGTTGTTAGGTTTTGTGGAAGAAGAAGAAAAGAGGATTTTGTGAAGAGAAGGTGGCAAGGAATATAAGGAATAATAAGATAGCTTACAAGGATAATCTACAGACCGGGAGAGGTTGAATTAATCGCTCAAAAACAGATAGACACAAATAAAAAACCAGAAAATGTTCAAAATCTACGGCATATAACAATTCAATGAAAAATTTGAAAATCTATTCAAGTTCGTAGAGAGAGTGGCTTGTGTTGAATTCGCTTGTGCCCCGTCCCACCCCGGGCCAAAGGCGAATGTCACAGGGTACAGTGTTTACAGATATTACACGGCAACCTGCTCATTCAACAATCCACTATACAGTATATAGGTAGTCAAAATTATACGAACTGAAGTCGCAGCTTTGAGCTGATCAGATAGATATCTGTAGATAGTTAAGAAAACCAAATCAGGAAAGTGGAAGAAGGAAGTCAGGGGTTCAGGATTGACAAGCAAAAAGCAACTATAAGCTCTATTATGAACTATTTATTATTATCCACTTATATTGTTTGAATTATTATACTCTTTTGTTTTTAGATATAACCGTTTGAAAAGATGGGAATTTGTGGAGAAATTAGAATTGAATATAATGTATAGTATTATCAATCAACTAGGCTCTATTATGAACGATTTATAGTTATTTACTTATATTGTTTTGAATTATTATAGTCTTTGTTTCAGATATTATAGAAAAACAATTATGAAGCTCAACTTATCAAAAGGGAAACTTATGGAAATGTTGTTTACCACAGTTATTACTAATTTTGGTTTCTTTATAATAGAAATGTTTAGAAGAGTAAAATTATTTAACAAAAAAAAATTTATGTAACGCACAGTGTTCTAGAAATAATTTGACGTTACGGTACTCAATTTATGATTAATTAGAGAATTGAAATGCTGTAAGAAAAAAGGATTCGAAAATTGATGCTCAATTGAAGAGAAACTGTTATCTTTAGTGTTCACACTAATATTAATCGGAACCAACGATTCTTATCAAGACGATAAAGGCACACCCGAAAAACAAAACCAGTGATAAAGTAATATTATACTGAAAGGTAAATTTAAAAACTCCTTATCGGTCAACCTGTCTTCGAAAATCCCGTCACTCGTTCAAGAATCTAACCTCCAACTCCGATTAAGCTACTCCAGAAGGACATACAGTTTCCAGGATCAAAATATCTAAGTACACAACCAAGTAACACCTGAATAAAAACACTACTACTCTTTTGGAGACCCAAAGATTAAATTTTGAATTATTCAGGATTTATGGTACAGGAAATAATGCAAGTTATTGAAAAAGTCATATCATTGTAGAATGTTAAAATATTGATTAAAACTTGTGAATATTGTCAGAGAGAAATCAGGTGATTTCACCCTAGGAACACCACTTGATGCCTGCTGTTTGTGAATTTCCTCATTTTATCCAATCAATCTTTATTTTGAAGGTGTTCATTCCAGATATTAGCAGTTTTGAACACTTTATCATGGAACTTACCTTTTCGAATTTATACTCATTCGAAAGCTTATGAAATGGAGAAGTTTTTGAAATATTGAAACCACTATAATCACCCAGAGAAAAACCGAGAAAAAACGGTTTGAAATTTCACTTTGAATTTGAAGAATAGCATTTTTCCAAGTTTAAGCCCTAATAAAAAACTACAAAATATCTTACAACAAATAAAATTACATAATTCTTGTTTGAAATGTTTTTTCTTTACAACAATACTCTTGAAATTGAAATTCGACCAGTAGTTTTCGAGTTATTGAGTATTTAATGACCAGAAGTAGGCATATTCTGAAAATATTGAAAAATCGATATATCTCGAAAACTAAGGTCGATAGGAAAAAAGTTTAATGAACAGTTTTTGTCAGAAATGTCGAGTAGGATCTATGGTTAACGGCTGTTACAACCTTGGTGATACACCCTGTATACTTGATCTACTCCTGTCTTCTTATTGCCTTTCCTACATCATCTTCTTCTTCGCTATCGTATTCACTGTCGTTGTTCTCCTCTCACCTCACGGCTAAAATGCTAACAAAAGCAGAGGCCGCTCGGACTCCATTTCCCATCCTGTCTACTCGCTTCGATGCGTCCGGAAACCATTATTTCAAAACGGATCCAACACTCGACCCTTCTCAATATTATCAGCATATTATTGCATATGAAATAATCTGCTAAAGAGTACACCATTTAGTATTCAACCCAAACATTGATAATATCTGATTAATACACCGCAAATGAAATAAGCAAAGTAATACACCAAACAGTATCTACCGTATTCGAAAGTGTAGCCCTGTCAAATTCATTGTTTCACAAAGACTGATATTTGCTCCACTGATATCCATGAAGATAGAATTATATTTGCCAAGAAAGCCTACTCAAAAATAAATTGAATTATTCACCGAGGACTTTATTATTGTTCCATACAACACTGTATTTACTGAGAAAGTTCATTCAAATTTTGGATTTCACCGAATAATTTTGATTGGAAGTTAACAACGTGAACTTATTCTACTTGAATACACACTATAACATGATCAGTCGGGTACTTCACCTACGCAAAAATAATTATTCTCACTTGGAAATTGGTAACAATTGATTGAAACTGCTTTGTACAAGCAAATCAATAAAGCAAACATCAAACTTTACATATTAGCTGAATGGGGGAAGTAATAATACCCCTACGGGACCCTAACACAATTCTAGTGGGCATAATGCGAAATACGAACCCGCGTTTTGGATTGGGCCTTTGAGGTGGCCGCCAAGAAGAGCTTCACTAGGCCACAGGTCTACTCTAATACACACAGCATAGACATCATCTCACAGGTCTGCATGATTGAAATCTGATGCCTAATAATTTTGCAATGCTGAAAATAATTGAGCAAGTGGTAGATTATATTTGCTGTTTACCAGAGAATAAAGTGTTTTAATATTCGTTTTTACAACAGTTTTATAATGAGGGTCTTCAACGCACCAGTTAGATGTTGTAAAGAGTTAGGACATTTCGCTCATTTATAAGGCAAACATTTCACAAGTGCTTTAAAGACATTATAAAACTGTTTTACACAGCTTTTTTATCTACGACTATTCAAGCAATGTTTCACATAGCTGACCTGTTGTGAGGTTATAAATCAACCATCTGGCCTATTTTGGGTGAAAAGATTTGAAAACTGAAAACTGAAAACTGGACAAACTTAAAACATGACGTACTGAAAACTTGATGAACTAGAAACTTGAGCTGAAAACTTGATGAAATGACAACTCGACCAACTGAAAACTTGATAAACTGAGAACTTGATGAATTGAAAACTTGACCGAATGATAAACTGTCGCAATGAAAACTTGACATACTGAAAACTCAATAAACTGAAATCTTGACGAAGTGAAAACTTGTCAAACTGGAAACTTGATAAACTAAAATCTGCTGCCAGCATCAGAAACCCTGTTATAATGTTAAAGTCGTTGCATAAAGTCCTAATGAAAGTATAGTTTTGAAAATTCATTGCGAAAAGACCCCATTATGGGATTGACTGTGATGCTGCAATGTTTACATTATAACATGGTCGTAGATAAAAATAATTTCAAACTTCAAACTCGAACAGTTCTTCGAGGTGTTACACTTCTCGTCATAGCCTTTGATGTGGACTCTAGTGTCATTCAAATTCCAGAGAGATGTGACACCTTTGACATTCATTTTGGACTATAATAAACCAATCATAATTATTTAAAATCCCATAAATCACCACTGGCCCGCGGATCTCAATTTGACTAATAACGATTTAGTATCTGCAATACTTGGGCGTATTGTAAATCTATTCACACTATAACACAAATCTATAAACTACGATTGTTACATGATTATGCATCAAACAAACGACTAACTAAAGGAACATCTATCATTGTTCAAATAAGAATCTACAATGTAAAGATATTCCTTGTCTAAGGATGAATTGCATAAATCGTCATACTTACATACGATCAAAGTTAACAGTGGTTTACAGTTTAAGTAATAACATCCAAACTTCTGTAAGCTCCAAATGCAAATTTACCTGAAACAATAAAAACGTTTTTCTTAATAGGGGCCTTTAATAATAATTTAAGGCTATTGCAAATATCTATTTTATGTATATTAGTAAATCTAAGCTCAGCCAATTTTTTCAATCTCATAACACGAGCTTTAAGGGCCCAAACTTTGCCAAATTCACTCTAGCATACGCTTAGATTATAAATACTGTACATTATATTTAAATGTGGAAAACATTTTAATTTTAAACGCTCTTTGATATTTACACAGTCGCCGCTCGATTATTCAAGAAACTTCAATGAGAAACAAATGAGAGTTGATGGGTTTTTTGTTTGGGACGATGCTCACTCGAGTTCTCTAGATTTGTGCGTGAGTAAAGTGAGAGATGTTGTTACCTTGAGGTAATATAGAGGTTATGAATCACTTCATGTTCATATACTAAACAAATTGAAACTCGCAGTTCTGAGACATTCTTGAATTCTTCATTATAATTATGATTATCACCTCCATCTTTGAAGTATAACAGTTATTTTCATCTTGCAGACATTAATGTTTTTCTTGAACAATCCATTGCCTACCTCTCATGTGAAGAGAGATGTGAATTTCTATGTCCATGCAATATATTCACGCTAATATACGTAATAGCCACAACGTATTCTACATGAATCGTATTCGAGATGAGTTGAAGACACAGATTTGTACTGGCGTGAAAGAAATTAATCAACAGAGTAGAAGCCAATGATTCCGATTTCAAAATATAAGATTTAAATTAGATTCATTGTAATGTAGATAATAAATTGTTCAAATTCAAAGGGCTTAGCCTAGATGACGACAGCTGTAATAGGCAATGTCAAACTTTAAACCCCCATACTTACTTTTTGTCGAATAATTCCTAAGATGTGGTGACAAATCTATTGAATATATGGGACTGGAATCAATTTAATTTTGAAGGATTTATATCCAATAATTTTCTTCCACGTTTTGCTACTACTTGATTAGATTTTGAATCAGCAAATTCAAGATTTTGACAGCATCAAAAGACTTATTACATACCTGATTGAATCGCAAGGGGTTGGGAGAAATTGGACAGTGGAATGATTTAATCTAAATTCAATATAGTAGGGACTATAAGAGTATAAGATTTCATAACGATTACAAATAAAATATAGAATCCTTATATGAAATGCTTCTAGGAAGTAATATATCAATGCAATACATAAATTTAAATACATATAACACTAATAAAAACAAAAAACACAAAACAGACAGATTTAAAAACACTCGGTTTCCGAGCTCGAGATTTAGCTAAGTTCTAGACTTTGAAAAGCTGGAATCAGAAAATAGGATTTTCCGGAACGGGGCGAAGTCGTAGTTTTTATGATAATATTCATTTTCTTATTTCTATAATTGGAAACGTTTTTATTGACGAAATGAAACATCCCTGAATAATTCAAAATAGCTGAAACTTTACACTATTTTCTCTTTATTTTATCTTCTGTTCCATTTTCTAGTCTTTCGAAATTTGAATTGAACTACTCCAAAAGTCTAGACTTTAGCTAAATCCCGAGCTCGGAGACCGGCCCTAAGAAACATACAATTACAGGAATTCTCGATAGTTGTGCTATCTTTTTCAACTGATGAGTGGAGACTCTTCACCAGAAGAATCTTGAATTTGAAGACTCTTCACTCATCAGTTGAAAAATTGTTATTTATAATAATAATTTTCCCCAGAGAATAATTTTCCTCAATATTATTTGAAGACAGTTATTTGAATAGAAGTTTTATCATTCTTATGAATCTTCTATCCCATGTAGAGAGTGAGGTATTTTAAAACGTATTTATGTTTTATTCATTATTTGTATAGATGACACTAAATGTGAATAACATTGGAAGAGAAATAATAAATTATACTTATCATTCTTCCTATCTATTGCTATTCATACTGTTGCTATCCTTGTCTATCATTCGAAAAAGCAAATAGCGCTATCCTTCTTCAATGATTTAGTCAAGCTCAATTATGAAAGTTTATTATTGAATAGTTATTGCAAAATATGTTTTTGACAAATAATGGATAATTGATCATTTTAAACAAGAATGAACAGTTAATGTTACATTGAAGGATTGATATTTCCGGATTACGATATACCGGAATCAGCTATTTTATATAGGAGGCAGTGACAAGGCAGAGAATCGGCAAAGCTGTTCTTCTATCTTTCTCAACTGCTCTTATAACGTGGACCTCACCAAAGTGATGGTATTTCAATTTGACAGTTTGGGATTGTCTAATAAAGAATTTATTTGGGATTTTCCAACATATCAGATAATAATCGGTTTGGGTGAGTGAATATCGTCTGGATGAAAATCAATATCTGGATGATATATCCAAAAGTTCACTTCGTGCTTCCCCTGAAAACTGCAAGTCTCTCAATTGAAAAAAGTTTTCTCAATTGGAATCTCCTGATAGCTCTTTAGTTTCAGCGTCTCAGCAATTTGCTTGCCCTGGAAGTATTCGAGTCGTTAAATGAAGTGATAGAGTCACCTGAGCAATTACTGTAAGCATAGAGCGTGGAGGGATATCATGCCAGACAGGTGGTCAGGGGGTGGGAGACGACATTAGCAAGTAATTTGACCAGGTTCTATTTGAACCAACATCTAAACATGAAATATTAATGGACAACGTCATCCTAGACCAACGAAAGCCACTGGACATTCACACTCACACATGCTCTGTAATTAATCACGATACCACAACTCAGTATTATAAATATCCTCCCTAAAAACCGGAAATGTAAGGACAGGGAGTCCAACTGTTTTCCCTGTAGAGTTCTTATCTATATTATGGGTGGGTCACTCATTAAAATTTGAAAATTCAATATGAATGCATGAAGTGCAACTGAAACTTTACGATGGAAAGGACAGGCTCATGATGGCGTGTTACTGTTACCGGTCCACTATGCTAAAATAAAGACTGGCAACACTTTCAATGATCACGCTTTTACCTAAATAGTGATAACATTTCAACAGACAAACCAAATCTATATGTTGAAGTCACTCTAAACAAATTATAATTTGTACGAGCAGTACTTCAAATACTTCAACTATGGAGTACTCTTATAATAATGTTTTTTAAGGGTGATGCTCACCAAAAGTACCTCCAGCGTGGATGATGATGATGATGATGATGATGAGAAATGAGTGGACCTTCATCTTAAAATGAGTTCCAACTTCCAAATCACCGATAAGCGATAAAACTAAGAAATAATGATATTCAGCAGAGTCAGATGGTGGTCAACCATCCAACAGGAGTTACAAGCGCACGCATCTTATTCTAATATTTATCTGACCACGGAGCCAACAACTTCCCAAATGTATCACTTGTTTAATTGTACGAAATTTGTATGATGTAGTCAATATTGGGTTTTATGGAGTCTTTGATATCGAAACGACAAGGGTTCTAGTGTTAGGATTCTTTTATTGTCGCACTGAGATAATCGCTGTTCCATAGTTTCCCCGTACCCCGTTAATTTACTTATTGAATTTATCGTTGAATTTACTTGAGGGTACTTCTCATTTGAGGATCGTTTGGAGCTCAACTTGGATTTTAACGTTCTTTCACGTTTGTTACAAAACTTTGTGTTTTATGACAATAAAGGATTGATTGATTGACTGCAGGTCACCCACACCACACATAGGGAAACTGATACCGAACTAATCTACAGTTACTTTATACAAGGTGGAAAAGTCAAACTGCACTTTATTAGGTATTAAAATGACTATGTTGACTTGAAATATCTTCAAGTCTTATACTCCAACAAATCGTAAGAACACAAATGGAAATTATTGTTTTGTACAGAAAAATTGTTACTTTTTTAATGAGGTGGCGACCATCATTTAGCGCACAAGGCCCACACTGAAGTTCTCACTAACACGTAAGAAGACTAAATGTTCTGTATTGGGCTGTTCGAAATCTTCAAGAGCATGGAAGGTCACTCCATTCGACCAAAGTGACTGTCTGGTGTGCGATGTCTTCGACTGGATAAATTGGTTCATATTTGCCAATAAGAGTGACAACGGCCACGCAGTTACAGTAACATCTCAGCTCGCTATGTTCAAATGCTGAACAACTTACTCGTTCCTAACTTAGACGATTTCATGTGAATAAGAACAATTATTTTCAAAAAGATGGAACAGCTAGCCATACTGTATGGCCAGATTATGAATTGACCTCATCAGAAATTTTTTTGCAAAGCGCTTGATGAATTTGGAATGGGGGGGATATTCTTAGTTGGATACTCAAAGTCGAAGGTTTGTGAGACTTGTTCAGCAACAATAGAGGACTGAATGCGGATAACACAAGAAATCCATGCAATAACACCAGAGGTACTTCGGCGTTCTATTAAGAATTTCAGTGTAATACTTGGACAATGTCTGAAGATTGATGGTCGCCACCTTACTGGAGTAATATAGTAATAATGAAAGAGTAACAATTTTTCTGTATAATACAAAAAGTTCCAGTTTTGTTCTCACGATTTGTTGGAATATATGACTAAAAAATATTATCTGTTAATTCTAATATAGTGCCGTTTGACTGTCCCACCTTGTACTATTCGACTAGATTATAAAGGACTTCACAATTATATTGGTCAAACCCAATTGATTGGACATAAGTAGCCCAAGAACGATTAGGCCTACTACGGCCTACGTGAGTGAAGTTGATTTAATCGAGAGATGATTGCTCAGCCTGCTTTAAAAGAAAATCGGAAACCCAGCGTTTGCACTTGAATAGTCACGCAGCTAGGCTGCTCCATTTCAAGATGCAAGAAAGCGTGGACAAATTTTACGGAGTCGATACCAAGCAGTTGATGATTCCGTAACTGGAATGAATGCAGGGAAAAACACAGGTAAGGTGAGAGAGTGTGAGAGAGAAGCAGTGGGCCTAAGCTTGTCATGCTCAACAATAGCCGTCAATAATAGGCCTGAATGGTAGAAGCTTCAACGAACTCCAGTGAATAAAAAACTCAGCTAACAACAATCCAATCTTTTCTGATTGCCTGTTATTAAGAACAAAATCTGAAGAGCGTTACCGTATTCCTAAATTGAAATTTCAAAGAGAAATTCCTGACATCATTTTTCGATGCTTGAATTATTATTGATACTTGTAATTTTTTATCTATTTATTTTCCTCAACACGATGATGATTTAATAGATAACAGTATGCTATCTTTGATACCTCCGGTCTCAAGCAGAAATAAAATGCAAATAAATCAAACTGAAATAGAACGCAAATAAATTCAACTGAAATAAGTAGATGAATGAAAATGAATGCAATATATATCTCAATAATTTTCACGAACAAAATCAATTTGTTATTGACTGGTACACAAATCCATGAATCAAGAAACATATACTTGTATTTCAGGCGAAACAAATAAGGTTAACATCACTCAGTTCGTAATAATGGACAATAGTATAGACAATGAATGCTGAAAAAAGCGTGTAGAGGGAAACGTTTGGAAGATAATTTTTGACCCCGCAGTTCTGTTCAGGGTAGTAAGGAGCAAAATATATCAAAAGTTCCCACTCCTACCAACTGGGCTAAGGGGTGAGGGTGGTTCAAAGGCTCTATTTATTTGTTTCTCGCCTATAACTAAAAAACTATGGATCTTATAGGAAATACAAAATTGTCATCAAACTTTCCCCTCTATAACCCTTCATTGACTGACTGGACTACAAGGAAATTCACAACAAAACAATTTTCATCAGGAGGAACAAGAGGTGCGTTGTTATTGTACACATGTCAGATATTCTGACAGATAGGTAAAGAATATCAGTTTCATAAATATCTCATTGAATGGATAGAATCTACTAATATATCTATACATCTAAGTGGAAAGACACTGATACATTCACTCCCTCACTCATTCATTCATTCATTCATAATCATCAGAACTAAACATTCACTGTACCAAATACGTTCAAATTTGGCAGGATTGTTCAGTTGGCCATCTAGAGGCGCACTAAGAACGGATTTGAAAAAAATCCAAAGATACGCCCAAAATCTGGGTTTTTTCATTGTTTTTCTGCGTTTTCTTAGTTTTTTCAAAAGTTAATTGGTAAAGAATGTTCAAACTTGGTACATAGGCTCAGCTGAGGTATAAAAATATTGTATTGGAAGTCAAGTTCCACCTAAAGTTGAGACGCCTAAGTTCCGTCCAAGATCAACGGTTTTTACGCGTTTTTCCTTACTTAGTTACTAAGTAAGTAATTAGTAAGTAAGTAATAACTAATTATTACTAATACGCCTAAGTTACTAGGCCTCGTTTTCTAGGCATTTTCAAGAACTAATTGACAGATCATGTTGAAATTTTGTATAGAAGTTCAGCAAGGGTCTATAAAATCATTCTTGAGAGTACTCAGAATTACGCCAAAGATACGCCCGAGGTGATATTACTGCGTTTTCCCAGCGTTCCCTAGCGGTTTTTTTGCGTTTTCTCACATTTTGCAACTCCTTTCGAAATTATTCTTAAAATTCATGTATATAATAATTTAAATTAGATCATTTATTATATAATATCACGATGAATGGTTTCGACATGATATCGTATTTTTATAAGCTTTCAATTGAATATGAATCATTGCAGCTTGCAGCTGGGAGATAACATTCACCTTCTATGAAACGAAAATTATTTGCTTAGTGCAGACAAAGGATGAAATATTCAAATTAATAATGCAGTTGATTTTTTCAGGTTTAACGAACTGGTTGAAATTCTCTCCACGGCGAACGGTACTGTACATCAACCTTCAACTTTCTGAACGGAACTTTTTGGAATCAACTTTTGAAAGTACAATCAGTGGAAATTACCTTACTTCGTTCGGTATATTTTGATGATAATATTTCTGCTTTTGTCAATGAATTTTTTTACAGGATGGATTTAATACAATATAACTAATTGGATGGGTTCTTCTCAATGTACTAATTTAGTGAATTACGTTCTTAATTCAATTCAACTAATTGGAAGGGTCCTCAATGTACTAATTTAGTGAATAATTACCATATCATATCATAATCTTGCTTTTCCAGTAATCAGTACTCATGGTTTTGAGGTAATTACTCACCAATAAATTAGTTCTGTCATTGACTGAAGACGTTTACTGTAGTAATTTCATTAGCTATTTTTGGAATTATAGTCATGATATAGCTATAATACACTATTGTTGTAAAGAGATTATTCTATTGGGTTGGCTGTACATTGTTGTTATGCTCACTTTCTCAAGAGTTATAATTTTTATAACTAGAAATAATTTTCTAGAAATAATTTTATATTATTAAATTCATTCATCCATTGTCATTGATTATTTACTCACAGATTATATTAATATTGTCTCCATTTCTTGTCTTTATTTGAAATAAAATGGTATATTACTAATTAATTCCTATCTGATGAAACAATGAAATACTTCATCTTTAAATATTAACATATTTTCTTCAATAGCAGCCTGTTCCATAATCATTTGAAAAGTCATTAGTCCACAAATTGTCACTAGTCTTCACAATACTACTAATCCCGTCAATATATACATTAAAAAAGGGGGTGTGCTTGCAATTTATATTGTGGTTCTGATTGTTTTATAATTGTTTGGATACATAAGAGAAGTCCAGAACCAATTTCTTCTTGCACAATTCCTTTGTGCTAGGAACAGAGTGGCCCAAAAACCTCGTATTTCGTAGAAATTAGCCATTTTTGTGTGTATGGAAATATGGGTTGAAGTACAGTCAACAATAAATGTATTATTCCTTCACCAAATTTGACTTATGATACATGATTTTGAACCGCCTTGACGAGCCGAGAAGAAAGAGATCTGATCATTTTGTCAAAAGTTATGAGTGTTAAAAAATTTTGATCCTTGAGTTGTCATTAAGTGCCTCTCCACTAGGAAATACTGAAATTTGGTTGCATCAAACGGGTGATTCTCAAAGAGCATGATTTTATGACCTTATATCATGTCGAAAAATCTCAATGCGACGACAATGATGTTAGTGACGATGGTTGAAGCTAAAAATCAAGTGTCTTTAAAATACAAGCAGCTTTGATAGCAAGTGTATCTGAAAATCTATGTGAGATAGATTTAAGGTTGTATAGCACAAAATTATGTAGACAGAGATTTTGAAATATTTATATGTAAATGTTGACAATCGGAAGATACTGTTGATTGAAAACTGAGATTTATCAAAAGTTTTTTTTCTTAAAATGTTACTCATATTCGAAAGATTGTAACTCAGTACTCATTGAAGATAGAGAGTTACAAATGATTTCATTTTATTAAAAATCTTATAATCTGAAGAAAGGCAGAAGCGAATATTCCTGCTTGATAACTGGATTTGGCGAAAATAGCTGGAAACTGGAAAATGAACCGAAAATACAAGGTTTTTTGCCACTCTGTATGTAGCACAAGGAAATTGTGCATGAAAAAAATGTTTCTGGACTTCTCTTGCGTATTTAAACAGAATATTGCAGGTATATTAAACAGGTATATTGCAAGCACACTGCCGTTTTCATGTCTATATTGACTGGACTACATGTGAAATAGGAAAATCAGCCTGCATATATATAGTATATAGTACAGCAAGCTATGTGATGATAATCTAAAACGCTCAGTGAGTGAAAGAAAGTCTCTTACCTATTCTAAGGGCGCAAAATCAAATTGAATTAAATCATTCTGAAATGAGGTAATTGCATTGACCTCATATTCGATGGTTCTTGTTACAATGATTCCGTTAGGTGACATGATTCTACGGCGGTTGACTTTGTTGAATTCTCATGTAAAGTATGACTACATTAAATCTAAATTTTAAGGGCCCCCGATGATTTGAGGATGAGTCTTTCATAGAACAGGTTCATGTTCATTTGGATAGCAGGCTGGAGACATTCGAATAATTAGAAAAGAGCCAGAATCCAAAAGTTCATAAGCAAAAATGTTTTTTTCCACAGTCATAGAATCATATTCTCTGTTTTATGAGTACATTATTCATAGTATAAATATCATTGGATTCGATTGGATAACATGGCATTCTGTTACATTGGTTAGAAATAGAATTTAACCGATTCAACGGGAGTTATTCCTGAGACTGTGAATATTTTATTTTTATTACGAAATCGTTATGCAACTGGACAACGTGATCTGTAGGAATAGAAAGAGAGTGAGTGAGAGGGGGACTGAATGTATGAGACACTCACAAACAATCATCGTCACAGGAGGTAGTAATTCTGGTAAAATTGTTGCATTTTTATCCACTTCTTACTATAATAGAACTACACTTTCAAATTCCATAAAATTCTACTTGTTATGTAAAATAGTTGGTGTATGGCATCAATAACCTTTTCAAGTCATCAAATGAAATACTTGGGACCAGCGCTAGACTCTTATAACATTTTGTGACAATTATTTTGTAATTGAATCGGCCATGACATAAAATCTGTTGAAGAAACGTGAGTCTGTAGCTGTGTTTTCATCAATTCATTCACATGTTTCCTTTTATTGTTTCGAGTGGACTGACTGGAAATGACACAACAATAGCTCTAAACATCGATGGAAAGCAGTGCTACAATCCGTAAACATTCTCCACAGTTTAGAACTGGATCATTTTACCTAATATCATCCTGTTTTATTGCAATGTATCAACTCTATGTATCATAGTTATCAACCTCCAGAAAATAGAGGGGGATTCGCCTCATTGTATCTGACTTCTATTGAGAGAAGAAATCAACAGAACTGGCTGATGAGATGTAAGATGTACTGAGCAATTATTGCAATGAGGAATTCATTTTTGGTCTCAGATCAACAAAAGAATGCTATTTCAACGACAGAAATTTTAGAAAATCCCCCCGTAGAAATGCCTATGCACCAGCATCCCTTTCAAAAGTACAGCCCATTGCCCATGCACAATCCTTGGGTTTGTGTGGGCATCACACTCGTTGTAATAAATAAAAGAAAAAAAATCAGCCTACAACTCAACATGTATACAATGATAGTTTCCAAACGACGATATCTTTCAGTTTTAGGCATATTCGCACACCCACCACGTTTGAACGGAGATTGATCAGCGAAACGTTTAAACCAGGAATGTAATAAATGCGACCTCTAGTAAACCTATGTCCGGTTTCTCAGTCGTTCAATAAAACATTATAGCTATTGATTCAATAACTTTACGTAATCAATACATTTTTATTGGTTTCTTAAACATATTTATAGAATCCATAGCTATGGAATGATTTATCTGTTCAATGAATGTAGCAACATGGCATGATTCCAAACCGGCCACTTTCGTGAACAAACTTGGTGCCGTTTGCACAAAAGCCGGTTAAATTCTAATCGTGATTAAACCCACGAGAACCAATCAGAAAAGCCGTCTTATCAAAAAGGCCTTCTCTGATTGGTTCTCGTGAAATTAACCACGTTAAAAATTTAACCGGCTTTTGTGCAACCGGGCCTTGATATAATGGTATCCATGATAACCAACCAAATATTAGTTGTTTATTCCATTCTGCTTGTTGTGAGTTAGGTTACATCTTACGGTACTGACATCTTTTGGCTGTCTCCAAAACAAGATGACAGACACCAGATAAGGGCTAGCAATGCTAATTATAGTGTAACTTTAAATCTGTTTTATTTTTAAAATACTGATGACCTACACTTAATTTTTCGATTGCAACCGAAAATTTGATCCATTCCGAAAATTTGACACATTTATCCATTGCATAAAATTTATAGGCTGGATTTGGCACAATAGTTTATCGAGAGATTTATGGGTTCAATAAGTTTATGGAGCGTCCTAGAAACGCATTTCTCATGTTTATCGATTCAATAAAGTTATTGAATGAATAATCAGTTTATGGTACGACTCAGGAACCGGGCACTAGATTGGCATCTGAACGTAGATGGTGCATATGACTATTTAATAGCAATATGGAATGTGCATTATACTGTAATTGAATAGATTGAAATATACTGATTGAATATGGGATAATGGAGAGGGAAAATGAAGAAATGGTTATTTTAGCGCGAGTATTGTCTATTCATAAGCCTACTTCAACAATCTATTACTAAGCGTAAGACGTCTGCCTATATGCCTTTAATGCAATGCGACTTGATGATACTTTACCACCTGCATAAGGTATAACGGTACGCAGTACGTATGCGCGAGACAAACACCAAATATAATACAAATAGGCCAAGTAATAGAGTTCATTCACCAGTGCCAAAGCCAGAGTCAGAGCCAGAGCCAGTGCTAACAACCGGTGTCAGATGCAATAGCATGTATATCCGTTATCTCTATATTCAGATTTACTGTTAACTGTCAGCATTGGTTGAATGGGAATCATTGTAGTATATATTTTCCCAAACGGCCGAAAACTGCTTTTTCCCAAATGGCAGAACGCTTTCTGTCATTTGCAACAAACTAGAGAAATTTTCGGTCGTTTGGGAAACCTATCACTTTCGGTCGTTTGGGACTCTCAACACTTTCGGTCGTTTGCGACTCTCAACACTTTCAGCTCAATGCGACAAACAGAGTTTTCTGTCTATTGGGAAAATTCTTGAAAGTTTTCTGTCATTTGGGATTCGGCTGAATGAGTACGATCCAGTTTCAATATTTCATTAATTTGATCGAATAAGAAACAATAAAATACGTCTAAACCTGCAACTTCATGTACGAGCTTGTAGTGCGTGTTGCCTATCTCTAAATGAAATAGGCGAACTTGTTTTTTGAGACCTCAACTCCACCGTGGTATCTCGACTGATTTTGTTAATTCAAGTCTTATTTGAAAGAGTAGATGTTCGATAAGGTCTTACATTTTGAAGAACGTCATCGTGGACAAGAGGAATGAACGAGGAGAGTTTCAATTTTTGACTGCTATGATAGAGGATATGATAAAGAGGAAGAGAGAAAGAGCTGGAAGAAGTAGGCGAAGAAGACAAAGGAGGAACAGGAGAACATGAAGAAGACAAAGGATAAGAAGAAAGACAAAAAGGAAAAGGAAAAATGAAAGAAGAAGAAGAAGAAGAAGAAGAAAGACAAAAATAGAAAAACAAATGAAAGAAGAAGAAGAAAAGAAAAAATCTGGTGTGGCGCACTCACACAGCTTTCTTTGCCGTTATGAAAATTGATCAACTGACGCTAGTGTTCCCGCGCATATCAAATCTACTATTCTAAGATCTGAGACAGCTGGTGACAGGACAATAGCGCTGCAGACACACGAAGTATGCTATCTCTTTATAGTGAATGATTTAATAGAATCAACAGTTTGCAATTGAATAATCTTATTTTCTCGCATTTCGAGCTTATTTTCAATTTTAGGTGAAAATGTTACTGAACATAAATTGTAGAGATATTCATGCTGATTCTTTTCCACTGAATTTCTTTTCACACAAAATTTTGTTGTTTGAATTGTATCTGAAGCCTGATAATTGAGAATCTAAAATCAAACTTTGCATAGATGGGGCGGTGCTCCTGAAATTTTTACAGATATGGGACTTGTGGCAGTCAATAGAGCTTATTTGATCAAAATCGTTGGAGCCGTTTTCGAGAAAATCGCGAAAAACCCTGTTTTTGACAACATTCTCGCCATTTTAGCCGCCATCTTGAATTGCATTTGATCGAAATTGTTCGTGTCGGATCCTTATAGTGTAAGGACCTTAAGTTCCAAATTTCAAGTCATTCCGTTTAATTGGGAGATGAGATATCGTGTACACAGACGCACATACACTCATACACACACACACACACACACACACCACACACACACACCACACACACACACACACACACACACACAACACACACCACACACACACACACACACACCACACCACACACACACACACAACACACACACACACACACACACACCACACACCACACACACACACACACCACACACACACACACCACACACACACACACACACACACCACACACACACACACACACACACCACACACACACACACACACACACACACACACACACACACACACACACCACCACACACACACACACACACACACACACACACCACACACACACACACACACACCACACACCACACACACACACACACACACACACACACACACACACACACACACACACACACACCACACACACACACACACACACCACACACACACACACACACACACACACACAACACCACACACACACCACACACACACACACACAACACACACACACACACACACACACACACACACACACACCACACACACACACACACACACACATACAGACCAATACCCAAAAACCACTTTTTTGGACTCAGGGGACCTTGAAACGTATAGAAATTTAGAAATTGGGGTACCTTAATTTTTTTCGGAAAGCAATACTTTCCTTACCTATGGTAATAGGGCAAGGAAAGTAAAAATGTTGAACAGTTCATTTTTTTTTAATATTTAATTGTTAATCAGTTATTTGAAAACATGACCGGCTGATTTGACTTTCTCGGTTACTGAGCAATCTGGCAACACTGTACCCCATAAGACCAATGCTGCAGTCTAAGGTTTGCACGGACAATAGATCCTTCCAAAGCATTTATGCATTAATTGAGTTCATTGAGTTGTGGATTTTCAATTATTGTGACTAGTGTACAATAATTTTGATTGATATTTTGAACTGTAGTTATAGTCTGGGCGCAAATGTCATGAAAAAGGCACTCCGTGGTAATTTTTGAGTAACAGCCGTGGAAGGTGTCTCAATTTCTTCCTTAGGTCTAGCATTATAAGGATCGCGATGATGATAAGTCGAAATCACAGGCAAACACCTCAAAAACAAGATGGCCGCTAAAAGTTTTAGGGTGTTTCTATATCGCATGTATTTCGATAACCGTTTAAGGTATTCTACCGTTTTTTGAACAAAAATATTTCAATGATCTTCCTCTACAAATTCTGTTCTATAAAATGTCCCTCAAAAACGCACATTTTATTAGTTATAGCTGGCACGATGAAATTCGTACCGTCAAAAAGTCAATGTATCTCAAATCACACTTGACTTTATTTGGTGAATTATGGAATTAATCTGACAATCAATGATTTCATTTACATCTCAATATGGACTTCCTATGTGCATATTCATGCAGCATTTATTATTCCGAAAACATATTCTTTTCAATCAAATGGTAGTAATATCCTATATTATAAAACGAGCAATTTGTATTTTTATGTTTAGATGTTTACATGTTTATATATCTGTATGTGACTGGATCTCGAAAACGGCTCTAACAATTCTCACGAAATTTGGAACAAAGTAGCTTTATGATATGAAGATTCGATTGCACTAGGTCTCAACCCTGGGATAACTCGCTGAAGGACATTAAAGGGATAAATACGTCCTTGGAAAAACAGCTGGAAATTTTTTCGTCTGTCGATTCCGTAATGGAAGAGAATGAACGAGTGCATGTGTGGGACCATCAAGCTTATCTCACGAGAAGAAAAACTCTTTTTCTTTTTTTTAGAAAATATGTATACTTCAGACAGTCCAAAATAGTAACTAGATGATGTTAGTGTAGAATAGTACATAGTATATTAACAAATATTGTAGCTAACCTAGTATATATTATTTAAAATTGAATTCATAGTATATCTATTTGTAATTAGTTATGTGTTTGTTTTTTGAAGTGTGAATAAATTGTTATTTTGATGAGTGATAGTAGCTTAACCTGGATTTTGATTTGGACTGTATAAATTTGAAAAGGAACAGTTTTGGGCATAAGCCTGTTGTGCTTCCTCATAACTGTAAAAATAATTGTACATCCACAATAATTGTACTTCCCACAACTGTAAAAATAATTGTACGACTGAGAAAATTCATAAATAAATATGAACTATAAATTCAGTCTTTACAAAAGAAAATTCTTCGAATTTGATTTGTTCATAGTTGTTGATTGTCAATAGATGGTCCAAGAAATTTGCGATATATGATGAATCACACAGAATTCCATATTCTTCCATTTTAGGATAAATATATGCTAAGCTAAATTCATGAAAACTGTCAATTATTCTGACATTCTTCAGTAATAATTAATGAATGCAATATGAACAACTCTTCGTTAGTCGCTCGGCCGACAATTTCTAGAACACAGGTCTGTAAAATGGATTAATAAATTATTAATATTATTAGCCCCCCTATTAAAATTACTGTTCAGGAACCATCTTCAATATAAAACTACTTCTCAGAACGGCATGCAACTTTTTAGAATATATTGTGTGAATATTGAAGATGGTTCAAATCCAACGGTCGTGACCACAGAGTATGCATGTACTCTTCTTAAACAGAAAACACTTTTAAGTTTTATAATATAAAAATCCAAAATAACCTCCTTTTTCAAATGTATCATTCCAACATTCCCAACCCCCCCCCCCTCATCAGTGACAAACCCAGCCTTGCCTCGCTCTTGAACCTACCAACAATCTGCCACATTCCCCCCTCCTTACCCAAACGTTTGCCCCAACAACCTACATCACCTTCAATCCATCAAGAAAACGTTGAAAATCCCACTGTCCTCAACCTATCCTCAAGAAACCTTTCACCTACAGATAAATCAGTCCTCAACAAGGGTCTCTCTTTTGCCCCAACTCCCAAACTCAATGCCATCAACCTCCTCTCTCATCCTCCTACTAACGGGCAAAAGACTTTGTTCTTTTTTGTTAGTAGTAATTTTATTTTGCTCTGTGAAAATCATGTTTGTTTTTTTCCTTTTCTCTTATTATACGGTATATATTTTTTAGTTTTAAATTACAGTATGTTATTATACTCAAGAGAAGGAACTTGTACTATAATTTGTTTTGATGCAAAATAAAAAATTATTTGATTTGATTTGATTTACTGTTCACTTCACTAGATATCTCAGATGGCAAGTATACTTCAGTGGCAACAACACCTCAGACCCTTCTTAACCACCCCCCCCCCACCGACTACTTCAAACCAAATCATCAAAAAGTTTGCCCCAAAATCCAATCGTGAACCATAGTCTCTCCCAGCCAACCACCCTGTTGAAATCTTCTGCAATTTACTCCTCAACAAAATCAGCTCTAGAACATTCAATGAATCCCTCACTTCAACCCCCAACCTCACACCCCAAGAGTTCAAATCCATCAAAGACCATCGCTCTGACCCTAGTATTTTTATCACCAAAGCTGACAAAAGCTCAACCACAGTCTTACTGAACACCACTGATTACATCAAAGGAGCCAACCGGCAACTCACCAATCCCGAACAGTATCAACTCCTGCCTTCTGACCCTACTCCACGAATCCAAAGGAAAGTGTTCAAATTTCTGATGCAATACGGTCCATCTGAAGGCCTCTCAGACTCAGACATCAACATCCTTTCGCCAGACACTCCCAACACACCACACTTCTATCTTCTTCCAAAAATCCATAAAGAAGGCAATCCTGGTCTTCCCATTGTTTCAAGCATAAATAGCCCAACCGAACGAGTCTCTGCCCTTGTTGATTTCCACCTCCAGCCCATTGTTGCCTCCCTACCCTCTCATCTCAAAGACTCCTTCCACTTCATAGATATCCTAAGAAACACAACCCTCCCAACTGATCAACAACTCCTCCTTGTTACCATTGATGTGGCCTCCCTCTACACATCCATCCCCCATTCTGAAGACTTAAAACCCCTTAAGCATTTCCTCTCCTCACGTCCCACACCCTCCACCCCTTCAACCACCTTCCTAGTAAACCTTGCAAAACTGGTGCTCACAAGCAATGCCTTCAGGTTTGAAGATAAATATTATCTTCAGACTCAGGGTACAGCCATGGGCACCAGGATGGCACCATCCTATGCAAACCTGTTCATGGGCCTCCTTGAACAGGATTTCTTTTCTAAACAAACCCTATCCCCCCTGATATGGCTCCGTTTCATTGACGACATATTCCTCATATGGCCTCATGGACATGATACCCTCCCCCACTTCTTCAATCAACTCAACTATAACTACTCTGTCACCTTCACCTGGAATATCTCTGAATCCTCCATCAACTTCCTTGATGTCAACGTAATCCATTCCAACTCCAATGCCTTATCCACCAATACTTTCACCAAATCCACCCACACTCAACAGTTCCTACACTTTGAGAGTTGTCATCCCTACCACATCAAAAGATCCCTCCCACGTTCCCTCTCAATCCGAGGCCAACAAATTTGCAGTGATCCCCACCACTTTGACCAGTACCTCAAAAACTCCACCAATCCCTCCTGAAATGTAACTATCCTGAAAGGTTGTTACTGAAACAAATCTCCTCCAAAACAGACACTAATCCAACCACAAAAAATTCCCAAATCCCACAAACTCCAAAGCTCTGTACTACCTACTTCCCTGGAATCGAAAACCTCAAGCCTGTCCTTGAATATCTGTTCCATGTCGTCTCCTCCAATCCCTCTACCAAACACCTTTTCCAGCAACCACCCACCCTCATTTACAAGCAGCCTCCCAACCTCAAAAGATTTTCTAATAAAAACCAATCACTCACCTCTGATGAAATCCCAACTTCACCTGGTACCCTACCCTGCAAACGCCCCCGCTGTAAAACCTGCCCTATCACTGATCCTTCCATTTCCTTTACCAGTCCTATCACCAACTACACCCATCAAATCCATCAATCCAGTAATTGCATCTCCAAAAATTGCATCTACCTCCTTTCCTGCAACTTCTGTCCTGCCTTCTACATAGGTGAAACCACCACTGCCCTAAACCTCTGGATCAACAATCACAGGGCTTCCTTAGAAAAAATAATACTTCTCTACCCATCCCCACACATGGCTCTGAGCACAACAAGAACTTTGACCAATGCTTCAAAGTCAAAATCCTTGCCACCCTCCATCCAGCAACCCCCTCCATACATGTCAAGATGAAATAATTGGCTTTTATTTGGGTGCTTGGAGCTGCTTCCAGAACTAGTCTCAACAGACAGCAATAGTACCATAGCTATTAACTCTACACCAACTGTCCAATTAAATTGAAATAAATTTCATCATATATAAGAAATTTCACTGCTATCAAATATATAATAAATTTTCAATAAAAATAAAAATTAAAATTAAAATAAATTTAATTCCAATTCAATTCTATAATTCCATTTCCTAATTTAATTCTACTTCATTTCGGATTTCTAATTTTAAATCTCCTCTTTTCTATCAATTCATAATCTACACCTTTCCTTATCCATAACCCACTCAAATTTGAATTCTCCCGCTTTGAATAACCCACCATGGCCCACCAACTAATCCCATAATGCTTCTTCAATCAGTGCGCCTCCATTCGTCTGTGCTCTATGGTCTACACAACATCTCTACCGCGTCTCTGTGGTCACGACCGTTAGAATGTTCAAATCTGCACCACTTCACTTCCTGCTTGATTGACAGAGGGGACCCAGCTCCCGAAAATTCTCGTTAAAATGTAAGTTTTTAAGTGTTTTTAATCTATCCTTGTTGTGTGTATCCTGTTTCTATATATATATATATATATATATATATATATATATATATATATATATATATATATATATATATAAATTAAAACAGGAGACACAAGATATAGATTGAAAACACTTAAAAACTTACATTAGAAATGGGAAAATTTTCGGGAACTGAGTTCCCTTCCTCAACCGAGCAGACTGCAGTTTTGAATCCAACGGTCGTGTGAACACAGGTACGCACGGAGTTTCAATTGTAGCAGCAGAGACCACAGATTACGCGGTGCAGATGGATGGAGAGAAAAAGGGTACAGATTCAGTTGACATTATGGGGTATTTAGGGGGCGGTTACAAACAGGATATTTAAGATTTGAGTGAGTTATGAATGAGGAAAGGTTTAGCTTATGAATTGATAGAAAAGAGGAGATTTAAAATTATAAATCAAAAAAGAATTAGACTAAAATTGGTGAAAGGAATTGTAGAATTGAACTTGAATGAAATTTATTTTCCATATTTTTACATTTAATATATATATTTGGGTGCTTGGAGCTGCTTCCAGTCCTGGTCTCAACAGATAGCAATAGTACAATAGCTACCAACTGTTTAATTAAATTGAAATAAATTTCATCATATCATAATAAATTTCACAGCTATCAAATATATATATTAAATGTTCAATAAAAATGAAAAATAAATTTCATTCAAGTTCTCTGCTGCTACAATTGAGTCACCTTGCGTACTCTGTGGTCACAGGACCGTTGGATTCAAAAATGCAGTCTGCTCGGTTGAGGAAAGGAACTCAGTTCCCGAAAATTAACTAATTAATATCCCCTGACTCTGTACCCTTTTCCTCTCCATCCATCTGCACTGCGTAATATGTGGTCTCTGCTGCTACAATTGACTCTCTGTGCTCTGTGGTCACGGCCGTTGGATTTCAAACTGTACCACTCACTGCTCGCTTGAGGAAGGGAACTCAGTTCCTGAAAATTTTCGTTTATAATATGTAAGTTTTCAAATGTTTTAAGTGTTTTCAATCTATATCTTGTGTCTCCTGTTTTAATTTATATTACAAACTTTAAAGTGTCTTCTGTTATGTATATAGCATATCTGTGAGTTCTTAAGTGTTTTCAATCTATTCATGTCTTGTGCCTCCTGTTATAATATATATATATATAATATAATATCTATATAATATCGATATATATATATATATATAATATATATATATATATATATATATATATATAGCACATTGAACAGGAGACACAAAATATAAATAGATTGAAAACATTTGAAAACTTACATATTATAAACGAAAATTTTCAGGAACTGAGTTCCCTTCCTCAAGCGAGCAGTGAGTGGTACAGTTTGAAATCCAACGGCCGTGACCACAGAGCACAGAGAGTCAATTGTAGCAGCAGAGACCACAGATTACGCAGTGCAGATGGATGGAGAGGAAAAGGGTACAGAGTCAGGGGATATTATGGGGGTATCTAGGGGGTGGGGGGGTTACAAACGGGAGATTTAGGATCTGAGTGAGTTATTTTTTGATTTCTGATTTTAAATCTCCTCTTTTCTATCAATTCATGAGCTACACCTTTCCTTATTTATAACCCACTCAAATTGGGAACTCAGTTCCCAAAAATTTCCCCCCTTTCTAATGTAAGTTTCTAAGTGTTTTCAATCTATTTATGTCTTATGTATCCTGTTTTAATTCATATATATATATATATATATATTACTTTTATTAATTCATATTACAAACTTAAAGTGTTTTCTGTTATGTGATATATATATATATATATAATATATATATATATATATATATATATATATATATATATATATATATATATAGATTGAAAACACTTAAGAACTCACAGTTGGTGTAGAGTTGATAGCTATGGTACTATTGCTGTCTGTTGAGACTAGTTCTGGAAGCAGCTCCAAGCACCCAAATAAAACCAATTATTTCATCTTGACATCTATGGAGGGGGTTGCTGGATGGAGGGTGGCAAGGACTTTGACTTTGAAGCATTGGTCAAAGTTCTTGTTTTCAGAGCCATTGCTAGGGATAGGTAGGGATGTATTATTTTTAAAGGAAGCCCTGTGATTGTTGATCTGGATGTTTAGGGCAGTGGTGGTTTCACCTACGTAGAAGGCAGGACCGAAGTTGCAGGAAAGAAGGTAGATGCAATTACTAGATTAATGGATTTGGTGGGTGTAGTTAGAGATAGGACTGGTAAAGGAGATGGAAGAATCAGTGATGGGACAGGTTTCACAGCGGGGGCATTTGCAAGGTAGGGTATAGGCCATTTTAGTTTCTCGATCACAATCTGGAACACTCTGTATACAGAAAACCAACCCATACAAATAGATACCTCAATGCACTCAATCTCATCATCATCCCGCACATTCCTTCTCTGTAGTCAATAGTCTAATCTTTTGATCTATCCATCTCACTGACGAAAAAAGCGAAGAAGAGGAGATCAAGACAATCAAATCAATACTGAAGTGTAATGTTTATAATAATAGAATAATTGAAAAATCTTTGAAAAAACAACTAACACCTCCAAAACCTGAAGAAAAACTCAAGGAAGTGAAAGCATATAAAAAAACTGTCCCCCTTCCATACATCAAGGGTACCACTGACCGTATTGGAAGAATACTGAAAAAAAACATCTATTCAAACCAGTCTACAAACCTTTCGAGATGAGAGATAGAAAACCAAAGCATTTACAGCATCTCCTACCTGTATTGTGAAAAGATGTATGTGAGTCAAACAAATAGAAGAATTTCAGCCAGGATAGAGGAACACAAACTGAGCATAAAAAACAAACAATCAACCTCAGCTCTTTACAACCACGAAAAGAACACAGGACACAAAATAAACTTTAATAATTATTAACAAATAGGCAATATTCAAGATTTTCGGTTTAGGATTGTACGAGAGGCTCTGGGAATAGAGAAACAATGTTGCCTTAACAAAAGGGATGACAGTACAAATATCTCTTCTCTTTGGAAAACCATTCTGAACACAACAAGCACATCACAAAAGCCAGACACTTCTCTGGGAATTCCATTCACCCAGCAGCGCCAGGCCGAGCACGTGGAAAAAAGAGAGGGGAGGAGGTACTCCCTTTGACCATGAGGAAGAATTTCCAAAATACCCCTCATTCCAATATTACAATTTTCGACTGACTGTACAGTCATTCTATCAGGGCTCGAATAATTTTGAAATTTTAATTAAATAAAAATGGAAGGGAATAATTTCTTTATGTAAATATCAACACCTTTATTCAAAGACATATTAACTGCATGCGTGCTGATACAGTATTGATGAAACTGTAGACGTTTACTCAGCACTTTGTCTCAAAAAACTGTTCTAGCTGAAAAATTGATAATCCATGCCACGTGTAGGCCTATACATTGCATCAGGAAAACGAAGTTTCAAAACTATCCCCCAGTTGCACGTAGTCGGTTAACGATAAAATGCTATACTTTAATCGTGATCAACGCTAACCAAAGCATTTTGGTTGCACAAAACAGAAATTTCAAGCGATAATGCCGATTGAACTAACCAATGCAAAAAAAATTAAATTCTGATTAAATGGCATCATTTTAACGGCAATTAGCTGAAATGAAGAACATTTGGTTGCACAAAGGTAAAAATCTAAAAATGCAATTTAAACTAATCAACTTAAAAAAATTTAACAGGCCATTCACGGGGAATTGAATCCAACTAACGCCTATTAGGTACCTACTGATAGCTATCCTCCAATTAGTTTTTGGTGAAAAAAACTACAAAATTCAAAGTATAAGCTAGATATATGATGAATTTCATCCATTAATAAAATAGAAAAGTGTATTTAGCTAATATTAGCATTCAAAATTAGATTCTGATTTTTGAGGTTTGTATTCGATCTGGTTCGTATGCAGATAGCAGGACACTGGCGACAGACAGACCATTTTTATGGCGCATGTGTAATAAATAGTCACCGCTTCAATAACATAACCTCACTTTTATGTCATTTGTTCAGAACTTCCACTAGTTGCAGAATAATAATATAAAATATAGAATAATAGAATAAGTTATAGAATAATAATATAAAATATAAAATTAGTTATAGAATGATGATATGAAATATAGAATAATAATTCTATAACTGGTCTAAGGTTCAGAATAATAACATCTGTCGGTTAAACAACAGAGTTGCCGGATTGTGAAACCGTTAAAATCTTGGTTAGTTAACCGGAAAAATTAATCGGAATTAAAAAATAACCGATCTTTGTGGAACAGAAATTAAACCCTAAAACTATCGCTGATTTGTTAATCATCGGTGATGTCCATATTTAACAGACCCACGTGAAACTGGCCATTTTATGTTTTTTCTGAACAGATGTTTTTGTGATAATTTCTTCGATTATTATACAGAGTTTGTGGAAAAAGAAAATATTTATTAACTATTGAAACAATACTATTATTATATTTACAATAAAAATATTATCATTATTGTTAAAAATATTTATCAATTATCAAAAAATGTTATTGAGGTTAAGTGGTATCAGGTAGAAAGCAGTAACAGAACAGCTGATGTTCCTTTTTTAATTTCGATCATATGATTTGGTTATTGTTTATGAAATCGTATGTACCATTAATGAAATTTAAACATTTATTCTGAAAAATCTAGAAGGAAAATCGAAATTTGGGCTTCAAGGTGCAAGAGATTGATATTTTTAGAATCTATGTGCAAAATTTGGAGATCTAAATCATTCCCGTTTTTCCGGTATGCAATCCACAAGTTGACATGTTTTGATGTGAACAAACAAACACAAAAAACACAATATATATATATATATATATATATATATATATATATATATATATATATAATTGAAGCTATATAATAATGATATAGCTATATAATTTCTAATCAGCTCAACATAACTATTTGATCCAATCAACATGGAACACGTCGTGATAATAAAAATAAACTGAAATACCATATAAAACATGAGGCAGCCAAATATCAGCTATGAAACACGGATAACAGTTGAGTTCTCACGAGTTTTTCCAGTAATTATGGAAGAATATAGAATGTATTGGTTGGATAGCATTGTGATACTCATAGATTCACTGTAAGCTGTCAGCGTTGTTTGCATTTAAAGCATGTGTGTCATTTTTATGGAATACTGACAGTTTAAATTGAAACTCGTTGCTGTTTGGCGGCCTTTCTAGAGACACCAAAAAGTGAAAGAGAGTATAGCAAGAAGCAGGAAGAAGACGAAAAAGGAAGATAGCAGAAGGATGGTAAGAAAGAAGATAGAAACACTTTACAGGTTGGTCTGCTCTAGTGCTCTCGGCCGTTTTGATGTACCGTTAGGTGGCAAGGTGGCAAGTCAGGCATTACATCCGATCAGCTCCAACACTTTTGTCTGTAGTTGGTTCTCTGTTCCTTCCAGTCAATGAAATACTATTCTCTACTCAAATATTTTAATCCCACCAATATAGCATTCCCCAACCCTTATCCTGGGATAATGTTAGTGGAAGGGGTATTATATTCCAAATATGTAATGGATTCTTCGCGTGGACTATCCAACGTACCAAAATTTAACCACGGACTTTTCTACGAGTTGCTAATTATATTCTGTTACTGTTAAATGTATAGCAATGTAGCTGTTACTGTTGAGAGAACTTCACTATTTCACTGAAAATACGTTTAAAATTGCCGTTATTGTGTTTTCTATAAGCAGCTTCTTTATTATCATATCGACAGAATTAATTGTTCAAATTTGGTACACAGGTTAGCCTAACATTGTTTGGGGTTAAGTAAGTTTTCCCAGGGTTTTCAAGTTCGACTGTACTTGTAAGTCTTAACTCGATACACAGGTTCAGTTAGGTAATGGAGGTACTAAGCTATAGGTTTTTCATTCCTCCAGTTCTTCATCAAGTTTTCAATGCGTTTCAACTAGATTTCTAAAGTAAATTGAAACTCGAAAGAATTATATATGAATGTTTTGTGAATTCTTTATATCATTTCTATCTCAAAATTCAAAGAAACCACGTCTCTACGTGGGAATTATCTCCCACGAATATTTTAATAATTCTGATCAAAATAAATAATTTTGTAACCCTGCTCTACATAATTCAGATCAAACGATGTTTGAATAGAGCCTGATAGTCTCTTTTGACTGTTGGTCAGTTGGTCTTATTAAATTTCTGGATGATTCAGCCGTGACGGAACCCCTTGGTTAGACTGATAAGGGAAACATCAATTTGTTTTCGAAAAAGCTGAAAAACGCTGAAAAACATATAAAAACGCCAAATTCGAGCGTATATCTTAAAAACGAAATTGTAGTCCTCTCAACATAGAATTTGTAGACTCTACCTGAACACATGTACGATTTTTTTATTATAATGTAGTGTTAAACATATAATATGCAACTCATAAGTTGGAATATTTTTCAGACCTGATTGAGTTAACGATGAGTTTATTGTCGAAGTTGGCAATATATGAAAGTTAGAATAGAGGAGATGTATTCATCCAATACAACTTGTTTTTCATCACTAACCGGTATGTCAGGTTGAGAAGAACCAGCACCTCTACATTTAACTGTGATTGCGATCAATGAAACTACAGCGTTGCATCGCTGTTTATTTCGATGCCAGCAACGAAACAGTTTTGTTTGCCAATATAATTTTCAACTATCCAACCTTGGCCTTATAGCAACTCCTCCCCAAACAGCTCCACATCGTTGAGTCTTTTGTTGTTCCTCAGTCGTTTCCCCACATACCTTACCTAGTCTTTGTTGATCGTCTACAGTGTGTTCCTGGAGCATCCGAGTTATTTGAATATTTTTTCCTAATATATACAAAAAAATTCTGAAACCAGACCAGGATATTGAGAAGATCTGTCTTATAAAGGGAAAGAATACTGAACAACATATTAAATAAAGAGAGAAAAAATTGCTACAATAATATATTCTGGATAACCACCATAATATGAATTTTCACTATTCTAATAAATAATTGATTGTGGCAAATTTTTCAACAAGTATTTTTATCAAAGTCATTATCAAATTCAAATTCAAATGATCTTTATTCACAAAAAAAAGGTAATACAGCAGCAGAAACATTAGATAAATAGTGAATATTCCCCACAAAGACAACAAGTCTGGGTGTGGGGAATGAGCACCGTGAACCGCATTACAACAACCTGACAGTTAAAGATTTACAATAAAAAACAACAACAAAAACAATAGAATAAGTAAAGTAGAGTAAATAAGAAATAAAAAAAGCATCTTTAGAGGATGTGAAGAGCACTCGATGTTGTTGAACCCAAATTTCTGTAGTTAAAAAAAAATTTATATATATTTATATATATTTATATGGTACTGAAAAAAGAAAAAAAAATGTAGTACGAACTAAATAGTTTTAAGTGACATACAGAGTCCCGCATATCCAGAGCGTGGGTATTATAATTCCCACATGAATAGTTATAGCTATGTTTGACATGAATAGAATGTTAAAGGAAAATATTTCAACAGAGAAACCGAAGAGTTGACTTAGTAACTTTTTTGAAGAAGCATTTCATTATATTTTGAAGCGTTATTCTTACTAAAGAACTAGCAGCTAACCCGTGCTTTGCACTGGGGAGATTTTGTGTTGTAAAATGCAATCTCCTTATGTCCAGGAAACATAGAAAAATAGATTACTTATTTACTCTGTTGAATTATACTTATTTTGTCAGAATAACGTGAATAATCATTGTTCGGATTGAAAATTCTCAGCAGAAAAAAAAAGGTTTGATCTGTTGGACTTTTATTGTTGCTTAAACTTCGATTCACAAATTGGATAAATTAGATATTATTAAATAGAAATTAATTGATTAATAGCAATGAGAATGAGCCTATATCCATCCACGGTAAATTCAGAATCTTCATGTGAAATTGCAAGATAATTAGTTCTAGTTTAATGCGTCAAGTGATAATGCGACAATTCTTTCCTTTATAATATTATAGATAGATAGATGAACACTTAAGCAAAGTATCACAAACTCGAAACTAGAAACTTGAACTGAAAACTTGACAAACTGAAATCTTGAACGTACTGAAAACCTGACGTACTGAAACCTTGAAGAACTAAAAATAGGCCTATAACCATCCTCGGTAAATTAAGAATCTTAATGCAAAATTTCAAGTTGATCAGTTCAGTAATTCAGACATGAGATGAACACTCAAGCAAAGTATCACAAATTCGAAACTAGAAACTTGAATTGAAAACTTGACAAACTGAAATCTTGAACGTACTGAAAACCTGACGTAGGTACTGAACCCTTTAAAGAACTAAAAATAGGCCTATAACCATCCTCGGTAAATTAAGAATCTTAATGCAAAATTTCAAGTTGATCAGTTCAAGTAGTTCAGACATGCGATGATGCGATATTCGTGTATTTTTTTATTCTGTATAAGTCAATCTTTGCCAATTCTTTTCATTATAATATCATGGACTACTGATAATAATGTATTAGGGAGTAACTGATGTTTGCTTAGTGAATTTAAAACTTAATGGGAACCTCTAAAGTATGCTGAACTAATTCTGAAATAACTGAAAATGATCTAATGATGCGCTAGCAGCTTCGACCTTGATCAAATTGAGTAGCTAACAAACTAGAGCAAATTGGAATATAACTAATGCTTGATTATCAATTTCGGAACTTAATTAGACGCCTAAATTCAGATTTCCCAGCTAATTGGAAAAGTAGATTCCGGTTGATTCCTAGTAAAGTGAATGCCAGAACAACCGGAGTGAATTATATTATTATTCTATAGAATCTAGTGTCTGATAATAGGGGTGGAGGTGCTTGAACATGTTGGGTTGCTGTTTTTTATCGGTCCACCATCATCCGATTGAGTGAGAGTGAGAAGAGTCTACTTTATTGTTGCTTACTGCCCCAATCGTCACATTTGCTACTTGAGAGCTCTAATTCTCAACCAGATTTGCTCTCCATCGACTCGATATCAATGTTTTATATTACTCTGGTCTTCACTGGTATCCATAGCAACATCTCCACTCGGAAATTCTTTTGGAGGCTTACAGGCAATAAGGGACACAAGTACAAAAGTACGAATTCAGAAGTTATTTATCAGCGATAAATTCCCAATTAAGTAAGAAACTCAGAGCTGAGAGGCTTCGAGTCTGTCTGACAACCAATACATCGCAATTAGAATGTGAGAGGGTAAATGTGCAAAGGCAAGCCACGATGAAGGTAGACATTACCTACACCAATTAAAAAGCACTCAGAAAGCAGAAATGAAGAGGCTTAGGATACGGACAGGCCAATCAACAATGTGCTAATGGTGTTGTTATATGGTTGGAGAACGCCATGAGTCTCAAATTGCACACATAATAATATTCGACTATTGAGGAACTCTCAAACAGAAAAACTTCTTTAGAAATTTGAGCACAATACTGTCTGGTGTTGAGCAAAACGTTCGAGGTTCTTTGATCATACTGATAATAGACTATAATATTTCAAATAAAACATCGCTGTATGTATTGTTGCAGGGAAGTCAAATTTCGCCAGGTGAACCCAATTTGCGAATGTAAAAAAGAGTGAGCTGTATATTGTGAAGAACTTAGTTCTTGCAAATACAATGGTGTGATGATAGAACTAGGAGGGTATGCGGTTCTTGAGTCTTTCATTCCACGTCACAAGAAAGCTGTTGATGCTTATGAATGGTAATGAGGAAAAGAGCATTCGGATACAAAGTATTTCAAGCTATACGTGGACTTCGAATTCATTAAAACGTGATTTTCCGTGGCGTTTGCGATTCACATTTCAATAAAAAACTGCTTATTAGCGAGCAGCTAATTTGAGAGTACATAGATAACTGATTTAGAGGTGAGTCACCACCGTCTGCGAAGTTGGATTGAAAAGCTCTCAGGTTACATCAAAAGACGCTTTTGGTGAACGCGTTTCAAAAGAAATATGTCTGCCTTTTCAAAAAGTGTTTCATAAAAAATATTATAATTGTTACGCCACTTGAAATACACAGATCTATTGAGTCATGGACTTATTCATGGAAGAAAAGACAATTAAGAATATACCTTATAGATGGGTTCCGAACTGTCAGAAATAGATTTAAAAATGTAAAAAGCGAATGCTTGTGATTTATGATAATCCACTAGCTGTTCAAAGGTTGATCTCTTCCCTGCAATTTGACAATGTGGAAACAGCTTGGAAGATTAAAATTACTTTGCAGCTTTTATATTTTTGATATTTCTCCAAACTTTTACTATACATCGGAATTCTCTACACCCTCAAGAGTTAAGTCGTTGAAAGTAACTCTTCAACAACATAAGTGGCCATTGTTGTTGCTATCCTTGTCATTCTACATTGTTGCTATCATTCTACAAAGCAGATAGCGCCAACCGTTTCTAGCTTCGCAACTTCGACAGTTCGTTTCTTCACAATGTAGGAATATAATTAACTAACAAACTATCTAATCTCAATTAAGAAAATTCACTATTCAATTATTGAAAAAATATTTCTTGATGAATAGAATATAATTGATTGTTTAAACAAGAATGAACAGTTGAAATTACATCAGATATACCGGTATCAGCTATCCTCTATAGAAGGCAGTGGCCAGCCAGAAAAAATAATTTTTGAGCTGTATATGATAATGAAAAGAAGCAATTTGTAATAACTATAGATAATATTGTTATGCAACATAAATCAACATAATATTATCATATTATCAACATAAATTGGCGGAGCTTTGGACATATCAATGTCTATTCTTCGGAAAGAGTATTCGAAGTACCGTATCCTTCCCACTAACTCTACCAAAACGTTAATTTCGTTAATTCAACTAAGGATTTTTTTAAAAATGAAAATATTGTAAAAGTTTTAATTAATATGAAGATTTAAGAGAAAAAAAAACAGAAAATTAATAAAGTAATATAATTATATAAGTAAGTAAGATCAAATCATTAATTAATGGAGTAGGCTGGAAGTAGATCAGGGTAATCAACTTTCAGTAATATACAGCAGTATGCAGTGGATAATTAAAATAACATGAGTTTATATTATATATGCATACAATTTATTCTATAACAGGTTTATAGGTTTGTATTTGTGGGATGGGTGGGGGATGGTTGTCATGTGATCGTTCTAGGGCTGGACAGTCTCAGTCATTTGCTCCAAAAGATATTTTCAGGATGAAGCTTGCTCGGCTCTCGATGGACCTGATAGTAACGGGAAGTGCATTCCATGCTCGACAGGCACTAACTAGAAAGGATTTTGTGAAAATAGTAGTTCGATGATTGGGTATCCTTAAAGTACTTTCTCCGGTTCTAGTATGTGAAGCATCTATCCTCCTACCTTCAGAGACAAATTTGAAATCATCTTTAAAATAGTTCGGATTACCGTATTTCAAGATATCTCTAACAAGCTTGACTATTCGAAAAAGCCTTTGATCGGGAAGCTTTAATGTTGAACAAGCAATGTGGGCTGGGGTGATATGATCATGGCGTTGGGGAGAGTAGACGAAACGTAGACAATAATTTTGGCAACGCTGTAGTTTATCATTCAGAGTGACTTGCATATCGTTAAGAACAGAATTACAATACATTGAATGTGGGAAGATGAGAGATTGAACCAATAATAATTTAATGTTTCTAGGGAGGATATCGTGCATTTTCTTCAATGCAAGCATGGCTGAGAATACCTTTTTACAAGTTTTGTTCACTTGTTCTGACCAGTCAAGAGTATTATTCATAATATTGCCTAAATTTTTAACTAAATTTTAACTTAGTCTAGAGAGATAGCTGGCGTTGATACAAAATAAATTAATAACTTTGTTGCAATAAAAACACGTGATTGACTTGAAGAAGAGACTTGATTAGTTCTATCACTTGTGATAGATTGATGGAGCTAATGAGTTGTATGCTGATGCTGCTCAAGTGATTGCTGGGCTTACAGGCTGTAACGAGCTCCATATTCACTATTATGTGGGATTACCGCCATCAACCTCGAAACATATTTTCAATTAGATTGGACTAGTCCTATTATTGCAGCTTAGTAGCAAACCAGGCTATCATAATTTCCTTACCCGAGTAACCTATCCTGAGCCTGCTGATAATAATGCAACTACTCACTCATAATATCCAATCAAACACTTGGAGTGATGCATTATCCTAAGGGATCAATGTGGAGCAGCACTGAAAATATAAGATTACCCACATCAGGATGCATACATAATGGAAACGATCCATGAACGTGAAATCCTGTGTTTAGAGGATTCAAATGAATACTATGCATTATATAAGAAATATATGCAATGAATACTGGAAATATGCAATAAATACATCGAAATCATAAACATTGTAAATGATTCCATGAAGAAGTAAAATCTTTCCATAATATTCTAATTTCAATATTAAAGATGTGCAATAAATTGATATTGCTAGCTCAAGAAAGTAATTGAATGAATTTGACTCATTATTGATGATCAATATTACGCATTCTTGAACTGATTGACTTGTTCTCCAAGCATAATGTACAATTATGTATTGTGAATGGAACTAAGAACTTAGAATTTTACAATTCTAAGATTTAAATGAACTAAGATGATCAAACATCAATGTCATCGACTGGATTCGAACCCACAAACCAGGCGGTGCTAGCGTGCTAGCACACTGAAGTTGTTTATAAAGTTTATATACCACTAAAACTGGAACAAACTGGCTAGAGATATATAATTTTGTAGAATACATTAACAGACGATGAGCATTGAAACTTCAGTTTCGTATTAATATAGTAATATAGTGTCAATTTGTATAAATAAGGCCTATTGTTTTGTTTATTCCACTCTTTTCTTGATTTTTTAATGGATGTGAGACGCTAATCATAGAGTATGGATAACTGTTTAATATATCAATAATAATTTGAAAAATCTGATGTGGTACACTCACACAACTTTCCTTGCTCATTGAACTGTAAGCCCCGTTCTTAAACGAGAATAATTTAGGGGAATAACATAATGACGATTGGCGGCAACATATTTGAAACTATGAGTACCTTTTCCTTTGTGTAAATTGTGAAATTCGATTATTTTTCCAAAAGTCGTCAAAACATCTGTTCTACAGATGGAATATCTCGACTATGTGGTCTTTTTATGAACTGTTCTACCTACCTACCTCATGCACGAGAAGGTTACAAAGTCCATTTCTCAAGGATGGGGTGGATCCCCCATTAGTTTCCCAGAAAGGAGACTCAAGCCAGTTGATAGAGCTGAATATCTATACAGGGTATGAATTTGAAAAAAAATCGGTCAAGTCATTTTTGAGGAAATTGTGAAAAACATGGTTTATTAGTAATTATCCGCCATTTTTCTCAAGATTATTACGGAGCTCCTGCAATTTTCCCAGAAATGAGACTCATGTCAGTTGATAGGGCTTATAAATTGCTATCCATGGTATGAATTTGAAGAAAATCGTTAGAGCCGTTTTCGAGAAAACCGTGAAAAACATGGTTTTTTAGTAATCATCCGCCATTTTTAATTCAATTTTATTGAATTTCTTATTGTCGGATCCTCATGGTATAAGGACCTTAAGTTTAAAATTTCAAGTCAATCGGTTGGAGTTATCGTGTTTACAGACATAAACACACACACACACACACACACACACACACACACACACACACACACACACACACACACACACACACACACACACACACACACACACACACACACACACACACACACACACACACACACACACACACACACACAGACCAACACCCAAAAATCATGTTTTTGGACTCAGGGGACCTTGAAACGTATAGAAAACTTGAAATTAAGGTACCTTAATTTTTTTTGGAAAGCAATACTTTCCTTACCTATGGTAATAGGGCAAGGAAAGTAAAAATCAAGCGGAATATTGTAACATTTCTGACATTAGCAATACACAATGCCCTACTTTATTAATTGTACTTGGCCCTTTTCCTTTTCATTATGTCCCAAGAATAAGGGGAAACTGTGCAGGTCTAGTTTGGATTTGACCACTTCCGGTAAATGCGTCATTTCCGGTCTTGATGTGCGTGTCAAGTCATGCACTGGCTCACTCCACTGGCTAGCCAGTGACCTGTCTTTGCCTTAAAATCAATAAAAAAGTGCAATTAAATATAAATGACTGGCGTCACCATAGACTATCCTATGATTCACACCGACATTGGGCTCGTTGGCGTTGGAAATATGCTACAAAGTCATTTCATTCGAGAAACAACGATAATAATTTCTGAAGTGAGTATTCAAGTTGTAATAATTAATTTGCCAGTGGATAGGTTCCTGCAAATTTGAAACGTAATGAGAATATTCTTCGAGACTTGAGAATCTTTTCTAGAGAGAAGAAGCAATGCACAAAACAGGTGTGTTGTCCTAGCTTCGTTCAACGCAGAGCACTGTTGTTGGACTCACTAAGTAGATAAAAAGGAATCTATCTATCAATAGATAAAAAGGAACTAGCATTTTCCTATGCATTCCACTCGCATTCTACATTCATGCAATCACTAGCAACTACAAAATATTTTTTCTGGCAATCTGGTGTATTTATTAATAAATATTAATAAAAATTTCATAACATTTTCCAAGTTGACTCAATCCTTTTAGTCCGACAATCCCCAATTTTCATATAATTAATTATTTCATATTATTATTGATGACTGCTGAAAAAAACATCCATACAATTGGTTGGTGGTTCCTTTTTTAAGATTCCGTCTTGAAGTCTTAAAAATATGTAAAAAGGATTAAAATGGAAAATGTATAAGTAAATGTAATCCTATGAAAATACATTGAAAAATAAAAATGCTGCTCTTGTAGTTCAGGCCAAATTTAAGTATTATAAATGCATTATCCAAGCATTATTGCTCAGCAAAGACAACACACACTTGACTTGGGTGCACCGAACGAAATCCATCATTAATTTTGATTCCGATTCAACGTAATTCTTTTTTACTGAGAGTGATGCCCACATAAGCTCTAGACATGTGAGGGATGAGGACAGATGAGACACAGTCTAAGGTGAAAGACCAAACTTATTACAACTCATAAAAGATATTCATTCCTCAAGTGACTACGTATCAAACGTGAGAAGCGTGAAACCACGGAGACAACCGTTCTTTAGCAACAATAAGGCTGAATGCTGAAGTCTCAGTAGAGAAATGATCAGGTAAAGCATGGTGCAATGATTTGCAAAATGCAAGCCAACATTAGAGAATATTGGTGATATATGGTTCGACAGGATTGTTTCAACTGAAGGTATACGAAATCGCAATAATCGAAAACTAGAGCACAATACTGCTTTTGACCCTATTTTTCAATAACCAATACACAAGAGAACAATATCAGGACATGTCAAATGGAAATAATCAAGTTCTATATAATTCAAAGAAATTAAATCGAAGCATGTAGCAGATTGAGGGTAAAAACAGATTGGTTATTTTCCGATTTTCACTGCTTATCTCTTTTGAATTAGAAAGAGCTTTTGTTAGAAAGTATTCTTTTAACTTCTTAATGTCATCCATACAATTGTAAAATTATACTCAGAATCGGTCTTATTGCGCGTGAAACCACACAAAAAACCAATTTGTCTCTTCAGAAGCTCGATTGCGCTTGTTATAGTTTGAAATAAATTGTCAATATCATGGATGAAATTGTAAAATTATAGACACATGAACCATGAGGACACGTAAAAGCGGCCAAACAAAATCAGTCGCGTTGGCAATCATTGGCATACTTTGTACGCAATGCTCTGCTCTGGCCTGCAAGGGATATTGATAGATCCCTTTGTTCCATACCAGAATAAATCATTCAGTCGATCCAACAGATTAATAACTTTGATAACGCCTGTCCTCGTTCAGAAGCTTTTATGTCATAAACATGTGTGTGATATGAGAGTATAATCAATAGTGTATTGGATGTTCACATATGAGTCCTTTGAGACATCATCCACTTCTCAATTAAGTGTTTCAGACGTTACTTTTGAGTTGGAAGAGCAGAGATTAAATTGTGAAAAAAACATTGTTACAATACTTTTGATACCTTTTTACCTTGAAGACGTGTTGTGTATTGATGAAGCCTTTGATACCCTGTTCATTATTAGTGATACGCTCAACCTCGTAATTCAAGTGTCACTTCATTTTTATGGTTGAAAATCAAAGATCAAAGTTTGTTGGAAATTAGAAATAAATGTCAATTTTGATCCTTTTTCAAACTAGTATGACACTCTAGTAACATACTAAACATGCTAGTAACTTACTTGTATGACATACTACCATGATCAAGGTACAGTACGATAGGTATTCTTTGGAACTGTGAAATCAAATCTTTATAAGGAACCAATAACCAAAAAAAAACCTGTTATGAATATTTTTCGTTAGTTGAAATATAACGGTCGGAGCAGAAAACTACGGAAGAATGATGCTGAATTAGTTCTCTTCATCAGCTCACTGGAAAGATATGGCTCAGTAATGGTAAATCAGTCAAAACATATTCTTTTCAAAGGTCTTCAAGTAGAATATGAGATAAATTCATAAATATATAAGAATGTACAATCTGAATAAATTATAACGTTGAAAATCCACTCAACAACAAAACTCTGCTCTTTGATATTTCATCGAAGTAAAATAATTCTACAAGAATGACATTTTGGTATGACTTGGTATTCTTTATAATCGTGATTTACTAGATGTAATTTCGAGTTGGATATAATATGACTATTGAGTAATTGCTGGTAAATTCAGTTCTAGAATCGAATTATTTACAATCATTGTTTATCAGGCAGATTATTTAAATGACCATCCTCAAACTTTAAGTTTTCATGTATATTATACTAACCACTAAAAAACAATCTTCCCATTAGTTTCATTTAATTTATTGGCTCATTTTACAGGAAGACTGTCGATCTCTAGACTTTTGAGTATTATTTCTTTGAAAACATTTCAAAGAAAGGCGGGTCAAGGCGTGAAAGGTATGACTCTTCAACTGAGAACCCTATAAGTGTTGTTCCTTATGAAAAAAATACTACTGGAATAGACTTTGAAAAGTTATGAGGAAGTTTGGCGTCAGGAAAATTCGTGACGCCACTGATCTTTATCATAATCAATTCATTTATGCCGATACCAGTGAAACTTTATTCAAATTGAATTTTATTTCGTTTGCCTGGAGCATCGTTCCTATACGTCCAGGGTCCAAACTTTGAATTCAAACTGCTACAGCATCAGAATCTTTCTTGTGATCACTACACTCATTCGATCTCTAATTATTCTGTTATTATTTGGAGTAAGAATTTGTCCAATTGGGTTGAGTATGTATGTTTTATGCTATGAGTAACATTTTCGAAGATATACCATATGAGTGTACAGAACAAATAACTCGTGATGTACTTACTCTCTATATGTTGTACGTTACAAACATATTATAAGGTTTTCACACAACTAGCTACGTTAGCTAAATTAGGAATAGTTCTTCGGGATACGTAGCCGTCCTATCACCCAACGTTAAATCTACGCTACGCTGGTGTGAACGGGACAGATTTCGTAGCGTGTACACTTTTTGAGCGAGGAGATTAGTTATTACAGGAGTAAGGTAAAGTAGAGTGGGAAAGGGAAGCTGGGGGAATGCTATCCCCCAAGCAGTTACAACACTCCAATTCTTGGCTCAATCGCTTGTGCATCGTTTGTGAACAAATTTGTGCACGAACATGTAACGTTTGTGCACACTTTTTAAGCAAGAAAATGAGTTATCACAGAAGTAGAGTATAGCAGAGTGGGCAAGGGGGGCTGGGGAAATGCTATCCCCCAAGGAGTCACAACACTCCAATTTTCGGCTCAATCGTTTGTGCATCGTTTGTGCACGAATGTGCACGAACATGTGACGTTTGTGCACACTTTTTAAGCAAGGAAATGGATTATTACAGGAGTAAGGTATAGTAGAGTGGGCAAGGGGGGCTGGGGAAATGCTATCCCCCAAGCAGTCACAACACTCCAATTCTTGGCTAAATCGCTTGTGCATCGTTTGTGAACGAATGTGCACGAACATGTAACGTTTGTGCACACTTTTTAAGCAAGAAAATGAGTTTTCACAGGAGTAAAGTATAGGAGAGTTGTCAAGGGGGGCTGGGGAAATGCTATCCCCCAAGCAGTCTTTTTAAGCAAGGTAATGAGTTATCACAGTGATAAGGTATAGTAGAGTGGGCAAGGGAGGCTGGGGAATCGCTATCCCCCAAGCAGTCACAAGACTCCAATTTTCGGCTCAATCGTTTGTGCATCGTTTGTGCACGAACATGTAACGATTGTGCACACTTTTTAAGCATGGAAATGAGTTATCACAGGAGTAAGGTATAGTGGAGTGGGCAAGGGGGGCTGGGGAAATGCTATCCCCCAAGCAGTCACAACACTCCAATTCTCGGCTCAATCGTTTGTGCATCGTTTGTGCACGAACATGTAATGATTGTGCACACTTTTTAAGCAAGGAAATGAGTTATCACAGGAGTAAGGTATAGTAGAGTGGGCAAGGGGCGATGGGGAAATGCTTCCCCCAAGCAGTCAAAACACTCCAATTTCCGGCTCAATCGTTTTTCACGAATGTGCACGAACATGTAACGTTTGTGCACACTTTTTAAGCAAGAAAATGAGTTATCACAGGAGTAAGGTATAGTAGAGTGAGCTAGGGGGGCTGGGGAAATGCTATCCCCCAAACAGTCTCAACACTCCAATTTTTGGCTCAATCGTTTGTGCACGAATGTGCACGAACATGTGATGTTCGTGCAAACTTTTTAAGCAAGAAAATGAGTTATCACAGGAGTAAAGTATAGGAGAGTTGGCAAGGGGGGCTGGGGGATGCTATCCCCCAAGCAGTCACAACACTCCAATTTTCGGCTCAATCGTTTGTGCACGAATGTGTACGAACATGTAATGTTCTTGCACACTTTTTAAGCAAGAAAATGAGTTATCACAGGAGTAAAGTATAGGAGAGTTGGCAAGGGGGGCTGGGGAAATGCTATCCCCCAAGCAGTCACAATACTCCAATTTTCGGCTCAATCACTTGTGCATCATTTGTACACGAATGTGCACGAACATGTAACATTTGTGCACACTTTTTAAGCAAGGAAATGAGTTATCACAGGAGTAAGGTATAGTTGAGTGGGCAAGGGGTGCTGGGGAAATGCTATCCCCCAAGCAGTCACGACACTCCAATTTCCAGCTAAATCGTTTTTGCACGAATGTGCACGAACATGTAACGTTTGTGCACACTTTTTAAGCAAGGAAATGAGTATCACAGGAGTAAGGTATAGTAGAGTGGGCAGGGGGGGCTGGAGAAATGCTATCCCTCAAGCAGTCACAACACTCCAATTTTCGGCTCAATCGTTTATGCACCAATGTGCACGAACATATGACGTTTGTGCACACTTTTTAAGCAAGGAAATGAGTTATCACAGAAGTGGGGTTCCACAGGGATCGGTCTTGGGACCATTATTGTTCATATTGATGATAAATGATCTGCCACTCTGTACAAGCAATGCTGATACTATAATTTATGCGGATGATACAACTTCTATTAATGTAACCTCAAATTTCGAAATCCTCCAGAATGAAGCTAAGAACAGTTTGTCTGAGGCTTCAAAGTGGTTCAGAGCCAATGGTTTTTCACTCAATGAGGATAAAACTCAAGAAAATATTTTTAGCTTGAAGAGTTTACCTATGGAGAGCCGTTTGGGTAATGTCAAATTTCTAGGTGTTTTTGTTGACAGCAAACTTTCATGGGAGCCTCACATTAAATATATTACTTCCAAATTATCCAGAGTGGTATACTTGCTGATAAATTTGATAGGCTGTGTCCCCACGTCTTATGTCAGATCAGCATACTTTGCTTTTTTCCAGAGTATAATCGCGTATGGGCTTTTACTCTGGGGGAATAGTCCACATGTTCAAGATATATTGATAATTCAAAAAAAAGTTATAAGAATAATCACAAATTCTGAAAGATTGGCTCATTGTAAACCATTATTCGCTCAAATAGGTATACTGACAGTAATAAACCTGTATATTTTTACTTGTCTCCTATATACGAAAAATAACTTGCCTAATAATCTGCTAAGGAGAAATATACATTCCCACAACACTAGGAGTAACGGGAATATAGATATACCTTTCCGTAGGCTGACTAAATCTCTGGATAACTATGAAGTTGTTGGAATGAGAATGTTTAATAAATTACCACATGAGTGGATAGAAGCTCCATTTCAATTATTCAGAAATAGGCTACATAGCTGGTTAATTAGAAATCCTTTTTATAGTTTGAAAGAGTTTTTCGAGATTCAACAAATTATTCTTTAAGATGAACTATTTTATACTATTATTTCTAGTATTCATGTTATTTCTTGTATGTAATATTCTACGTGTATTTTATTTTGACTGGTGTTTCTTACATTAACCCTCCATGTTATAATATAGGTTGACTATGTTTGCTAAACAATAATTTCTGACGTTGTCCATAACTATTGTAATGTTGAGCGGCAATAAAATTATATTTATTTATTTATTTATTTACATATTCGTGCATATTCGTGCACAAACGATTAAGCCGAAAATTGGAGTGTTGTGACTGCTTGGGGGATAGCATTTCCCCAGCCCCCCTTGCCCACTCTACCATACCCTACTCCTGTGATAACTCATTTTCTTGCTAAAAAGTGTGCACAGACATTACATGTTCGTGCACATTCGTGCACAAACGATGCACAAGCGATTGAGCTGAAAATTGGAGTGTTGTGACTGCTTGCGGGATAGCATTCCCCCAGCCACCCTTGCATACTCAACTATACCTTACTCCTGTGATAACTCATTTCCTTGCTTAAAAATTGTGCACAAATGTTACATGTTCATGCACAAACGATGGACAAACGATTGAGCCGAATATTGGAGTCTTGTGACTGCTTGGGGGATGGCATTTCCCCAGCCACCCTTGCCCACTCTACTATACCTTACTACGGGAATAACTCATTTCCTTGCTTGAAAAGGGTGCACAAATGTTATATGTTCGTGCACATTCATGCACAAACGATGCACAAATGATTGAGCTGAAAATTGGAGTATTGTGACTGCTTGGAGAATAGAATTTCCACAGCACCCCTTGCCACCTCTACCATACCCTACTCCTGTGATAACTCATTTCCTTGCTTAAAAAGTGAGCACAAACGTTATATGTTCGTGCACATTGGTGCATAAACGATTCAGCCGAAAATTGGAGTGTTGTGACTGCTTGAGGGATAGCATTTCTCAAGCCCCTCCTGCCCACTCTACTGTACCTTACTCCTGTGATACTCATTTCCTTGCTTAAAAAGTGTGCACAAACGTTACATGTTCGTGCACATTCGTGTACAAATGATGCACAAAAGATTGAGCCGAGAATTGGAGTGTTGTGACTGCTTGGGGGATAGCATTCCCCCAGCCCCCCTTGCCAACTCTCCTATACTTTACTCCTGTGATAACTCATTTTCTTGCTTAAAAAGTGTGTACGAACATTACATGTTCGTGCATATGCGTGCACAAACGATTGAGCCGAGAATTGGAGTGTTGTGACTGTTTGGGGGATAGCATTTCCCCAGCCCCCCTAGCCCACTCTACTGTACCTTACTCCTTTGATAACTCATTTCCTTGCTTAAAGAGTGTGCACAAACGTTACATGTTCATGCACAAACGATGGACAAATGATTGAGCCGAAAATTGGAGTCTTGTGACTGCTTGGGGGATGGCATTTCCCCAGCCCCCCTTGCCACTCTACTATACCTTACTCCTGTAATAGCTCATTTCCTTTCTTGAAAAATGGTGCACAAATGTTATATGTTCGTGCACATTCATGCACAAACAATGCACAAATTATTGAGCCGAAAATTGAAGTATTGTGACTGCTTGGAGAATAGAATTTCCCCAGCACCCCTTGCCCCCTCTACCATACCCTACTCCTGTGATAACTCATTTCCTTGCTTAAAAAGTGTGCACAAACGTTATATGTTCGTGCACATTGGTGCATAAACGATTGAGCCGAAAATTGGAGTGTTGTGACTGCTTGAGGGATAGCATTTCTCCAGCTTCCCCTGCCCACTCTACTATACCTTACTCCTGTGATACTCATTTCCTTGCTTAAAAAGTGTGCACAAACGTTACATGTTCGTGCAAATTCGTGCAAAAACGATTTAGCTGGAAATTGGAGTGTCGTGACCGCTTGGGGGATAGCATTTCCCCAGCCCCCCTTGCCAACTCTCCTATACTTTACTCCTGTGATAACTCATTTTCTTGCTTAAAAAGTTTGCACGAACATTACATGTTTGTGCACATTCGTGCACAAACGATTGAGCCGAAAATTGGAGTGTTGTGACTGTTTGGGGGATAGCATTTCCCCAGCCCCCCTAGCCCACTCTACTATAACTTACTCCTGTGATAACTCATTTTCTTGCTTAAAAAGTGTGCACAAACGTTACATGTTCGTGCACATTCGTGAAAAACGATTGAGCCGGAGATTGGAGTGTTTTGACTGCTTGGGGAAGCATTTCCCCATCGCCCCTTGCCCACTCTACTATACCTTACTCCTGTGATAACTCATTTCCTTGCTTAAAAAGTGTGCACAATCGTTACATGTTCGTGCACAAACGATGCACAAACGTTTGAGCCGAGAGTTGGAGTGTTGTGACTGCTTGGGGGATAGCATTTCCCAAGCCCCCCTTGCCCACTCCACTATACCTTACTCCTGTAATAACTCATTTCCTCGCTCAAAACGAGTGCACAAATGTTACATGTTCGTGCATAAATTTGTTCACAAACGATGCACAAGCGATTTAGCCAAGAATTGGAGTGTTGTGACTGCTTGGGGGATAGCATTCCCCTAGCTTCACTTGCCCACTCTACTATACCTTACTCCTGTAATAACTCATTTCCTCGCTCAAAAAGTGTGCACAAACGTTACATGTTCGTGCACATTCGTGCACAAACGATTGAGCCGAAAATTGGAGTGTTGTGACTGCTTGAGGGATAGCATTCCCCCAGCTTCATTGCCCACCCTACTATACCTTACTCCTGTAATAACTCATTTCCTCGCTCAAAACGAGTGCACAAATGTTACATGTTCGTGCATAAATTTGTTCACAAACGATGCACAAGCGATTGAGCCAAGAATTGGAGTGTTGTGACTGCTTGGGGGATAGCATTTCCCCAGCCCCCCTTGCCCACTCTACTATACCTTACTCCTGTAATAATTCATTTCCTTGCTTAAAAAGTGTGCACAAACGTTACATGTTCGTGCACATTCGTACACAAACGATGCACAAACAATTGAGCCGAAAATTGGAGTGTTGTGACTGCTTGGGGGATAGCATTTCCCCAGCCCCCCTTGCCCAATCTACCATACCCTAATCCTGTGATAACTCATTTCCTTGCTTAAAAAGTGTGCACAAACGTCACATGTACGTGCACATTCGTCCACAAACGATGCACAAGCGATTGAGCCAAGAATTGGAGTGTTGTGACTGCTTGGGGGATAGCATTCCCCTAGCTTCACTTGCCCACTCTACTATACCTTACTCCTGTAATAACTCATTTCCTCGCTCAAAAAGTGTGCACAAACGTTACATGTTCGTGCACATTCGTGCACAAACGATTGAGCCGAAAATTGGAGTGTTGTGACTGCTTGAGGGATAGCATTCCCCCAGCTTCATTGCCCACCCTACTATACCTTACTCCTGTAATAACTCATTTCCTCGCTCAAAACGAGTGCACAAATGTTACATGTTCGTGCATAAATTTGTTCACAAACGATGCACAAGCGATTGAGCCAAGAATTGGAGTGTTGTGACTGCTTGGGGGATAGCATTCCCCTAGCTTCACTTGCCCACTCTACTATACCTTACTCCTGTAATAACTCATTTCCTCGCTCAAAAAGTGTGCACAAACGTTACATGTTCGTGCACATTCGTGCACAAACGATTGAGCCGAAAATTGGAGTGTTGTGACTGCTTGAGGGATAGCATTCCCCCAGCTTCATTGCCCACCCTACTATACCTTACTCCTGTAATAACTCATTTCCTCGCTCAAAACGAGTGCACAAATGTTACATGTTCGTGCATAAATTTGTTCACAAACGATGCACAAGCGATTGAGCCAAGAATTGGAGTGTTGTGACTGCTTGGGGGATAGCATTTCCCCAGCCCCCCTTGCCCACTCTACTATACCTTACTCCTGTAATAATTCATTTCCTTGCTTAAAAAGTGTGCACAAACGTTACATGTTCGTGCACATTCGTACACAAACGATGCACAAACAATTGAGCCGAAAATTGGAGTGTTGTGACTGCTTGGGGGATAGCATTTCCCAAGCCCCCCTTGCCCACTCTACTATACCTTACTCCTGTGATAACTCATTTCCTTGCTTAAAAAGTGTGCACAAACGTCACATGTACGTGCACATTCGTCCACAAACGATGCACAAGTGATGTGTAATGCTCAAATCGCTATTGGGCTAGGTGTGGTGGGGGGGCAGTAAAATGTACGTTTTGTGTTGAACCTTGAAAAACACTGTCCAACCACCTGATTGTGCCTGAGAAGAGCCTCACTCTTCGGTATCTTTCAGTCCCAAACGTTGTTGGTAGCAAAAAGTGTTGGTCCCATAGTTCCTAGCACTGTTACAGACAGAGACACAGAACAATACCCAAAGATTTTTTTTTTGTACTCAGGGGACCTTGAAACTTAAAGAAAACTTAGAATTGAGATACTTTTATTATATACTTCCCTTACCTATGGTAGTAGAGCAAGAGAAGTAAAAATTATATCAATGTAGGCCTACTCTCAACTAGCCCTACTACTCATGTAGCCCTACTAATCTTGGGTGTCTATCAAAAAACAATCGAATTGGAGAATTCACAAGACTTGAACGTTGAATTGTTAGAGTGAACAAGTTTTTCATAGTACAGTGGTGAGATTGTAACTTGCCCCGCATTGCGTGCATGTAATTGGTGCTATATTCGAAGATTCTTGAAGGCTGATTAGACACCGCATCGAAAATGAGGCTAATTCCAGGGTTGAACCGTTCTTACTTTCGATTGGTTCACTCAACAGCTTTTACAATTTTTTTCTCCCCATCTAATAAATTTTTGAACAAAGATGTATGCCTATCTTTGTTGAGTCTCTGAACAAGCATTGATGACTCCCTCAATAAAAATAATGAAGATTGATGACTTCCTGAATAAAAATAATGAAAGTAATTTGTATCTATATATTTCAAGAATCGCGAATTCTTTAATGTCATTGCATTGACAAAAGTATTTTTCAAATACAATAATTGGTACTTAATAATAATTGGTAGTCAATTTATTGAAGTACAGATTATAATGAATTAGAATTGGATTGAATACCTACTCAATTTTTCCTCACCTTCAGATTGAAAAAAAAATATGTTAGCAATAGAAAGAAAAATAAGAATCTTAGTACCCTTTTTGAAATATTTAATCATTTTTGATAGAATCATGAAAATTTAAATCCACAATTTATAGTTTTAGTTCATAAAATCATATGAATACATACACTAACATATGATCAAAATAAGAATCTTCTAGCAGTATTTATTTATTTACTTCATATCACTTGAAAATGGCATCAATGTCCGAAACATGTTGTGATTAAATATTTCAAAAAGGGTACTAAGATTTTTATTTTTCTTTCTACTATACCTTACTCCTGTAATAACTCATTTCCTCGCTCAAAAAGTGTGCACAAACGTTACATGTTCGTGCACATTCGTGCACAAACGATTGAGCCGAAAATTGGAGTGTTGTGACTGCTTGAGGGATAGCATTCCCCCAGCTTCATTGCCCACCCTACTATACCTTACTCCTGTAATAACTCATTTCCTCGCTCAAAACGAGTGCACAAATGTTACATGTTCGTGCATAAATTTGTTCACAAACGATGCACAAGCGATTGAGCCAAGAATTGGAGTGTTGTGACTGCTTGGGGGATAGCATTTCCCCAGCCCCCCTTGCCCACTCTACTATACCTTACTCCTGTAATAATTCATTTCCTTGCTTAAAAAGTGTGCACAAACGTTACATGTTCGTGCACATTCGTACACAAACGATGCACAAACAATTGAGCCGAAAATTGGAGTGTTGTGACTGCTTGGGGATAGCATTTCCCCAGCCCCCTTGCCCAATCTACCATACCCTAATCCTGTGATAACTCATTTCCTTGCTTAAAAAGTGTGCACAAACGTCACATGTACGTGCACATTCGTCCACAAACGATGCACAAGTGATGTGTAATGCTCAAATCGCTATTGGGCTAGGTGTGGTGGGGGGGCAGTAAAATGTACGTTTTGTGTTGAACCTTGAAAAACACTGTCCAACCACCTGATTGTGCCTGAGAAGAGCCTCACTCTTCGGTATCTTTCAGTCCCAAACGTTGTTGGTAGCAAAAAGTGTTGGTCCCATAGTTCCTAGCACTGTTACAGACAGAGACACAGAACAATACCCAAAGATTTTTTTTTTTGTACTCAGGGGACCTTGAAACTTAAAGAAAACTTAGAATTGAGATACTTTTATTATATACTTCCCTTACCTATGGTAGTAGAGCAAGAGAAGTAAAAATTATATCAATGTAGGCCTACTCTCAACTAGCCCTACTACTCATGTAGCCCTACTAATCTTGGGTGTCTATCAAAAAACAATCGAATTGGAGAATTCACAAGACTTGAACGTTGAATTGTTAGAGTGAACAAGTTTTTCATAGTACAGTGGTGAGATTGTAACTTGCCCCGCATTGCGTGCATGTAATTGGTGCTATATTCGAAGATTCTTGAAGGCTGATTAGACACCGCATCGAAAATGAGGCTAATTCCAGGGTTGAACCGTTCTTACTTTCGATTGGTTCACTCAACAGCTTTTACAATTTTTTTCTCCCCATCTAATAAATTTTTGAACAAAGATGTATGCCTATCTTTGTTGAGTCTCTGAACAAGCATTGATGACTCCCTCAATAAAAATAATGAAGATTGATGACTTCCTGAATAAAAATAATGAAAGTAATTTGTATCTATATATTTCAAGAATCGCGAATTCTTTAATGTCATTGCATTGACAAAAGTATTTTTCAAATACAATAATTGGTACTTAATAATAATTGGTAGTCAATTTATTGAAGTACAGATTATAATGAATTAGAATTGGATTGAATACCTACTCAATTTTTCCTCACCTTCAGATTGAAAAAAAAATATGTTAGCAATAGAAAGAAAAATAAGAATCTTAGTACCCTTTTTGAAATATTTAATCATTTTTGATAGAATCATGAAAATTTAAATCCACAATTTATAGTTTTAGTTCATAAAATCATATGAATACATACACTAACATATGATCAAAATAAGAATCTTCTAGCAGTATTTATTTATTTACTTCATATCACTTGAAAATGGCATCAATGTCCGAAACATGTTGTGATTAAATATTTCAAAAAGGGTACTAAGATTTTTATTTTTCTTTCTATTTCTATAAAACATGTTGTGTGTCCGAAACATGTTGTGATTGAATATTTCAAAAAGGGTACTAAGATTTTTATTTTTATTTCTATTTCTATAAAAGTAGCCCTATACATAAAAGAGATAAACATGTTAGCAGTTTTTGGAAAGCTGGGTACAGATTTACGCACCACGAACACACGCCGTCTACAAACAGAACAAAAGGGGATCTACTATATAGATATAAGCGATAAAAATTTATAGTAAAGCGCATGAGCAGTTAACGTTTTTGTTGGAGGTTTTCGTTTTTCATTTTGAATAAAAACAGTATACTGTATTGCCATTTAAAAGCAAAACCCAACCCCCTTACATATACATTTATCTTTGGAACATTAATAAACACTTCATTCCAGATTATGTAACTATTGCTTATTGATCCTCGTCAAGCAGAACTTTCGCTCATATCATCTGATTGAATGTTGATTTCAAAGATTCATGGTAAACCCATCTTATAAAAAATGTCTTCCACTTAGTGCGATCTGTTAATGGCTGCTATTGCTCACAAGAATAAAATTGGAGCGACTTGCGATAAATGGGAAATCTCATAACAGCACATTCTCATCAATTAAGAAATAATTATGAAATATTATGGGATAATTGCAGATTATGTTGACAATTCTGTTTTCATACAAGTGAAGATTGGAGGTAATTGTGATTGAGGATTTGCTTGTGAGCTTCTAATCCTAGAATAGCCAATTTCATAATTGGTTAACTGCGGCTAATATCCTCATTCTTTATCTTATAAAGTGATTAATTTGTGCAAGCTCAAAACAATTCAATAAGATAATTCTGGTTTCAGATAAATTATTTTTATAATCACAGTCCAAACACGCGTGATGCGTAAGTCTGTACAATAGTTTTATATTTTGTCCTTGTCTTAAAAAAAGGATGGCTATCTTCCTATGCTCTCTACGCATAACTCCTTTCTAACATAAGGTTTGATAGCGTATCCTCATAATATTTATATGGCTTTTATTTTTATTATACAGGGTGATTCTTATTTATGGTGATATAATTCAATACGTGATAGTAGAGGTAAAAATAAGAAAAAAATTCTTATAAACATATATCCATAAACGCTTCATTGGCGAGCTATACAGGGTGAAAGATTTCGCCCGGAATTCAGTTCCTCTGTTGAAATACACCGATTCTGAATTGTTTGGGGACTAGTTTTTGAAAAACTTATGCTGGATTCATATGGAAAAATATCTTAAAAATTGAATAAAACTAGTATGGAAGCTGTAGTGTGAGTAGTTTTTGAGAAATAAGTTGAAATATGCAAAAAATCCAAGTAGAAAAACACAGACTTCTACATTTGATGCCCAATAACTTTCTTTAATGACCAGTAAACAAATGATTTTTCGCAGTAAAAATTGTAGAGAATTTAATTCTGAGGAAAATCATGTAAGCTGTGTAAACTAAATTCAAATAAAAATTGAATAAAATGTATTCTTATGTAGTACACACACCACAAAAATTTGCTGTTTTATGAGGAGAGAACTAATAACTCATAGGTTGTAGCTGATTGCAAATAAAACATGGATTTTAATAACAGCTGTTCCAAAACAGCTGATTCATTTTGCTTCAAATAAGAAAATGTTTAAAAGAAATTTTCAGCTGAAAATTATTTTCCGAAATATTTTAGCTCACTGTTGAACAAAACAACAAACTGTAAGTTAGGCCTACTGTAACCGCGCTGTGTTTTTTGTTTAATCTTTTAACCAGTTATTTGTAACCATTTCACTTTGCTATGGTGTAAAGTGTTAACTTTTTAAAAAATCTGGTGTGGTACACTCACACAACTTTCCTTGCTCATATTTGAAACTATGATCAGACTTCTGTCAGTATATGTGTATATAAAATTGTTTTCAGAGTACTTTTTCTTTGTGTGAATTGTAAAATTCGATTATTTTTTTTCATGCGTCATTTTTTTAAAGTCGTCAAAACAGTTGTTCTACAGATGAAATATCTCGACTATGTGTTCTTTTTATGAACTGCGCTACCTACCTACCTCATGCACGAGAAGGAGGTTACTAAGTCTATTTCCCAAGGATGGGGTGGACCCTCCATTGGTTTCCCAGAAAGGAGACTTATGCCAGTTGATAGAGCTGATAAATAACTATACAGGGTATGAATTTGAAAAAAAAATCGGTCAAGTTATTTTTGAGAAAATCGTGAAAAACATGGTTTTTTAGCAATTATCCGCCATTTTTCTCAAGAATATTACGGAGCTCCTGCAATTTTTCCAGAAAAAAAACTCATGTCATTTGATAGGGCTTATGAATAGGTATAAATTTGAAGAGAATCGTTAGAGCCGTTTTCGAGAAAACCGTGAAAAACATGGTTTTTTAGTCATTATCCGCCATTTTTCTCAAGAATATTACGGAGCTCCTGAAATTTTCCCAGAGATGAGACTTATGCCAGTTGATAGGGCTTATAAATAGCTATCCACGGTATAAATTTGAAGAGAATCGTTAGAGCCGTTTTTGAGAAAACCGTGAAAAACATGGTTTTTCAGTCATTATCCGCCATTTTTCTCAAGAATATTACGGAGCTCCTGAAATTTCCCCAAAAATGAGACCTATGCCAGTTGATAGGGCTCATAAATAGCTACCCATGGTATAGATTTGAAAAAAATCGTTAGAGCCGTTTTCGAGAAAAACATGGTTTTTTAGTAATTATCCGCCATTTTTTCCGTCATCTTGGATTGAATTTTATTGAATTTCTTATTGTCGGATCCTCAAGGTATAAGGACCTTAAGTTTAAAATTTCAAGTCAATCGGTTAATTAGGAATGGAGTTATCGTGTTCACAGACATACACACATACACACCACACACACACACACACCACACACACACACACACACACACACACACACACACACAGTCCAACACCCAAAAATCATGTTTTTGTACTCAAGGGACCTTGAAACGTATAGAAAACATGAAATTAGGGTACCTTAAATTTTTTTGGAAAGCAATACTTTCCTTTCCTATGGTAATAGGGCAAGGAAAGTAAAAATGGTATGTAATTTTAGACCTTATTTATACTCCGAATTAGCTGAAATGCATTTAATGTATGGAATGGGACACTACTGTAATAGTACTGAAGCCAGACGTTTGTATCAAGAGAACTTTCCTAACCAAGTATGTCCAAGTTCAAACAGGTTCTTTGATATCCAAAGAGCACATTTATGCAGGCAGACCCCGATCTATTATGACTGTTGAGTTAGAAGAACAAGTTGTTAATGAACATCCAGAGAAGAGCATGAGAGAATTGTCAGTGCAGTTTAATGTCAATCAATCTATTATTTGGAGGATACTAAAAGAGCAACAATTACATCCATACCACCTCCAGAAAGTTCATACTCTATTGCCACAAGACTGTATTTCCCGTGCTGGTATTCGCCGATGGTTTTTAGTAAAACTTGTTAACCCAAACTTTTCAACAACCATTTTATTTACTGACGAGGCACACTTAACAAGAACAGCTATCGTTAACGTCCACAACCTACATATTTGGGCAGATGAGAATCCTCATGCTATCAATCCTAATCGTCTACAACATCAGTTTTCAGTAAACATTTGGGCAGGAATCATAGGAAATCATCTACTTCTGTTCGAGCTTCCTCCCAGGCTTAATGGCATAATCTACTTAAACTTTTTGAGAGAGGAGCTATTTATCTTACTTGAAGATGTATCTCTTCAGTTGCGCCAGAACAATTGGTTTTTAGATATGTTACTTTCATATAAAAATAAGAATTTTCATGAAAAACCGAATATTTTATTTGCAATCAGCTACAACTTATGAGTTATTAGTTCTCTCCTCATAAAACAGCTAATTTTTGTGGTGTAATGTACTACATAAGAATACATTTTATTCAAGTTTTATTTGAATTTAGTTTACACAGCTTACATGATTCTTTTCAGAATTAAATTCTCTACAATTTTTTTGCGAAAAATTATTTCTTTACCGGTCATTAAAAAAAGTTATTGGGCATCAAACGTAGAAGTCTGTGTTTTTCTACTTAGATTTTTTGCACATTTCAACTATTTTCTCAAAAACTACTCACACTACAGCTTCCAGACTAGTTTTATTCAATTTTCCAGATATTTTTTCATATGAATCCTGCATAAGTTTTTCAAAAACTAGTCGCCAAACAATTCAGCATCGGTGTATTTCACCAGAGGAACTGAATTCCGGACGAAAACTTTCACTCTGTATAGCTCGCTAATGAAGCGTTTATGGATATATATTTGTAAGATTTTTTTCTTATTTTTATATAGGTTCATAAATATAGTAATATAGGAGTTTAGGACATGACTATAGAAAATAGAAATTGGAAAATATTAAGATTCAGAGCGAAGGATATTTGAATATAGGCTGTAGCATCAATAAATAATTCAATATAATGTCCTCAAGATTTAATGACAGCAACATATTTCGATTTCGTTTATTCGCTATAAAAGAATCGTAAGTATCGCAAGAGAAGAGACAGCAGATTGTGAATTTTCGTTTGAGGATAATATAATAGCACATTCTCATTAATTAAGAAATAATTATGAATTATTATGGAATAATTGCAGATTATGAATTCACGTTTGAGGATAATATAACAGGACATTCTCATTAATTAAGTAATAGTTATGAAATATTATTATATAATTATGATTTAGTTAAGTATTTTTATTCAGTTTGGTTTTCAACATTTCTAAATTCTAAATTCCTTTAATATTTTGGACTCAAAATTGGACAAAATCATGAAGTGTAAACATAACATATTTTTGGACAATTTCTATCTAAATTTCATAGCTGAGAATGATATTGTATGTATCAATGTATGAATAAATAAATAAATAAATAAATAACTACAATTCAAGTTTGATCCATTAAAACTAGAATAGCGCTTCTTCATTATGCCCATATAAGGGTTTTGCTTGGTGTGTGGGTAATGGAATGATGATGATCAAAAGTCCATGCCTACCAACAGGATTTGAACTCATGACTAGGCAGTACTAGCAGACTGATAGGTGTTAGTCAAGCGATCAGCCTACTGAATATATAGCAAATATTCATAATCTATAATATAATAAAGAAAAGAATTGGCTTACACACGTACGGGATAGGAAATTCACGAATGACGCATCAACACGTCTGAACTACTGGACTGATTAACTAGAAATCTTGTATATAGATTCTCAATTCACTGAGGATGGTTATAGGCCTATTTAAAATTCTTGAAGATTCCAGTAGACAAGTTTTCAGTTTGTCAAGTTTTTAATCAGACCCTTGCGGAGCACGGGTTACCTGCTAGCTATTCAATAGATATCATAAAGAGTTATTAAAAGGTTTTAGAGTCAAAAATGGCAAACTGTGCTGTGTTATAAGTGATACTACTTCAACATCCGAGAAATATTTCCAGTCACAATTTGAAAGTGGGTCAAAGCGCCAATGCAGCGCAATTCTTGAAGACGGCCTACACTGAGCAGGCATTTCTACCTCCTCTTCCTTTCCCCGACAACAGTCGCCAGTCGAGTGAAAGTTGAAGAAGAATAGTATGGAGGAAGAAGGACATGAAAAAAAAACAAAGAAGAAGAAGAAGAAGAATAAGAAGAGGAAAAATACGGAAACTACCAACAACATCTAGAAATCAACCGTGGTTGGATCTAGAAAACTGGTCCAAGCGGCGTGACTCCCTCGTTTTGAATTTTTACCCAGGCAATCCTTTATTATGAAGTACTGTATTTTACAATATAGTCAGATGTTTCTCTGTAATATGCTTTTATGTATCGTAATTCTTCAAATCTATCAAAAAATTTACAATTTTTTCATTGAAATACTAGTTCTTTTTTCTATTATTATATTTATTCTCAGTAGTTTTTATTCTTAAGTATACCATTCTCAAGTGTCAAACTTTTGAATAGTTATTCTAAAAAAATAAATATTATTGGGTATACCTATAAGAATAAATCTAAATGTAAATCCTTTCAAACAGTACTCAAAAGTGAAGATTTAAATTTAAGCTGAGTTGCACCAACTAGGATTAATATCTCATACTACCAATTTAGCATTATCTAATTCCACATTAAAACAAATCTTGTTTGCTATATTCTATGTTATATTTATATTTCAAAAGCAGCATGTTTAATAGATTTGAACGAATGAAAAAATTATTCAGCAATTCACTTTCACTTGAATAATTCAACTTGAACTATTGAAGTTTGATTTTAATTTGTCTATTGATTTTTATTTTACAGTACTGGATATTGTATGTTATATCATCAATTACCAACATTAATATTTGTTGTACAAGTTCTACCTTTGTTGCTACTCATTTTTTCCATGTTTTTTCAGTATTTTCATAGTTTTATATATTACAAGGGAATTAATTAGTTTACATTTCATTCTCGAAGTGTGTAGATACAGCTGAATTTTTTTTAAAGATGTTTTACATTTCATACAAATATCTTACTATTCTTTCAATTGATATTCATATTCTATTATTGATTAAATTTAAAATATAATAAAGAAATAAATTGATTTGATTTTCAAAGCGATGTCAGTGGTTTATCGTGTATGGTTTTACTAAACTTTCCACACTTACCTACTTGGTTAAGGGGTGAAATAGGCAACAAAGGAAACACTCATAAGTCACCTTGTAGGAAAAGAGTCCTTGATCTACAATCAAGTGTAATCAAGGCCAATGCTTTTGTCGCCTATCGTACTTGCTCTAAATAAATTATTTAATACTACCCATTTGCACTTTGTGCATATTTTATATTATTTGACAGATCAACTTCAATGAATATAACAGTGGGTTTCATCATAGCAAAAGATAAGCACATTACAGCATTAATGTAATTTTTTTCAGGTTGGTTCGTGCTGTCTATTTAGGTTGCTGCACAATAAATAGTAAGTTGTTGGTAGAGCTGACATCGATTGGAATTTCGCGTGCTTGCTTGCTTTGTCCTCTGCAACTGAATGCGGAGTCCCAACTAGCCTCAACAGCAAATAAAAGCAAATCGTCCCACAAAAATATATTGCATGTAGGGATGTCAATCCCGGGATCCCGAATCCCGAATCCCGGGATCCCGGTCCATTTTTGATACCTAACAATCCCGGGATTTTTTAGCGCCAATCCCGGGATTTTCGGGATTGAAAACCTGAAATTGTGAATCATATTTCTCCAGAAACAATTCAATATGGAATTTATTCATGGTGATGAATATGAGTTTCTATAACTAATTTATTGTTCTAAGTGTTTGACTAATTTATTTTACAGGCACAGTCTACAGTAGCATATACATAATAATGATTGTATACTGGAGCGTACTCTTTACTGGCTTAATAGAATTCGCATTATTAGTTCGCATAATTGGCAGAATGGTTGTTCATTGGTTGTTATACCTCTACTGGCTATGTAGCTTTTCCTACGAACCCATTAAGCCTGGCGTTTCCTACGAACCAAAATTCAATGGTGGACTTTCTTACGAAGAATAAACTACCGAAAACTATTTAACTACCTGTAACTGAACTTGTATCTGTTACGGTAACTTGTGTCTTAAATTATCTGTTACTGTTATTGCATCTGTATAGACATTTTTTCTGCTATTATTCTGCATCTATGATTTCAATTTTCGGCTTCCTAAGAAGTGAGCTTCCTGTGTATGAGATATTAATGGTAGTTCACAACGTTGAACTTACAGAAAATTTCAAAAAAATGAAAAAATAACATTTTCACGTTGAGGGGGTATAAAGTATCATGCTGGGGAAATGTTCATATCCAAGTACAAAAGATTCATGCATTTCTAATTTGATAAAAACATCCGAACAGCATTCTATGAAGAACTACTTGTTATCGTGCTTTTTCAAATGTATTGAGAAATGTCTACATGTGCTCGTGCTTTTTCGAAAGGTATAGAGGACTCAAGAGATTTGTCACATACACGAAAAAGTTCAATTCATTAGCTGCAATGTTTAATTACTTAGATACGATGTCATTATTTCATTGACCAGTAGTATTAGTTTTGATTAAACCTTTGTGACAGGAAGAGACGGTTGAATAACTGTACTGAGACACTGCAGAGCGTTACAAAATGTTCTTTGAAGTGTATCACTCATAGACACGAGTTCAGCCCAAAAATAGTATTTAGATAGCTATAATATCCTTGGGTTCAGCCGAAGAGTGTGATGATGAGGCTTCATTTATTTTATATGTTTGCTTTAGCCTACTAGTAAACGCTTACACTATGATTTTTATCGTAAATTCGTAGGAAACTGATATGATGACTGCATTTTCCATAATCATGACCATGTCGTGTGATGGGTAGCCGTCTAGTTGTCACCCCGACTACTTGACACCTGCTCATTTTGGCCATAGGCGACTACTTGTACCCTCATAAAAATATGCTATTGCTGTTAAGTTGTCCCCCCGACTACTTGACACCTACTGGACCAAAGGTGCCAACTAGTCATGACCGTAAACGACAACTTGACACCTCGCACCCTCGCGTCAGGGTATCCCCTCGACTAGTTGACACCTCCTTAGAAAGGAGACAAGGAGACGGGGATAGCTCACGTCTACATGACGCCTTGCACGCTGGTGTCAAGTTGTAACCCCGACTACTTGTCACCTACAGAGAGCACTACTTGTCACCTACCAGTTGGCACGATTTACACCCCCGCGGCGTAGAGAGGAGAGATCAAGCAATTTTTTTACTGGTATGATGTAGAATTGAATTCCAAGCACTTTTGGTTCAGTAACATTTTCCCGTCAAGCATGGTTCGGGAGATATTCGCCGTCTTTGCTATTTTTAGGATAAATTTTTTCGAGTTGGTTGAAAACAGAAAAAAATTAATAATAAGCCCTTTTGATGACTGAACCAGATGTAGAACACAATTCTAAACACATTTTGTTCAGTTATATTTTCCCGTCAGACGCACCGTTTACGAGTAAATTGAGCCTAATGCTAGGACAGTCAAATTTTCATTCATCAATGAATGATAGCAGATGAAGCTATCAGTCTGGTTATCAACTGAGGTATTACATGAAGTCTGGTAATTAATATGAGGAAAAATAATTATTTATACACATTTGCGCTCAGATTGCAATCAGATCATAAGAAGGCCAATGAGAATCTTCAAGTTGTGTCTGTGTCTTCTACACTCAAAGACACTGTTCAAACAAATTTTATGAGTATGATTGTTAAGAAGAGTAGCGTTTAAAGATGTTCCATATAAAAATGGAACCGGTTTAAAGTTTATTGATTACTCAAGATTACAAATAGGGATGTCATTCCTGGGACTGATTTCCAATCCCGGTATTTCGGGATTATCCAATATCAATCCCGGGATCCCGGGACTGATCCCGGAATTGGCAAAAATCATTTACATGCATTTTTAACCAATTGTTCCTCCTCAATTACATGTTTAGTAACAGTGTGTGGAGATGAAAAAGGGTACATTATAGAGGGAGAGTGCTTGTTTATTTCTGATTTTTGAAGTCTTTTCAAAGTTCAAGGAAATGCCATCAGCACTATTGCAAATATTGCGCCGTCTAGACTGGTAATTAATTGTGGTGCGTTGTAAAGAGAAACAAGTGTAGAGACATAGCAACCGATCAACTGCCATTCTTTGAATAATGCGAACCGATAATGCGAATTCTATTTAGCCAGTACAGAGTACAGTATACAGTATTATGTATATGCAACTGTTGGCTGTGCCTGTAGAATAAATTAGTCAAACACTCAGAACACAATTATTAATAAAAACTCTACATGGATTCTATATTAAATGAAAAACAAAAAACTCTAACAAACAACTCTATATTAAATGTAAATGAACTCTACATTGATTTTTTTTAGAAAAATATGATTCACAATTTCAGATTTTCTAATCCCGAAATTCCCGGGATTGACGCTGAAGAATCCCGGGAGTGTTAGGTATCAAAAATGGACCGGGATCCCGGGATTCGGGATCCCGGGATTGACATCCCCAATTACAAATAACTTGTCACTAATGCTAGACAAATATTTTTAGGCTCTTTTATCATCCAGTTTCTATACTTATTCTTGATTGCACCATGGTTACATAACCATGAAGAGCCAGCCGGAATGGTGATTTCTTGTGGAGTGGAGTCGAGGGGATAGGTTGACGGGACCGTAGACAACTACTTGCACCCTCGTAAAAATATGCCACTGCTGTCAAGTCGCCCCCGACTACTTGACACCTATGGACCGGAGGTCGTAAACGACATTTTGACACCTCGCAGCCTTACGACAGGGTGTCCCCCCGACTAGTTATCACCTCCTCAGAAAGGATACAACTAGAATACCCCGTCTAGTAGTCTAGGCTCACGTCTACTTGTCCCCTAAAAACCGGTTTTAAAAGGGGACAACTAGTCGGGGTGGCGCCTAGTCGCGTACCCCATGTGATTAGTGCATGATTAGCACTAATTTACAGCGATATTTTTGCCAGGTAATTTTTATAGTAATACTGAATATAGGCTTACTTTCCACATTTATTACATCTTTACATTGTCTAGGGCCATTCGAGGGTTAAAAGTCATAGTAGCGTATCTACAAAAACCCAACTTTTCAGGAGAGCAAAAAACAACTATGAGTTCACACTCCCTCACTATTTCTGAGGTCTGTATTAATTTCAACAACCTGGAATTCACATATCAATGTTGTATGAATCTTGTGCTTCTACCAGTGCATTCATTCCAATGAATTATTGAAAATTCAATTAAAATAAAATTAAAAATGAAATACCTTCTTCTAGTTACACTATTGTGACCGTAATCAATTTCCTTTCCAAAAATGTATCATTTTCTGGAGATAAGCTATTCTGAGAGTGATCAGTAATGGATAGTAACAATTTATTAGATTGTTCCCTGTATTTTATAGATGTTTATTGACATTCAATAACAAAATATGAAAATATGAGTGATATATGATAATATATAAAAAGTATAGAAAATCACAGGTGCCTAATAAGTAGGTATGACATTATTGAAGGACTGGAAAATTAAGTACTGAAATGAAATTATAATGCTCTGAGAATGAAAAAATATGAAACAATAACATTAAAACTAAATTCGAAAATTCCAGCCTCTTCAAATGACACTTGAATGAAACTCGAGAATGTTACGTTCTTCAATTACTACAGCCTAAAGATATTTATCACAAAAACTCATCATTCATCAACGTCATTTCCTTCAAAGGACTGGAAAAGTGAATACTGAAATACACTGAGAATGACTGAAAATCACATAATATTATGAAACAATAACACTAAAATTACATTGGAATCTCTCTCAATGACTCTCTTCAAATTATTCACTCTCTTCAATGAATATAATTGGCTATTTATCACCAAAGCTCATCATTTTATGCAGGTGGAAATACAGGTGGTCCATGACAATGCTCTCAATGCAATTACAGACTGTATTGTAATAGGTCTATAAATTCTTACATCACCTCGATCTCCAGATTTGTATATAGGTACCAAGAAACTGTTTTTGAGATCTCTAGGGAAGACACCAAGCTTCAGCAAGGCAGAGCCAGTATGGCCAGGTGAATGGCCAGAACAGAAAAACCTTATTACAGGAAGGGATATTTCATCAGGCCCAGTTCATCAGCCAACATCCAGAGCTTCTAATCTGCGTTAAATATTGATTGGAGTAATTCAGCAGGATGGAACTAACTGGTTTCAACCAAAATCAAATGTCGGGACATCAACCGTGTCTTGCACAAAAATAGATGAAAAATAATCAGCGAAGAGTTCACACTACTTATCAACAGGAGTTGCAGCACTTTTTGTGTCCAGTCTCATAAAAGTAGGTCTGGCTGAGCCTTTTCTCAAACCATCCACATGAGTCCAGAAATATTTAAAATTTGTCTAAACAAATTCCTCTAATCCAAGTAAATAGTTATTGTCACACCTTCTTGTCAAAACACGACATTGATCCCTCAAATTGCAAAAAACTTCATAGAACTGAATACTACCAATTGCCTTATACTTTCTATGAGCAGTTTTCTCGGCTACAATCAATCTTCTTAATCCAATGGAACCACTTAAGGAACTTAACTTCTGGCTAATATTAACATCTGTGTTCCAAGAGGAATGTGCTCAAGGTTCCACTTTCCGCAGATGCTCTCACACAACAGCCTATGCCTATAATAGTGGGCTTTCTAGAATACTTTGCTCTGGTTGTGAGGCTGCTGCAGCTGACTTTGATTTCTTTGGGGTGTCCTTGAGCTTTCTTAGGAGAACTATGAAGAGATCCCTGCATGTGTGATTTTGGTGTTCCCTTTCTTGTTTATGCTCCTTGTGGTAAACTTCCATGGGCCTTTTTACTTATATATAATATTGTATGTTAACTATGATTCATTCCGTATTGTAATTTTTGTCTTTCAAATTATCCACATAGATGTTTTTTTATTGTTGTATATTATTATTTATCTATATATTCTTTGTTTGTATCTCTTTTTCTATGTTATTTTTATGTGAAATTGGTGTTGTACCGTTGGGAGTTGAATGAATAAATAAATAAATAAACTTTCTTCCAACTTACAATCATTATTTTCTTTGCCAACTCACACGAAAAAACTCCTGTTTTTCGTGATCATTGATCAGAATAAAACACAAACAGGAAAAAATACAGAAGCTAGTCCGATTATCTTGTTAAATCAATACTTATGGGCTATGAAGGTTATGTTAGCATTGATTTTGTGAGCTTTCTCGCGCTCAAAGTTACTGTCACACTAGCGTAAGTTCACACATAAGCTATTTATTATGTAGGTCACTAACTGAAGCGTAACTGAAGATAAGTTTTTGTGTCATTCAGTTTTGTTCAAGTCAAAGATATATTAGAATAGTTTGTATATATAGCTTGTAAATTAGTACAGTAGGCATATTCCAGACAGCCATTATATAATTAGGGTTGACTTGATAGTTTCACGAAGTTTATTAAAAATGGACGTTTTGGAGGGGGAGAGTTGAGTTAATGGCCACAATATTAAGTGAGTCGGAAGCATGTTACGTTTACTTGACTCGAAATCGATAAGAATGGTCAACGAACTTCATTTCTGATAGGACGCCTCCATAGTATCAAACTTACAGGTGAACCGGGCAAAAACAACAGCAACAACCAAGTAGGATTTATAAAGCATCACCATTCAAGGCATTATATAGTACTGATTGTATAGGTAAAGGGTAAAGTTAGGATTTATAAAGCATCACCATTCAAGGCATTATATAGTACTGATTGTATAGGTAAAGGTTAAAGGTCAAGGCATTATATAGTACTGATTGTATAGGTAAAGGGTAAAGGTCAAGGCATTATATAGTACTGATTGTATAGGTAAAGGGTAAAGGTCAAGGCATTATATAGTAATGATTGTATAGGTACAGGGTATAGGTAAAGTTACTATACCAAGGAAGTAGGAGTATTGTGGCCTTTCAGGTCCAGAGCCAGCTATATGTCCTGGAAAGCCACCTTCTATGTTCACACACATCACATTGCACTTTCCCATTACAACATTCCAAATAGACTTATGTTGATCGAAACATCCAGTTTGAATGATAATTGACACCAAAAGGCTTCTAAATAATCACTTTGAACAATATTTGTAAACTAAAAAAAAACCTGAGATACGATACCTAATCAAAAATATCGACAGGAAACTTAATCCATTCATCAACATCCATTTCTGTGGTGAGAACATCGAAGATACAGGTCCAAAATATAAGCTTAAATTGTAGGCAAGTAGAGTTATGTTTTAAAAAAGCTTTCAATTCCAGTTGATTCAATAAAAAGTACTTTCTGTATGTTTGAGCGAAGAATACAAATAGAATAAACAAAACGGTACAAGATTGGGTACAATATTATTCTAACAGGCGAACAATTACCTCTACACATCGAGAATGCAAGCAAGATGCACATCAGTCACAATGCGAACTTGAAAAATCATTCCTATAAATAGATGATAAAATATAGAAACGAACCAATAAAAAAAAATATATATATATATGGTATAAATATAAAAATAACAATATTGAAAAGATAACTTTTCACTCAAATCTCTATAGGGTCTCTATTCCGTGATTGGACCAAAGACAGGGTCTCTCTCACATTAAAACTAAAATTCGAGAAACGAAAAGAATATAATCTGTTTCGTCATTTGAAAACACCATTATAAATAACATAAAGCCCACAAAAGGCTACTTTTGGAAGATAAAAACATAGTCGAAATAGGTATAATAGATCCGAGCAATGTCAAAAGGTCTTGGCTTCTTAGTATAATCAGAAAATATTGTGGAATTTTTAAAATTCTATACAATTTTTTATCAATTATTTATCAAATATCGCAGCAAATTTCAGAGACTTGGAAGAAACAATACTTTTTGAAATATTTTAGTGGATTCATAAGGCTTCAAAAAAAAATTACAATTTTGGAAATAGTGTAGCAAATTTCAAAGACTTGTGATACATTTTTGGAATATTATATTGTGAGAAACTAAGTAGCATATGTAGAAAATGAAGAGCCTGGACAAAACATTTCAAACATGGCTTCATCAAAATAATCTAGTCCAGGAATTTCCTTCAGATTGTTATTATTTGATAACTTTGTTGTAGTTTTGACACTGTGAATCTTTGTAAATATTAAAAAAAACTTACTTTTTATTAAGAAATAGAGAATGCATTTCACTCCTGGAGGAGGAGCTTCATCAGCCTGTTAAAAGTAAGTGTTTTTCAAATATTTACGAAGATTCATAGTGTCAAAACTACAACGAAGATTATATAGTGTTTCATCATGGGAAACAACACATCAACAATTGTTTGTGTTGATGTGTGTATTAATAGAATTTTGCAACAATATTTTTTCACAATACTTCATATTGAATCAGATAAAATATATCCAATTGTCATTATATCGCACGCTATTTTCCTAGTTTGCCAAGTACTTGAAAATATTGTATTCCACTGAACTTTTCATTGCAATTAAGAAATTCCTAGCTCGTTGAGAATTTTGAACGTACAATGATCTCGTGTGCACACGAGAAATTTCACCAGACAAGAAATTTATAATAATACGTAGACAGCTTTTTATCTAGCCAGCAAGACGTATTCCAGCAATAATGTATCATATTATGAACCAAATAAAACGATCTTCCGCTTCAATAAATAAATGTCAGTAGCTCATCTCGAGACATCTCTTCCAACAAGTGATACAATCTTTTGAGAGCGTCACCGATACAAATACTTTTCCGGACAAGGGCTTCAAATTTTTTCTTCCATTTCCTAATATCTGCTAGACTCATGTCTCTCCATATTGTATCCACATTCTCGGTTTGCATCCCACGCATAAAACAACTCATACACATATCTATAGTTATTACAAGTACAGGATTCAACGTCACCTCTACTTTGACAACAAGAAAGCAGCCACCTAGAAAAGGATTATCATGAAGAATTTCTCTTCTATCACTCACTCCTACGCTGTAATTACAAATTGGGAAAAGAGAGAATTTCTCTCAAAAAAATCTTCCAATAAGACCCCATTCCAAACGGAAAAGATATTTGATATACGCTCAATTCAGAAGAAATTTTCATATTGGAAAGGGTATAAAATACTCGATTGATCGAGCAGAGAATATCGTCAGTTGGATTCCAAGAGCGTTCAATCCATTATCATTGTTAGTTAGTCTTCGCTGAGTTCTTGTAGTCATGAATTTTTGGCAAATACTTATTGTACTTCAGAATTCAGAATTTCAACCTTTTCGTACAAATAGACGCCAAAATTTAAAAACAAAAACATAGTGTGATTCAAGAAAACTTATAATAACAACAGATTTGAATTTTAACAAAAAGTAATTTTAATTTATTTTCAAACTCTCACAAAAAATCTAGTTTGCCTGCCCAATAAATAGGACGAGCCACAATTATTGAACGAAGGCACTAAGAACTTGAAGCGACCTCTCAATGATAGTTACCTATCATACAATGAAATAATGAGATCGAAATCGAATTGATGGATGGATGAATAAGGCGATATTGAGATACTACGAAATGGAGAAAAAATCTACACATCATCAATAATGTGACTTGGAACTCAGATGAATCTTTCAATACTAGTAGTTCTGTAAACAGTAGAACTCACGCAGTTTTGTCATCCACAAGTATCTGATGTCACCTGTTTGAAATGTTAACAAACTCACTTCACGTTTGAATTTGTATCCCATATGATAATTCATCCAGTTCCGTGATAATCCTACCATCTGATGAAAATATTCCTCAAATATTTGAAATTTTTTTTCAGACAAAAAATATTATTTTTCCAGTATTATTTATAATCACCTACCGTATTAAATTTGTTTTTTCAAATGTGAGAATATTGATAATGATGAGCAGGCATAATAATACCGTCACTGCAAAACAACATATTGAAACTATAATATAGAAAGAGACACGGCTTCTCCAGACATCTGTGTAATGCATGCAATGAATAATCCAATTGTCAGCTGATTGATTATGAATAATTCTTAAGTCTGATTAATCCTATTTTCAGATTAGATGATATATATAGTGATATTGGAGTATGGAGGGATTCCTTTTCTTTTCATGTTATCCTTAAAATGCAAAAGTTCAAGAAACCTTCTGTATACATCGACGCGCAGTTGAAAAAGGAATATTCCTGCCAAATCTTATAGAATTCTATCAATGCGTTTGGCCGTAAATGCGTTACATACATACATACATGCAGACAAAAGAAAATCCGAGTTGAAATATAGACCTTACTTCGTTCGGTCAATGATATTTTCCTTCTAATCAGTTTCACAGTTTCACAAGGTTAACAATAAGTATCTTGATTAGAATGAGATATGTAAATATTACAATGCTCCAATTATTTTGATAGAGATGTATAGTTTCGTTTGGTATGAGATTGTGGATAATGAGGTGAGTTAGGGATTGATTGATTGATTGATTGAGTACTTTATTTATGTAGATTACAATATATACTGTCTTATACACTTATATACAATAGCTTACAATACAGAAAAATTATAGATGAATTTACATGATATAGACTAAGAAAATAATTATTGAACTGTATATGATATGAAAACGCAATTTGTAATATAATAAATATAGATAATAATTATATTGTTATGCATCTACATAAATTGGCGGAGCTTTGGACATATCAATGTCCATTCTTCGGAAAGAATATTAAAAATATCCTCCCCACTAACTCTCTAACAGAACGTTAATTTCATTATTTAAACTAAGGATTTATTTATTAATGGAAATATTGTAAAAGTTTTAATCAATATGAATATTTAAGAGAAAAAAAAACAGAAAATTTATAAAGTAAAATAATTATATAGGTAGATAAGATCAAATAATTGATTAATAAAATGAAGTAGGCTGAAAGTAGATCAGGGTAATCAACTTTCAGTAATATACAGCAGTATGCAGTGGATAAGTGAAATAACATGAGCTTATATAATATATATATATACAATTCGTTCTATAACAGTTTAAAGGTTTGTATTTGTGGGATGGGTGGGGGATGGTTGTCATGTGATCGTTCTAGGGCCGGACAGTTTCAGTCATTTCTTCCAAAAGATGTTTTTTTAAAGTCAGGATGAAGCTCGCTCGGCTCTCGATGGACCTGATAGAAACCGGAAGTGCATTCCATGCACGACAGGCACTGACTAAGAAGGATTTTGTGAAAATAGTAGTTCGATGATTGGGTATCCTTAAAGTACTTTCTCCGGTTCTAGTATGTGAAGCATCTATCCTCCTACCTTCAGAGACAAATTTGAAATCATCTTTAAAATAGTTCGGATTACCGTATTTCAAGATATCTCTAACAAGCTTGACTATTCGAAAAAGCCTTTGATCGGGAAGCTTTAATGTTGAACAAGCAATGTGGGCTGGGGTGATATGATAATGGCGTTGGGGAGAGTAGACGAAACGTAGACAATAATTTTGGCAACGCTGTAGTTTATCATTCAGAGTGACTTGCATATCGTTAAGAACAGAATTACAATACATTAAATGTGGGAAGATGAGAGATTGAACCAATAATAATTTAATGTTTCTAGGGAGGATATCGTGCATTTTCTTCAATGCATGCATGGCTGAGAATACCTTTTTACAAGTTTTGTTCACTTGTTCTGACCAGTCAAGAGTATTATTCATAATAATGCCTAAATTTTTAACTGAGCTACAGTAAGGAATGTCATTACCGTCTACACTAATTTTGTGAATCGATTCAAGGTCAATATTGTTTATAAGACGAGAATATCCAATTATAATGGGTTGTGTTTTGATGGGATTAAGCTTAAGGCCATTTTTCTTTGTCCATTCCACTACCGAATTGATATCCTGATTCATTATTCCAACTGTTTCATTAATTTTTGTTATGGGACAGCTTAAATAGATTTGAAGGTCGTCTGCATAAGTATGGAAACTGGAGAATTTGATAATGAAGAAAGGTCATTAGCATACAAAGTGAAGAGGAGAGGGCCTAAAATTGAACCTTGTGGTACTCCATGCATAACGTTTTTCCAAGTTTACTTTTTGTCACCGACAGATACACATTGTTTCCTACCTAATAGATAGGATTTAAACCAAACTAACGAGTTGCGACTGAAACCAAGAATAGCCAACTTATTCAGAAGGACTGTATGATCAACAGTATCGAATGCTTTAGAAAAATCAAATAGGGTGAGGATGGTGCATTTTCTTTGGTCCATAGCTAACCTTATATCATCAGTGACACGAAGCAGAGCTGTCTCAGTTGAATGGAATTTTCTAAAGCCTGATTGAAAGTTATGAAGCTTACTATTGTTGTCTAGAAATTTTACAACTTGAGCATGAATGAGTCTTTCTAGCACTTTGGACAATGCAGGTAAAATACTGATTGGTCTAAAATCCTCAACTTTATTGGGTGATGGAACTTTATTTAGAGGGCGAACCAGAGCAAACTTCCAGTTTTTTGGAAAATGCCTTCTTCAAGTGACTTATTGAAAATGTATGTAATGGTTGGTAAAACAGCAAATAACATCTTCTTGATAAATTTAATAGGAATTTTGTCTACACCCGTAGCATTACTATGAATACGTTGAATTGCTCTGAAAGTGTCTTCTTCTGAGATTGGATGGAAATGAAATTGATCAGTGATTGGTAAATCTAAGTTTGTAACCTGCTCTTCAAGATCATCTATATGATTAGCAATGACAACTTCGTCGCGTTGGTTAGAGTGTGAAACGAAATGGTCATTTATATTATTCAATGGTAAGTCAATTTGTGGATTCGATTTCTGTTTGCCAAGCCCGAATTCTTTTATTCCCTGCCAAAGTGATTTAGAGTCTTGTCTATTGTTTGTCATAAACGAATTCAAGTACCTAATCTTTGAGTTCCGTAATTCCTGTTTAACCCTATTCCTAAGGCTCCTGTACTCTATCAAACTGTCCAAGTCAAATGTCTTTTTAAATTTTCTATGTGCTTTGTCTCTACGTCCCATCATCTTAAGTATGTCTTCAGTCATCCACGGTACTCGTCGTTTTCTATTAATCCTCCTTGTCACATAAGGTGCATGTTTGTCATACAAAGTCAAAGTCCAATTTTCGAAAGTCTTGACCATGTCATCAACTGAGGGTAATGCTTCAATTTGATGCCATGGAGTCTGAGCCACATCAGTCAGGAAGGCGGCTTCATCAAAGTTTTTGAAGTCTCTATAAGTGATAATTTTCTGTTCTGGCTTGGGTATCTTATGGGAAAGTACACAGTAGATCAAATCATGTCTAGAAATAGCTGGGACTGAGATTTGGCCTGCTTGAACAACCTCATTGGGATCACTAACAATGAGAAGGTCAATGAGTGTGTCTGATTCATTAGTATGATGAGTTGGATCGAGGGGTAAAATAGTCATGTTTAGGCATTGGAAAATTGTAGTCAGTTGAAAGTAGTCAAAGTTACAATTCGTCATGTTCAAGTCGGTGTTCATATCCCCCATAACTAGTATACGGTTATAACAAGGCATAAGAGAAAGCAAGGCATTTTCGAAATCTGTGAAATGACCTATTTTTGGTGGGCGATAACAAATACCAACGAGTAATTTATCATTACTAGATAAGGATAATTCAAGTAGCATAAACTCTGGTCTGGAACAATACTCTTGTTTAGATGTGATTAAAACTTTTGTTTTGATACCATCTTTCACATAAATTGCTACACCCCCACAAGCTTTATTTAATCTATCATTCCGGAAAAGATTGCATCCAGGCAATGCAACAAAATTTGATGAAATACTAGGCTTCAAAAATGATTCGGAAATACCGATTATATTGAAGTCCTGAAAACGGAAGATTGCTCTGAGTTCATCAATGTGGCAACTGAGGGATTGTACGTTAAGGTGAGCAGCCTTGAAAAGTTTTTTGAAAGAGTGGAGCTTATTTACTAGAAACATACCTGCGTCATTATTACTATTATTGAAATAATCATACCTACTTGAGGGCGAGCGAGCTGACGTGTCAGTAAGAGGCATCATGGAAGCAGCAGACCAATCGTGAACCGACCTCAGAACGACACATGACGGGGGAAATGGGGATGAAACTGATAAAACTTAACCTAAATGAAAAAGTCTCTTGATTCGAGTGCATTCAGTATGCCTTGACAGTTCGGCTCCCTTCACTATTTAAAGCACTAGTTCAGAAACTCACTAAACACAATAAGATGTAGATGTGTGGAGTTTCGGTGATGAATAATCCTAATGGTGAATAAGATGAAGATTGAGGAAGAACTGGTAGTGGGAGATCTGGTCCAAGTGGAGATAGAGCGAGTAGGTATCCAGTAGTGGAAGAATCGGGTCCAAGTGGAGGTAGAGCGAGAAGGAATCCAGTAGTGGAAGATCGAGTCCAAGTGGAGACAGAGAGAGATGGAATCCAGTGGTGGAAAATCGAGTCCAAGTGGAGATAGAGAGAGATGAAATACGGTAAAAACTGAAAAAGAGAAGAAGAAGCCAGCAGAAAAACGAAAAATCTTTGAAGAAAGTTATCAATAGAGGAAAGATACATAATACAACTGATAATGAATAATATTCGCATAAAATTGAAGAGGAATAGTATGATTTAATGTGGGAAAGAATCGAATATTATATGGACTAAAGTGCAACTTTTTCTCCCTGAGGGAAACTGTTGTCGCCCGATGGCGTAGCCGAGGGCGACAATTTCCCTGAGGGAGAATAAGTACTTTAGTCCCGTGATGCACACAACATTTTTCCTCCACCTACACCAATACCTATAACAATGAATAATTTTACTACATCTTCACGCTTTCACACTATTTTTTTAAAAACAAAATTTAGCTCACCTCTGATAATAATTTGTTGATAGTTGCTAGTTGATAGTTGATAGTTTATAGTTTCCTTATGAGTCACAAAATTCCATGTCGCGTATTAACTATTATATATAGATAGTTTATAGTTTATAGTATAGATGATGATTGTTGATAGAGATGATTGTTGATAGTGTAAAAGCCTACTTCTGATAGTAATTGTTTATTGTTATTGTGCACCCATCACAATTTTGAAAGACCGTGTTCGGGGTTGATAGAACAGAACTGGATTGAAACTGGTGCGTTGCAGCCACTGGCATAGGCCTAGTTGAAGTGTGATCAACATCGCTGGAACTGGATTGAAGCTGGTGTGTTGTGGCCACTGGCATAGGCCTAGTTGAAGTTTCATCAACATCGCTGGAACTGGATTGAAACTGGTGTGTTGTGGCCACTGGCATAGGCCTAGTTGAAGTTTCATCAACATCGCTGGAACTGGATTGAAACTGGTGCGTAGCAGCCACTGGCATAGGCCTAGTTGAAGTTTCATCAACATCGCTGGAACTGGATTGAAGCTGGTGTGTTTTGGCCACTGGCATAGGCCCAGATGAAGTGTGATTTAAATCAATGTTGCTTGTTGTTTGGTTCAAAATCCTGTTTGCTGTTTGTATTTTATTTCCAATTGATTCTTCAATATAGCCTTCGGCGACAGTAGTACTCTTCCATCCGCCATGTCTTTTAAGCTGGGTCATTGTTCCTCCAGCATTAACCAGCAAAGTAGCTGAAATCCGCCTTAGAGCGTGTCCAGTATACAAGTTAGGATTGGGAAGTTGTAAGTATTGTGCAATACTCATGGGTATTTTTCCCAGGGAATTTTTCCCCATGGCTTGATTGTAGCATCTCCCATTTTTAAAACTTAAAAATAGCCGGGGTGATTTTGTTGTCTTTGGTCTTAAATTTAAATACTTTCTGAAATAATATAAGTAGTCTATGTCTCGTTGTGTGCCATTGATCACAGTGAAAACACGTCCCTTGTTGGTTTTAGAATCAGGTACATTAACTATGAGAATTGAATCTTTGTCCTCAATGTCACTAACAGTCATATTGCACAATTCACCCATTCGGCAAGCTCCACAAATACCAAAAATCAAGGCTACTTTTTTCAATAAGTATTGTTCATCTGGAGCATTTAACAGGAATTTATTTACCTCCTCTTTGGTGAATGTTTTAGACTTCTTAGGTTGATAGCCTACATTTTTCTTTTTCAGAAAAGCACCCACTTTCGTAAAATTACTGATGTCTATGTTGTGTTTCACAATAATTGTTGCTTTCAACATTGAATAAATGGTCCATAAATAACTTGGGCTACATACCTGTGCTTGTTGTGAGAGGTAAACAAGGATTACGTTTTCTGAAATTCTTACTGTTCCACCACAATTCTTCTTGCACCATTCAACGAATAAATCATATCGCTTGATGTATAGTTCCTTTGATTTTTCCGGAAGCAAATTTTCAGTTACATTTTCAGCTTCATGTCGAATGTTCGGCGGAGTTAGAACAAACTCCTCATCACTCTCACTTTCCATTTTATAAAAACGAAAATAACTTCTACAATACCGGTAGCGGATTTCGAAGATCTTAGTAGGTAACCAAGAAAAAACATAACCTGCAATCTTGTTTTCTGTGCAGACACGCTCAGTCGTCTCTGTTAAAGTGGGTTTTCGTTTATGCGTAAATGCCGTCGTCGACCATGACAGGGAGAGAATCTCAGATTGGGTAGATTTCAATCTGTCTACATAACTTAAAAGATTATGTTAAATTATGTTTTAATGGAGCAGGTTGAGCTTATACTTTTTTATACTTTTAAATGGCAATATTTTGATATTATTGAAAATGTTTATTTCTTTATTAATAAAGACAAATAATGAAAAAGTTATTTAATCAGCTGTTTTAGCACACTTGAAATTTGGACAATATGAATGTCAACAATGCTTGCCGTCGTCGACTGCGGAAAAGTTCGCATAAACGAAAACGTACCTTTAGATGAACGCTCTCGTAGAGATGCCGATGACGTTAGAGGTGTGTACTTTTTCATATCCACCAACGGTTGAACATAACCTAACAATCGAAATAGAGCTACTTATTTCCTAGAGCTAAAATATTCCAAAGATCGAAATAGAGCTCTTTTACTTTTCCTCTACTGACCACGACAGTGTTGCCACATTCCTCATTCTTCAATCGCGGCGTTGTCGGACTTCTTCCCATGTTAATCTTATGGGTTTATTTTTACTCCCTTGGGAGTAAAAGTGATCACTTTTCCCGCTGGGAATTATTTTTAGTCCCATGGGAGGAAAAGTAGTACTTTAGTATTCGATTCCAGGGTGTAAAATGAGACTTTTGATAGTAGGTGGAGGAAAAATATTATATAGTATTAGAAGTATAATTAACTATTGGGAGTTGCAATAACAATAAAAGTAGTAAATTGAGAACTGTAATAGTTTAGTGATGAATGTCTAAGATAACGTTAAATGAAACACAGCCCCTATATAAGCATATGAACAGACTACCACCCCTCCGTTCTATCAATAATTCTCCACACATTAGCTTTTATTGTTCGAGCTGTGGCAATAGTAGAAGATATCATTCTGTATACCTAAATATAGAAGAGATTACTATCTATACCTATAGATTACATCTATATCTATGACGTATGTTAATCATCCATTTTATTTGTAATTTAGCATTTCGAAAATGATTATTAATTATGAATTAAGAATAAGATTTAATTATTTAGTTATGAATAAGAATAATAAAGAATTTAGCATTTCGAAAATAATCATTAATTATGGAAATACTTTTGGTAAGAGATGTAATTATTAGTAAGAATAGAGATAATGATTTTCTTAGTCCCCTCAGGAGTAAAGTAGTTGATGCATTGAACGTAGTTTTGGGAATTAATATCAAGATAAATCAGTATTAACAAATGTGGATCTCTTCAGTTTGAAATAATTGCCTTATTATAATCATAAATAGCAGTGGAAGGATTCATTTATAGAACAGAAAGCCAGCTCATGAAAAATGCCAAGGTATATCTACTGTGAAATCTATTAATACAAATTTCCTATTATTGTAGTGAAGGGCACCTTAGTCATTGAATCCTGAAATGATTTAATTTACCTTTATTTTTTGAAGGTCGGTCATCCTCTCGACTGTGTGGACCCTCTTGGATCCTCCCTCGCCGATAGAGATCTTAATCCTCCCGTCAGATGACCAGACATTCCTGTGCCCATGACGGTCGGCCGCAGCGTTGAGGATCTTGAGACGCTCCGCAGTCAGATCCTCGCGAATGGTGACGCCGGAACCCTTCAGCTTCCTCTTAGCATTGAAGATCATCTTCCTGGTCCGGTAGCTGCAGAGTCGAACTATGATGGGTCGGTCCTTGGGTTTAGCTTGCCCTTGTTGAGGTGGTTGACGCCTTCCAACGCGATGCGAGCGGTTTACATCCGCCAGAGTCACAGGCACGTTCAGCTTCTTGTTGAAGACATCGAGCGCCAGCAGGTCCGTGTCTTCTTTGTCGCTCTCCGGGATCCCAAAAATACGTATGGAATGTCGGCGCCCATATTGCTCGAGGTCGTCGACCTTCAGGTGACAAGACACCTCCAGTTCACGAATTCTATCCTGCAGCTGTTTGTTTTCCTCCTTCAATGCCTGAAGTTCCTCGAAAATTGACTTCACAGCCATTGATACAGCACAATGGACAGACTCTTTGATTTGCTGTCGAATAATTCGGAGGGTCTCTTCAGACAGTGATCCAGAAATAGCTGGCCCTGGCTTCGGAGCATTGACCTCATTCTTAGGCGTGCCTCTGTTCGGTCGAACCATCGTGTACCATTAGGTGGATTTACACTTTTATAGGCTAGGCGAGAAGGTGAACTGAAGAATTAGGAATGTTTTTTCAAGATAAATAAAAAGAGTGTGAGTTAATCAAAAATATAATTACACTATTGAATTTAGCTCGAGAGACTGAATAACTTGATGTATAATATCTAGTGAATTGAACTGTATAACCCTATGAAATATCTGTTAGAAGACGGAGCCGAGCTGACACACGTTTACTCACTCGACATAGCCAAGAGAGAGAGCTGATAGCCAAGAGAGGGATGATAGAATGAAAGCTATAGAAGCGAGTAGATTCGCTTATAAAACGATAGAAGTAGAAGTCATAGAAGTAAAAAGTAGTAGAATCGCGAGTAGAATCTCTCACCAAAGCTGTGATAGTTGCCTGCAATTATTGTGATTAGGCCTACTAAGCTAAGTCAACCTGCCAATATATGGTTGATGGGCCATAAAATTGGAAAAAAATATTTGGATGGCTGGTTGAAATTATGCCAAAATACAGGCAGGCACGGCCCTAGGGACTTTGCCGCCCTGGGCGAGATCGGCAACCGCCGCCCCCCTATCACAAGTATCACATCTAATTCTTAATCCCCGGGTTCCACCCCTTCCTAGAGCGATCGCCTAACTATTGTGTTTCCGCTGTGATGCGATTGCGCCATTCGCACCACAGAGTCTCAGTAAACTGTAATTAATTATGTACTAGGAGTCCCAAGTGTAAATATTCCACATTTTAAGATTATTTTTCTTTCATAAACTGTTTTATGTTTCCGGTTACAGATATATTTTTTATAAGCCGACTTAAAAATTTACCCGAAGGTTATCAGCTGTTAAAGTTACAATAAACAAATATTTGACGAATATAAATATTGGGAAACAGTATTATGACCAGTCAATACAGACATAAAAAAGAGGTGTGCTTGCAATTTATATTGTAGTTCTGATTTTTCAATATATTATTTGGGAACATGAGAAAAGTCCAGAACCAAATTCTTCATGCAAAATTCCCTTGTGCTATAATTATACAGTGTGACCCAAAAACCTCTTATTTTCCAGTTTTCAGCTATTTCCGCCAAAATTAGTGATCGGACAGAAAAATTTGCTTTCGCATTTTTTCAAGATTATAAAATTCTGAATGAATTGAGATCATTTGGAACTCTTTATTTCCAATGAGTACTGAGTTATGATTTTTCGAAAATGAGAAAATTTTAAGAAAAAGTCAATTTTTATCATATTTAGTACATATTTTTATTTATATTTTCATATTTTTACAAACTAGATGTATGATTCAAAATCCCTCTGGGCGTGAATTTGTGCTCTACAATTTGAGACTTAGTAGAGCGCTCTATCTCATATAAATTTTCAGGTACACCTGATAACATTGCTCCATCAAATTGTCCTCACAGTGATATTTTGCACGATGATATAAGTTTATGATATTATGTTCTATGAGAATCACCCGTTAGATGTACTTCATTTCAGTATTTCCTAGTGGAGAGGAGCGCCTAATGACACTCAAGGATCAAAATTTCAAACACTTATAACTTTTGATAAGAAGATCGGATCTCATCGTACTACACTTCATTCTTCTCGGCACGTCAAGGTGGTTCAAAAATCAATCGTGCATCACAAGTCAATTTCGGTCAAGAAATGGAAAATTTGTTGTTGAGTGTACTTAAGCCCATATTCCCATACACAAAAAATGACCAATTTCTATATTCAAAGCTGCATATCTTGTGAAATGCTTCAGATAAAATTTTCAAATCTAGTGAGGATGTGAGAGTGTTCTTAAGCGTGCTTCTTCACTAGGAAATACTGAAATGGAATGCATCCAACGAGTGATTCTCATGAAACATAATTTCATGAACTTATATCATTGTGCAAAACTGTGAGGACAATATGGATGGTGATGATGGTTGAAGCTAAATATTAGGTGTTTTTCACAATACAAGGATCATTGTTGTCAGTTGTACCTGGGAATCTATATGAGATAGAGCGCTCTACCTAGTCTCACATTGTAAAGCACAAAATTACGCCCAGAAGGATTTTGAATTTCACATCTAGATTGTAACAATCGGGATATATTCTTGATCAAACTAAATATGATCAAAATTGATTTTTTTTCTTAAAATGTCCGATCACTAATTTTGGCGGAAATAGCTGAAAACTGGAAAATGGACCGAAAATAAGAGGTTTTTGGGCCGCTCTGTATATAGCACAAGGGAATTTGCACGAAGAATTTGGTTCTGGACTTCTCTCATGTATCCAAATAATATAATTATTAAAAAATCAGAACCACAATGTAAATTGCAAGCACCAATGTATATAGTGACTGGACTAGTAGCACAAAATATCTGATAAAACTATTTTTATATTCGAAATAGGTACACAATAATATGAAAATAGGCAGTGAAAAGGCTGAAAATAAACTTTCAACTCGTGATATTTTTCCAAGCTTTTCGATTTGTATATCATCAAGCTGATCAAAATGAAAAAGTTTTCTCAGGAAAACATTTTTTCCCGATCATTACTTTTTGAGATATGAGCGCCTGAAGTTTGAATTTTTGGGACAAAACATTTCAAATTCGGTACGAGATAAATCCATTAAATTCACAGGATAAATTCTTCATGGTATTGTTGATTGAATAAAACAAACATTTCCTGAAAATATTTATTTTCAAGAAAGTTATTCAATCTACTAAAAAAGACCAAAATAACGTTTAGTTGAGTTTTTTTTGTAAATTGAATAACTTTCTCAAAAATTGATATTTTCAGAATTTTTTTTTAAATTTTCTTGTTCTATTCAATCAATGATACCATGAAGAATTTATTCTCCAAATCTAATGAATTTATCTCTTACCGAATTTTAAATGTTCTGTCCCAAAAAGCGTGATATTATACAAATCGAAAAACTTTGAAAAATAGCACCAACAGAAAGTTTATTTTAGGGGGAGGGGCAGGGGGGGAGCTTAGGCCCTCCCCTCAAGGATCAGATGAATAATGAAAATTCTGGTCTATCCACACAAATCCTGATTTAATACTTTTTTTGAACAGCAGTAGTATAATTCCTTCTATAGTCTCAATAATGTAGCAAAATTGCCTTGAAAGTTTAAGCTACGGGTACGGAGTAATAAAGAATATATTTTCATATGTGGTATAGTTGAAGCTTAAATATAGAATGGGTACAATTATTGATCAGGTCACAATAGGTGAGTTATTGCATATATTTCAACGTGAGAATTAACAAGTTGCAAGATGTCACAGTGAAAGCAAAAGAAAGGGCACATTCAGACAATCAAAAATGTATGTACAGAGTTGGTCAGAGTTATGGGAACAGCATAATGTTTCTTTAGCTTTCTAACTGAAAGTTATTCTCCAATTAGAATATGATCCCCAATGAAATAGTTAAAATTGTCATTGTAAAAGAAAAAATTATCTGTTTCCGTGATTTTTGAGAAATCTGTTCCAGTGTATTCCTACTTTAGGGCTATATTTCTCTGTTGTAGGCCTATATTTTTAATGAATATTTCATTATTTAATAACTAATAATGTATATGTTTGTATTGATACTTCAACCACGTTGGTATAAAACTAGAAAAAATGAAGAATATAATAACATCTTCGAATGTAACAATTATGGGGAAAAACCCAGGACTCTATCCTTTGGGGGTATTCCTTCCCCCCCCCCATACATCTTGGTTTTTGTCCCCCCCCCCTAGCAGTTTGGTGAAATGGCGCCACTGAGCCTTTGCACAGCATTAAGTTGTAGAATGCAACAGAGTATTAGGCCTACTTAACTTGCTAAGTAATTAAAACTACAATTTCTATAAGTTGTTTAACACACCTGTTCAATTAAGTAGAACTCGTCTGACCTTTGCATGGGGAAATTCCTTCACCAATCCTTCAAGAACTGGGGACTGAACTATTTGATGTTTGCTAGACCACTCATTCGTTCCTGGGACATTTTTGATCATTGTTGACCACTCATTTGTTCATTAGCTCGAGATTCGAAAAGCTTCTTATTTAATTTTACTATTCACATTTGATATTTTGATTTCATTATTCATTTGTATTTTGAAATTTTATGCTCCTTAAAACTTGCCGGCCCCAAAATCTGCCGCCCTGGGCGGCTGCCCGGTCCGCCCACCCCTGGGGCCGGGCCTGAATACAGGATTGGTTAAAATTATTGAAATAGCTCAATATATATTATCTACAAGGACCTTTTTACAGTTGGTTTCATTAGAATTCTTTTCGAATTGAAAAAATTAACCACTTTTCTGTCACTTCAAAATTTTGGTTCGCCATTTTGAATCCAACTTCATTTTCTCCATAGGAATAAATAGTAAGGTCATATGATCTTGATTTTTGATACAGATTTCAAGAGAATAAGATGAATGGCGAAAACCGCACACCAATATCTCGAACCGCCTCAAAGCTACAGTATATTCACATTCAGAGATACTAATAAATCATACAAGAATGAAATAAATGAGTACATTGAACATCTGACATATCAAACTTTTCTGTTCAAAGTGTTAAATATGTAAGTAAATGTTACTAAATGTGTATATTAACACTTGATAAAGTGAAATATGATAGTTACGATTGTTGTAGATTTTCAATGTTCTCATTTATTTCATTTTATGTATGATTTATTCCTATCTTTGAAAGTGAATAGCCTTAAAACACTTTGATATATTGATGTGCGGTTTTCGCCATTCATTTTCTCTTGTAATTGTGTATCGAAATGATGTGTCATGACAACCTTCCCATTTAAAAAAATTAAGTTGGATTCGAAATGGCTGATCCAAGATGGCGGACCAAAATTTTGAAGCGATAGAAAAGTAGTTTTTTCAATTCTAATAGGATCTTCGATGGAGCCTTCTGTCAAAATGTCATTGTAAAAGAGATATTAAGCTGTTTCCATAATTTTTACCAACTCTGTATAGTTGATACTATAATTGAATTGAATTGAATAATTTCCCAGTGGTTACGAGGGAACGCTATGCTTAACTATTCTAATGGGTACACCAAATTTTGCGCTATATTATGGGGTCGAATTACATAACCGCATGAAGACAACCACAACGAGTACCACCCAGAGCCAGAGCAATTATCAGTCAGAAATATTTGGAATTAGTGAGTGAGCGAGTCGAATGAAGACTGACATAGCCTGAGTATGACCTTAATCTGTGTCAATTACTCAGATGTACAAATGAACAATCACTTATCAACAATGCTCGCTAGTGAAGAAGACCGGAATGAAAGAACGGTGAAGAAAGAGAGAGTGTGGGGGAGAGACTCAAGAGCTAGCTGGATGCACTCACTCAGCCGACGAAAATCATATAATTCCTAGCTTAGAAGCAATACAGTCGATAATTTCTGAGTCGTTGATCCAATAAACAGAACAATCCAACAATAATTATTTTGAGTAAAATGACTAATCAAAATCATCTACTACGGTTCTATAACATTTCAGTTATCAATTACCAGACCATTACAATCCCTAAAATTCAAATTTGGTGAATTGGAGGAAAATTCTAGTAAATTAACTGAGAATGAAATCATGCCAAGAATTCCATTAAACTAATCGATAGGTAAGTAAATAAATGACGAATAACGTAGCTGGGTAATTTCGGTCTGAATTCCTAATCGAATTTTGAAAAATTGAAATTAACAGACGAAAATCATTCATTGGTTCTAGTATAAATGAACTGATGAATTACATCCATCTTGTAATTGGAATCCGAAAAATTCAGGTCCAGTCCTATGAAAGAGTGATAATGTGAAGAGTTGGAATGATTGACATATATTACTAGCATTTCGTGAGAAAAGCATGTGAATTTGATCACGCAATAACGTTACTGTAAGGATGTTTAAATTCGAAATTTGTTACCACTCCAATTGAGTTCCAACTAAATAGAGGAAATAGAGCCCGACAAAATAGAGAGTGAAATGGAATGAGAATGAAATGCAACTAGAATATTGGATGAGAACAGAATGAAATGAAAGTAGAATGAAATGATAATAGAATGAAATGAAAAACAAGAACCATTGAGGCAGGAATGAGACGTTAAGAAACTATAGTGAGGTACACGTTATGTTATAATGACAGTATACGATTGACAATAATGTTGCTATCCTTTCCTTCCTATCATGCAACAAAGCAGATAGCGCTATCTCTCTCTAGCTTTGCAATGTCCGTTTGCCAGAATATTTTATTTTTACTTTTGACAATGACTGTACAGAAGTAAACAAACCATTCTCAGCCGCCATTTTTTTTCTTCATTCCACCAAAATACTTCAGTACACAAGTTGTATAATTGATTTAAAATATATTTTTGAATAAATGAGATAATTTTTACATAATGCCGTATTAGAAACACAAATTAAAATACCTGAAACGACATTTTAAAAATTGATAACCAACCATCCTAGACTTCATCCATGCTTCTGTTAGCCTACACGTATAGGTTAGACCTACTCGTACCATTTATAAATAATATTGAAACGTTATTTCAGAGTTATTTCCATTGAAATTACTTATTATAAATAGGATTTGTATTTATCTATTATTTTCAAAAGAAACTGGGATAGAATACCTACCAAATAACTTAATTTCTGTTGTTTTGAAGTTCAGATTGTGCATCACAGATTTTTAAATTAGCCGCCATTTCAGGTTTTTGTAAAATTAAAAATCTGATCTCAGTTACGAAAGAAAATTTTCGAATCAAATTATGAAAAAAAATATTTTATTGATGAATTTAATTAATTTGAAATGGAATTAATTATTTTATCAAGTAAATGAAAATTATTATCAGATCAAATTTAATAGGATAAATTGAGTAACAGCTGTGTACAGTCAGTAGCAAAATGGAGAGACTAGCAAGAGAGACTACACTAGTAACAACGTTTTTCTCCTATCTTTCTTCACTGCCATTATAAGGTGGACCTCACTATAGAGTAATGAATATATGTCCTTACATTTTACAAGACTCAACGAGCATTTGGTAGAAGAAATGTATCCGCTGAATAAGATGAGAAAGAACAAATATTTCAACTCAAATGGTGCCGTTCAGATTGATTCGAGATCGTACCAACAAATGTCAATAATATATTTGTATTTTGTAAGCTATATCATTTATAAGCTCATTGAATCGAATCGCATGATAAAGTAATGATTGTATCTCATGAAAAAATTCTTATTAATATTTAATCAAGCAACGTTTAGGAAGTGACTTTGAAACACATAATTAAATTTGCGGTCACCGGTCAATCCAATGCTTGACAAATTTCAACTGACATAATTTAATTTTCAATAGATTTCCTCATCAAGTACTGATGCTTTTCAATGATTATTACACTATGGCCCGGTTGCATAAAAGCTTGTTAAATTTTAATCGTGATTAATTTCTCGAGAACCAATCAGAGAAACCTTTTTTGAAAAGACGGCTTCTCTGATTGGTTCTCGGTTCTCGTGGAATTAATCACGATTAAAATTCAACCGGCTTTTGTGCAAGCGGCACAAAGTGTTAAGGGAATGAGGATTGAATATAATGCGGGAATGTAATGCCCAATAGATTGAATATTATTACTAGTGTTCACTGCTCATGTTAACTGATCAAAGATGAAGACACATTCTACAGCTGATAGAATAATATTTGGTGTTCGATTACCCCAGGTCGGACTTTCCCGATTAGACCAGGACCTGGTGTAATCGACCTGGTTTAATCGAAGCATTCTGTCTCGATTAGCCCAGTAGTTCGATTATACCAGGTCATCTAAACGATACCTGGTCTAATCGAGACACAGGACCTGGTATAATTGAGACAGGACCTGGTATAATCGAGACGTGGGCTAAACGAGACGGAATGTTTCGATTAGCCCAGTAGTTCGATTGTACCAGGTGTCAAGTCATATATACTGTAATGGCAGAAGCACGAGCTGTTATATACACATTTGACTATACAAAATTCTACAACCTGGTGTAATCGCACACCTCGACTAATCGGAATATAAGTCGGGAGTCCATGTCTCGATTAGACCAGGTCCTATGTCTCGATTAGACCAGGTTTTGTTTATACAACCTGGTACAATCGAACTACTGGGTTGATCGAAGCATTCCGTTTCGATTAGCCCAGTAGTTCGATTGTACCAGGTTTTGGAGCTTCACTGTAGAATAGGATCTGGTATAATCGAACACCTGGTCTAATCGAGACACTCTCTCAAGCAGTGTCAATCGTGATATTTAACCGTTACCTAAGTGATGTTGGAATCTGCCTTTTATTTGTGTTCTGTTTATTTGTGTTAAGAAAACGTATACGCACTCCTACTCATGAAATTTTTGAAGAATTCAATGTTTTAAGTATAAGGAAAATTTATGTAAGAAGTATATTATTATACATGTACAAAAATCATGAAGATATGTTTAAGAAAATTGAGCACAGCTATCAAACTCGTTCGTCAGAAGCAATAGGAATCCAAGTTCCAAGGCTAGTCAAAACTCATTCCACTACTAATACTTATTATATAGCACACACTCTATATAGAAATCTGCCTGAAAATCTACGTAATATCTACGAAGGTAAATCCAAAAAGATTTATAAAAAAAATGTTAATGACTGGTTAAAGGAGATTGGGAGGACAAATATAGAAGTGATAATTCATTCATTGTATAAATAAAGCAAATGTCGTGTAATGATAGTCCAAATTCAACTCTAAATGTTTACATCTTTTATACTTAAAATCCTTTAAACTTCAAATTTTCTCTGATATTAATACCTGGTTTACCCAAGAATGTGATAGATGCAAGTATGGGGACAGTCCGACGTTAGCCAATCATCGCCAAGACCCTCTTCCACACACAGGCTTTATCTTTGTGGAGAGTTTTCATGAAGTTTTTTAAAATATAATGTTGTATTTTCTGGAGCTACGATATAATAACAACTAGATTTAGTTATAATGATTAATTTTTTAGTTCAACTGTAAGTTTTATTTATGATTGTTTGGTTGCAGAAGATGTAACGTTGTTGTATAATATTAATATTTGTACCCTGAAATCATGATAATAAAAACCAATTTGATTTGATTTGGTTTCTTCCCGTTTCTGTTTCGTTCTGTTCCTTTATTTTGTGCCGTTTGTGTTTGTAGTCTAATAGATCTAGCCCAGTTTTATTTCAAAGTTTTGCCAGCAATATTTCGAATTAGATCCCATGTATGTTTGTATAACATTCTATAACCAAAGAATAACCTCTAATTATGTTTAATGTTCTTCGAAATCGATATGAAATAAATGTAAACGCAGCCAGAAATACATCACTTATAGATTTGCGAAATCTGTTAGCAAGTAATCTAGAGGTGCGTACAGATATACGCGCCTCCAACATGCTCCGCACTCGCTCCGATCATGAACGTTACGCGAGATGTTACGCAAGGGCTCGCTAGAAGTTCGAATTATGTTTGAAGGATGATCGCGCGCTTGTCGTATTATTAAATTCCCTACAACCTAACCTAAAAAAATGAAAAAAAAAGTTCAATCAAGCTGATCGGGTGACGAAGGTAAATAAAATATTCTGACCAGGGGATTTCTGGGTAGCCTAATAAATACACTATGTTTATACAATAAATTGATGATAATTATCATGTTTGTTGCATTTATGTTGATGTTTTATTACAAAAAAGGTTATGTCTGTCAATGTTTTGAAAGGTGAAAGGCCTGGTTGGGAGTTCGGCTTCTTTCTTCTAATTTCTAATATGCTGGTACCTATTATTAAAAATATTTTTATAATTTTATATTATTTTATTTTTCTGATTTAATAATTAATTATTAATTTTGATAATTATATATGCCAACACAGAGATCGTAACTATTAACAGACATAACAAACAAAAACGTTGACTGCGCATGCGCTACTATTGGTTAGTTCGACCTAGGAACTAGCCAAGATCAAGCTCTGTTACACGCTCTGTTCGCGTTCCACTCCTGAGTCCTGCTCCACCTTCAATCATCAATCGATCTGCTCGAGTGACGTTCGATTGCGGAGCAGAGCGAAAGTCTGTACGCACCTTAGGAGTTAAATGAACATGCACGACTATGCCAAAGTTATAAAATCAATATTAACCAAAAACCATGATCAAATTGAGAGGGGGTAAGTAAAATGTTGCCTAAACTTCCTATTTATAGATATAACAATAACTCAATGTGGAATTGTAAACTCATAGAATCCTTTAAGAGCATATCCAAATTCATATTAGGCTACATGAACAATCGAAATGTGATATTTGCTGAGGATGATACCCCACATAAATGCCAAGATAGTGGGAAGGTCGGACCACAGTCATTTCAATGCTCATAATTATTGATCGGAGAGCCGAGCGCAAGTCACTTTTCTAACACAGTATCTGAGATAAGTTGTTACACTGAAAATTCTTTATTCTCTTTAGAGGTAAGATATCTTTTTACAAGCAACCTTCAATCACGTGAATCTTTGATAGTGGATAAAGTAGAGCTTGTCTCAAACTGAGAAGCAACTGGCTCACGACACAACACGAGCCTGCTAGGTAATTATAATCTTCATTGCTAGGTAATTATAATCTTCATATGAGACTGGCATGTGCATTTTTCAAGGTTTGTATTGAAATATTAATACATATTTGTGATTTATTTGAAATATTAAAATATTGCAGTTTAGCTGACTTTTTCCCTGATAAGGAAATTGCTAGCCTAAATGCTAGTGTTTTAATTAAACTATACAAGATGTGAATTTAAACATTATCAATTATTTGCAGAGTTATGGAAATACTTGATAGTAGTTACTCAAACTGTCCTACTAGCTATAATTCAATCTGAAGTTCAAAATATTGACAATGACTGTGAATGTGAAATAATTTGAATTGATAGGCTTACCTGAAAGTCGGTGGAACAGGACATTAGTAAACAGTTCAATATGAGTCAAATCCAGTGCCAAGTGATTTGAACGAAATCATTTCTTTCTAGGTAGAGTGGAATAATTACCTGCAAAAATGGAAAAAAAATATTCATAAGTATCATTATCTTAGTGTGTAGATTATTGTAGAACTATTGCGTTTTTCAGTATAAGGTCTTTCACCTTGACATATTGTGCTTATAGCGCAAACCAACAGAGGAATAGTTGATTGTAATACTTGAAGTAATATTTGGAAATTTTCATGACCTCTTCTTGTTTACAGAGTGATAGTTGAAGAAATAGTCGTACATTTTCAAGACATCTTCATGTTCATTAACTCTTTTTAGTTTTCAGCTCAACCTGTAGGGTGAATCAAATATGGACATTTGAGGAAGAAATGGTCTTTGAATTCAAAAACCTAAGAAACCGCATATACCGTCATTAATGTTCCAATGTACTCATTTATTTCATTATTGTATTTTTAATTTGTACCTTTGAATGTTAATATCTTTGAAACAGATTGATATATCGATGTGCGGTTCTCACCATTCATTTCCTTTTGAAATTTTGTATCGAAATCATATGGTCACCTTTCCATTTAGATCAAATAAAGTTGAATAGTTGGAATACAGTTCATACATGAATACCCACACTATGAAATGCATGGAACTGTATGCCAAGACAGTAAAAGGTTAGTTTAGGTTTATGTTTTTGAAGGGACGGATTCAAAGAACCTCACACGTCAACCAAAGTTTATTGTGTGTCCCAAGTATGTTAGTTGGGCCCAAGTATGTTGGTTAGTTGAACCAATTCCTGTGTCCTTTGAAAGGTCCAGGAGTTTTTTCCCTATACTAACATCCAATTCCTCACCTGGTTGCTTACAGCCAAACGGAGCCCTTCTTCTAGCCTCAAGTCTTTCGCAATCCAGTATTATAAGCTTGGCAGTCTCTTCAGACTGATTACAAAGCCTACACATCTCACTTTCATTTCTGATTCCAATCGTGTGGAGATGCTTCCTGAAGTGGCCGTGTCCAGTTATCAGGGCTATCAACTGCTTGACCTGACCTCTACCCAGACTCACCAGCCAGCTAGTGAAGCAAGGGCTTGCGTCTGCCAGCAGTCTTTTGCCAAGTGCCCTTTGCCAGGGTGACCTTGCCATTGCTGGTGATGTCCCTCTCCAAGATACCAGTCATTAACAATTTCGAGGTTGACGTTCATATGACATCAGAATCAATGTTAGTGAACTTTAGTTAAGGTTAGGTTAGGTTGGCAGGTTAAGTTTTAGGTTCATTGAAAATTCAGTTTTCGCCATTAATTATTCTCTCTTGAAATTCTTTTTTCGACATCATATATCATATGACCACCTTCCCATTAAAAAAATGAAGTTACCTATTTGTAGTAGCCTACCATTGTGTTCTTTATAATAAAACTTCATAGTCATAGTGCTAGACTGGTCCAGTATCTAATAAGAGTATGACTATAACAGTGATATATAACATTGCGCGCACAGTAAGCTATTGAATTGTGTTGTGTTGACAGCTATTGTATCTTTCTGACTCCTTGTAGTTGTAGGTACATTATAGACTGTGCCATTGTAAGTAAATAAGATTTAATCTGACATTCTTCGTCCATTAGTTAATTACATTAAGGTAATGTCCTAGCCATGAGCCTAGAACGTTGCTTTCCTTGAAGTTTCAAGATTCAAGAAACAATGGTAAGCTATGTACAATATCAAAAACATTGCAAATCCTATAAGGATGCTAGACAAAAAAAGTCAACCTTATTTTGCAGAAGATTACTATATAGATTTCAGTGGTGACAATCCCGAAGAAAGTTGTATTTTTTCTGGCTCTAAATTTTGTAAAATTACTCAAACATTTTCCAATTAATGGTGATTTGAGTGTGATATTTTTGTTTTTTATTCTGTTTTCAACCGTCAGAATTTTAAATCTTAGTTTTCGTTGTTTTTGAGTGAAAATGAACTAAATTTTAGTAAAGTGAAATCATAACTCTATTTTGGACTTTTAAAGAGTTATCTAAATTTGGGAAAGAATTAGTACAAGGAGTATCCTTAGTTTTTCTCTCCCAATCAGTGTGCTCCTTTGTAAAAAAAAAGCTCTCAGAATCCATCGTCGGACAATTTCAATAGAAACTCTTCCAAAATGAGTTTTTAGCGACAAATACTCACTTTGCAGGTAACAAACGCTAAATATCTTACACGTGTTACGGTACAGCCAACAAATTCCAGATTATTCAGCAGAAATTCCTCGTGGAAAGCTACTGCCAATCATAACTGTTTCTGACAGTATTGATATTAGTATATTACGAACAGTGAACTTTTGAGAGTGTTTCCTAATTGAACAGGAAACACTCTCAAAGGTTCACTGTCCGTAATATCTAATATCAATACTGTCAGAAAAGGTTTATATATATATATATATATATATATATATATATATATATATATATATACGTTAAAACAGGAAACACACGACAGACGGATTAAAAACACTTAGAAACTTATATTATTTTTCGGAAATTTTCGATATCATTTTTCGAATATTTCCGAAAAATAATGTAAGTTTCTAAGTGTTTTTAATTTATCTATGTCATGTGTTTCCTGTTTTAATTAATATTATAAATTGTAAAGTGTTTCTGTTATGTGCATATATTATATATACAGAGTGTCCCACCAAGGTTGTAACAGCAGTTGACCATAGATTCTACTCGACATTTCTGACAAAAAAATGTTCAGTAAACTTTTTTCCTATCAACCTTAGTTTTCGAGATAAATCGATTTTTCTATATTTTCAGAATATGCCTACTTTCGGTCATTAAATACTCAATAACTCCAAAACTACTGGTCGAATTCCAATTTCAAGGGTATTGTAGGAAAGTGAAAAACATTTCAAACAAGATTAATGTAATTTTATTTGTTGTAAGATATTTTGTAGTTTTCTAATAGGGCCTAAACTTGAAAAAATGCTAAAAAATTTAAAAAAAAGGTACTTGGATTTCCATTTTTATTTATATTCAAGAGTAGCCCTAAAGAAAAAGAGACCGTATGTATGGACTATATAAGGTTAATGTGCAAACAATCATTTTTTACTTGTAGGCGAAAATGTTATCTGCAAAAGTATAATCCTGAGCACAAGGATAATAAGCAGTTTTCGATTGAATAGATTTTCAGCCGTTTTGTAGGTTGGACGATGTAACTGTTTTTTTAATATGTACTTAAATTGTCTTTTCCTCCACCTACTGCCTAAAAAGCCTACTTTACTCCCTGAAACATAATACTAAAGAGTCACTTTTCGCCCTCGGTAGGAAAAAACAGAAAAACTCCCTAGAGCGTAAAAGTAACTCCATTTAAATAACATGGGAAGCATATCTATTTTAAAAACTTACATTTGAGATAGGTTATAAGGTCCAAGCTCAGATGAGGAAGCATATAGAGTAGTCATTAAACCTAAAACTAGGTGTTTTATGACTAATGTCATTAAACATTAAAACTAAATTCAATACCTCAACCAGACATTTGATCATATTATTATATTATTATATAATTATGATTATATTATTATATTATTATATAATTATGATTATATTATTATATTATTATATAATTATGATTATATTATTATATTATATTTCATATATGATATTGATCATATATACATTTGACATATGTTTCATGCTAGAATTATTATAAGCTTCATATCAGTACACTATAAAAATGTATAAATATTTTTCTTTTATATCCCATGTTATTCAAAATACCAACCAACGAATATTCCTCATTAACCAATCAAATTTGAAACGGGAACTTCATCATAGTGTTGTAGTCGAGTCGGCGGCCAATGATGCTACAACTTTTGCCGACAGATAGCGCTGTCGGCAGTGTACTGTGTGATTACAAGACAGCTATGTTGTAACACATTTTACTGGGCACGTGAGTTTTTTAAAATTATTTTATTTTTGCAGTTTTTATAAAAATGTAGGTGAAAGAAAAATGTTGCGTACATCACGAGTGGAAAATATTTTTTCTCCCTCAGGAAAATTGTTGCCCTTGGCTTCGCCTCGGGCTTCAAACTTTTCCCTCAGGGAGAAAAAACAGTAATTTTTACTCTATATATACAAATAACTATTTTAGAAGTAAGGATCTTTTTCAATTGGTATCCCTGAGAGTGTTTCGTATCACGTCTACCTCTCCAGGAAAAATCTGGAGGAGTAGAAGTGATGAAGTATTGCGATGGAGTAATTTTAAACGAATTTTAACAGATACCCGTAGTAGCTTTTGAAAAAAAGAAACTTCAGTGAACGTTCTACTACTAAACGTAATGAAAAAAGAAAATGATGGAATGTGTCGTTTGAGTGTAGAGTAGAGTGTAAGCACTGCAGCTCTGCACTGACCAATATGAAGAGCATTTAGAATGAGCAGTACAAGTGCAGTGACAGGCCTTGGCACTTCTCATTGGAATTGATCAGTAGACCAAGTAGACTGAAGAAAAGCAGGAAACACACGACAACTTTCCACTTTTTCAGAAAGCAGAAGTGCTTTGATAAATGTAATATGGACGCGTCGCTACCCAATATGCAATAAAACAATCTGGCGTCAAACAAAAATATTCATATTTATTCGTAATAACTGCGCATGCACTCGACCGGCGCTGCACTAGTTGACTAGAGCAAAATTCGAATAAAACGATGAGCACGAGGAGCAACAACTTCAAACAAAAATATTACAAATTGAGGAAAACTCTCTCCGATAAGAAATTAATGTTGGAAAAGCAATTAGTAAGCTACGCTACGTACGTCTGCTTTTGCACCGATGCTAATTGAAAGTTTAATCTGTCTTTATGATTTCACTATAATAAAGGAAAAACTACACGGAATACCGAAATACGTGTGAATGAAGGCAATCAGATACAGTTCGTATTGTAAAAATTCTGGCTTTTCGCGGAAGGAAATGGAAGCGAGATTTTCCGCTGCTGTTGGATCAATCCGGGAAAACAGTTGAGATTGAGCGAGCAAGAAAGAGAATAAATGAACAGAGTGCACAGGATGAAATTGAAAAGATGAGACCTGAGAACATCGAAACATGAAATCCAGCAGGGATGTTTCAAGTAATAAAGCATGAGATTAGTCAACTTTAATATACACCATAGGGCATAGGCTACAGATGTCAACACATTGAATCAACGAGTAAACGAGTAGTTAACTACCAGAGGCCAGATTAGATACTGTGCTGCATCATAATGCTATTTTCAACTGATACATTATTATATGGATTAAAGATAGCTGTGATTTTTCTGTAGAGACAAGTTTCAAATCAAACTCATCAGCCACCTAAACTATTATCGGAAAAATTGTACAAACATGTGCTATAACCCCAACCTACAACACTCGTGAAATTTGACCGAAGATCAAATTTTGGTGTCCGTTTTTGTCTGTGGTTAATACCAAACGCGATCTCACTGTAAATAGTCATCAAGTATACTTACGCTACAGAATTATATATATCCGATTATCCAGGTGAAACGGAATACTCAACGACCAGTGAGTATAGAATGCAATTACATTCGTAATGCAATGTATATTACATTCTATACTCACTGTCAACGACTATGAACATAATTCTTGAACCACAGAAAAAAAATCGTTTCCACCATCAAATTCATAGGTCTAAATTCATTAAAGTATGAATTAGTGATAGACTGATAGGTCCACTTATATGAATGAGAATACTTGTTCAGGTATAGAAGTGGGTGATCTTCAATTAACTTCAAAGTGAATCGGATGAATTCTTGAAGTGAGTGTCATTTTTCAGTTATATTATATCATAAACTTCTTGCATCCTCGCATGTGATATCAAATCACACTAAGAATTTTGTGGTTCTGCCTTTTTTCATTTTTCTGTAGTTTATATTTTCTGAAGTTATTTTGGGAAATCAGTACCTGTAGTGTGTATTGCACGCTGCAGGGCTGCAGCAGTATTATTGTATTTGTATAGCTGCAGGGCCGCAGTTATACATCACAACCATAGACATATAGACAAAAGGGAATAATGAAAGAAATTGAAATCATGGGATGATAATAATAAGAGAATCTATCTTTTATCAAAACTTAATCTAAACTAAAAAAATAGCGTAATTCAGCTGAGTTACAATTGAATCACTGTCGGGAAAAGAGTTTTTTTCTGCATTCAATTACAATTACTTTTTTTCAATACAATTGAGTATGGATTTCGTGAATTATTTCATGTTTTATTAGTAATTTTCCATTATATACTTTTAATATTGCAAGATTTGCGTGTAGGCCCATGAATAAAATAAACATAACAGGAGAATTTAGAAAGAATACCGAGTCAATCAGATTATGTATCAGATTACTCATCTTTCAAATAGTAGCTGTACTAAAAATACTATTGATATTAGTACATACATATTCATTTTTAGATCCTCATAAAGCTTTCCTTGTAATGGACCAGAATCAGTGATGAGTACATAGTGGCATAGTGGGTGTTCAACAAGGCGAGGCCTATCTATTGTAACATTGTTTGACCTTGACAATGATGATGTTACGACTGATGTTTCAGTTTCACGTATAGTAGTGACTAGTGACAAATGAAATGAATCATTCAAAGGCACGGAATTTGAAAGACTCTGGATAAATGTACTATCAGTGAACAAATTACTAGAAAATAGATTTCCTCCTACAAAATAACCTCCCAAGCAGAGAATAGAATGTCATTGAATGGCTTATACGAATTTTAATGTACAATATCATGGAATACACAATAACAGTTAACACAGAATGACTACAAAAATTTATAAGGAAATGTAAAAATTGGATAATCGAGAAATCAATAAATCACATCAATAAGAATCGGGTTTTAAAGAAAATTTGTGGAACTCATGATTACATGAAATGTAACATGTCAAAAAGAGTTGATCGATGTGCGTGATGAGCCTAGATGAGACAAACAAAGAATATGGAGAAAATACAAAATTGCTTTTATATTTTAGTAAGTCCTCCATATTGATGCTTACAGTTGATAGTGGAAAGCCTGAATAGTGGCTGTGAGCTACCGCCACTATATATTTATATTAGGCTTGTACATATTAACTGTACAGATGTATTTCCGCCCTTTTATTCTACAATATTTTATGCGTATGGTGGGAACTCTGATTATTGAGCATACATTATTTCAAACAATAATATTTTAGCGAGAAGGATGATGGCTGGCTTCGGGCACAGAGTTAAGGTGTAGAATATGCACTGAGTATGAAATATAAAGGATAAAAATTACATTCTATAATGTCGAGGAATATCATATTGAAATGTGCTGCGTGGTCATCACATCATAATTCACTTGCGGTTTTCGATGCTGGTGTCTGGATACATATGATTACCTCAAGGTCGTAGGTCGTCTGTACAAAAAATATGAATCTGGTGTTTTCAGGCTCGCTTCCGCAAGCACGGTATTCTGGTGAATTTGATTATTATGCTTTTAAAGCAGAATTCCTAAGCTAACTAACCTGGCTGGTTTTTTGAGTGTAGAGGAGGGATATAAAAATAACCGACATATTCTTCTTATGGTACGAAAGGTGTTATAAAAGTTCTGGGTTAAAGAAAGGAGATGGGGCCGCGCTACCTGTACACTGAGCTATTGTTCCAAAAAGGTTCATCCTGCAACTCTCGACTATCACACTCTATTGTCCTCTGAATCCGCTTCATTAGCCTTATTAGTGACCAGAGTGGCCCCGTCTGCTTTCTTGAAGGCAGTTTTAGCTGGTAGGGACTCATCTATTACTTTCCACCTTACCTATTACTTGTATTCTTACTTTATTATTGAATCTAGATCAGTGTTCAAATACTTGTTATTCAATTATTTCTAATGGTTCATTTTGATGAAACTCAACTTGCTCACAAGCTGTATACAGACTAACTTGAGTTACATACATTTCGTGGTTACACACCTCGTGCGCTATTCATCAGCTGATGATATGCGTATTATATTATTTATTTGTATGAATATAATTATCAAATAATTCAATATAATGTATGGTATGATAATTATAGCATCAGCTTATGGAAAGCGTACGGCGTGTGTTCGTGGCACAAGTCTTCTTAAAAAATAATACGTTCTTAGTTTGAGTAAACTTGTACTTATAATCGACAGTAATGTGTGTGTTTATACAATCAATGTAGGCTAACACTGGTTTACAGCTGAAAAATGCCTTTAAGTAATCAGACTGGGACACCAATTTATTCCTTGGAGTGGAATCCTTAACAATAGACCACGAAAATGTCGAAACTCATTAACAATAGGCGACCACTGAAGGGTCACTTATAGAACTTCTACCTGTTCATCCATTGCTTCCGGCGGCCCCGTCTCCTTTCTTTTACCCAAAGTTCTCTTTCACCCAAAGTTCTCTTTCACATAAAAACTACCGCCATCAAAGTTATAGAGAGGTCCATGTTATAATGACAGTGGAGAAAGATAGAAGAACAGTGTTCCCGATTCACTTTCTTGCCACTGCTTTCTATAGAAGATAGGTGATACCGGTAAACCTGATGTAAATTTGACTGTTTATTCTTGTTAAAAATAATCAACTATATTTTATCCGCCCATAAAAAATATTTTTCAAAGATCTTATAATAAATCTTCATAACTGAGATTGAATATTTTGTTCATTAAATTACATTTCTAAATTAATGTAAAACGATCTGACAACGTTGCGGAGCTACAAAAGGATAGCGCTAACTGCTTTGTCGAATAAATTATAAACATAGCAACTCCAACTATAAGCAAATAATATTGCCATTATAATGTGGACCTCACAATAGGCTTAAGGGCCCTACACACCTACAGATTTGACTCGCGGATTTGGCCTGTGTTGGCTCGTGTCCTTACTCCTTAGTTAGATTATAACTTTCTATGTACTTAGTCCAATCCATTACTGATATCTTATATGCAATCCATTACTAAATTGGTCTAATCAGTTGTTATTGTTTATTGTGTAATGTCTAATCTAGCTTTCCCTAATATTATCTTTCTATGTACTTAGTCCAATCCATTACTGATATCTTATTTGCAATCCATTACTAAATTGGTTTAATCAGTTGTTATTGTTTATTGTGTAATTTCTAATCTAGCTTCCCCCAATGTTATCAATGTAACTTTTTCATATAAATACGGTATTAGAATCAATGTAAAGTAGTCTTAAGCAATATTCTGTATTATGTAGTTGTAGTGTACAGGCTCGGCCTGAATAAAGTCTTTTTAAAAACGCACAGTGTGTTCCTGCACCCTTAACTGGCGCCCGAACTTCTGTAGATCTTCCTTGTGAAATTGTTCATGTTCTGTGAACTCTCCCAGGCCGAATTTTTTTTCCTCAGCACTCCGCCGAGTTTTTCATAAGAGAACTACGAAACCCTACAGCAGGACACCGTGCAAAGACTCAGTAGCCAGCCACGAAAAGCAACAACGAGAACTGCAAGACTCCAATACTCACACAGATTGTAACCCGCAGACGTTATCATCTCAATCATCTGCTATCCACCATTGCGGGCCAACACCTTAATAAATTTTCACCAATTCCAACACGAGTACCAGCAAGGAGATTCCTGGACGAACCTCTCGAAAAAATCTTAAGTGGCCTCGAACCAGAACAGTCGACATCTCATGTGCCGAACCAACTAGTTCCAGCGACCCACAATATCAGTGCTCCACGTCCGGACCCTCCACATGACCTGCAACCTCAACTTCAAGTACTTCACGGATCTCACCAACTTGAAAAAGGTACAATGGCTTCAAAAATCCTATCAGCCAGCATTACTAATTTAGTACCATCATTTAATGGCGACCTTCTAGAACTCCCCTATTTTTAAGAATTTGTCAAGAAATATATGATGAATTCTGTAGCCAAAATGTGGAAGCACGAGAGACTAACCACTGGCTTTTATTCCACCACACTTACAGTCATCTCTCAGGGAAAGCCCGTACGGCTGCCCGAGGTTGTAGAACTATTCCTGACTTATTGACTGCAATTAAAAATAATTTTTGCGAAAAAAGACCTATAGCTGACTTAGTAACACAAGCCATGATGCTCAAACCATTCAGTAACGAGTCAACCAATGATTTTCTTGATAGGCTTAAGTACAAAAAGAGTGTTATAATCGATCGCTATAGCATGGAGAAACTCTCTGATGACACAATCACTTACTTGACTTGAGTCAACTTGATCGCACATTGATGACCACTCTCATTCGAAATGTACCAGCAGACTTTGCTGCTTTCCTTAGGGTACACAAAATTCTAACAATTGAAGATGCTCAAAACAGCTTATTGCATGATTTCGAAGAGTCATTTGATTCCAAACCCTCATTTCGTAACTCCCGTAACAATAACTATCGTAACTTTGAAGACAATCGTAATAATCCCAACAGAAACAATCACTACAATAATCAGCAACGAAACGTTCATCCTGGCTTCACCAGACACAACACCCCAAATTTTGAAAATCCTCCTAAATTCCAAAATGGCAGACAATTCAGTAACAATCACAATGGTAGTGCTTTTGCAAATCGGAATCATTCTGATTCCAACACCGTGTCAATGCGCACTGTTTCAAACAGAGCATATCAAAATCATCACATTGTAGAAGAGTCTGATGAAAACTCTTCAGTTGAAGATCAGCTCTCCACACATTAACCAAACATATGAACCTTTTGACTGAAAAAATGACCTCACTTACTGATCATTTTTTAGAAACAGGCAGGGACTCGAAGAATTTAACCTAAATAATTGTACAAACCTTTCGAGTCTACCCTATTTTATTGACCACAAAAACCGCAAATGGCTAATAGATACAGGCTCCGAAAAAAACTATATTCACCCGAGCATTCTTACCAAAGATGACCAACTAATTAAGAAAGATTAAAGATTTTATAGTTAAGACCGCCACAGGGGCAAAAATGGGTCACAATTTTATAAAATTTGACACTTTCGAAACATTTGGCACTCGACTCATAGTTCCTTTGCAAGTATTTCCTTTTTCCAATGGCTATGATGCATTATTGGGTTGCGAAACATTGGAACAACTTAAAGCCTCCGTTAATTTGTCAAAAATCGAACTCGAATTCGAAAATGGTATCTTTATTCCCCTAAAACGTGAAAAAACTAAAGTTGACCTGAAACGAGGATTGCATAAATACAAACTTCCCGTAAAAGGTAACCTCAAATATGGAGTCGTTCAAAAAATCGAAAATAATGATTTCACAATCGAAGATTCCCTCGTGCAAATTGATGAACAATTTACATATTGTCTGATTCATGCCAACCAGGACAATACTGTTTATCTTGATCCCCTTGACATTGAAGAAGTGCATCGTGTGTACTCAATCATGGGATAATACCTGATACAAAAAATATCTCGGTCTCTAGCCTCGATATGCAGGAATTGTTCCACTCTTTTAGTGAAAATACATTAGATGAAATACGCAATGAAATACCCTCTCTAATTCGTTCATCTCACATGAACGAAGAAGAAAGAGAATTTATTATTGAATTGTTATCAGAGTTCCCTGAAATAATTAAGCGTGAACACGACTCTCTAACAAGCACTAATCTTCTCCAACATAGAATTAAAACCAAGACTGACGATTATATCTATACCAAGAACTATCGCTACCCCGAATACTATAGAGAAGATGTTAAAATTGAAATTGAAAAACTCTTGAAGAACAAGGTCATTCAACATAGTAATTCCCCGTACAATTCCCCAATTTGGGTTGTCCCAAAGAAAAAAGATACGTCCAGTAAGCGTAAAATCCGCGTAGTAATTGACTATCGTAAGCTTAATGACATCACTGTAAGTAAAAGGTTCCCACTCCCTAACATAGAAGATTTATTCGGAAAAATCGGAAAAGCTACATACTTTTCAGCGATAGATTTGTCATCAGGTTTTCACCAAATTGAAATGGATCCTGAATCTATCCCAAAAACCGCTTTCTCCACAGAAAATGGTCATTTTGAATTTCTGCACATGCCTTTCCGTTTAAAAAATGCCCCTCCGACTTTTCAAAGAGCAATGAATCTGATTTTCTCAGACACACCCAACGTCCTTGTCTACATGGACGACATAATTATTTTTTCAGACAGCCTTTCCGAACACAAAAAGCATCTTCGGACGGTATTACAAAAATTGAAAAATCATAACCTTCAAATTCAATTGGATAAAACCGAATTCTTCAAACGAGAACTATTGTATTTAGGGCACATAATTTCGAGTGATGGCATACGCCCTAATCCAGAAAAATTAAACGCTGTAAAGAACTTTCCAATACCTAAAACACCTAAAGCAATTAAACAATTCTTAGGTCTCACTGGCTACTACCGTAAAATGATCCATAATTACGCGAAAATTGCTAAACCTCTTACGCGTTGTCTTCACAAAGATGCAAAAATAAGACCTTCATTCAATATCTCTCCTTTTCCCCATGCCCCTCCGAGGTTCAATCAGACAATGGACGAAAATTTGATAACCACAGTTTCAAACAGCTTCTTCATCTTTATGATATTGAACTCCATCTTACAACACCCGGTCACCCAGACTCTCAAGGCCTAATTGAACGCACTCATTCTACCCTTGGAGAAATACTCAACACAGTACTCCTTGAGAAACCTAATATTAAAACAGACGAAGCGTTACTGATTGCAGTGACAGCCTATAATAATTCTCTCAATTCCACCCATAGTATGACACCTTTCGAAATGACGTTTGGTCACGTAAAACCAGCGCCAACCCCTATTGCAAATGAACTCGAAGAACAAGTCTACTCTCATTTTGACAAATTTAAAACACTCCACAAATTGATTAGAGATAAGTAGTTTCGGAAAAAACAAATAGAACTAATAGACTAAATGAATCCAGAGAAGAAACAACCGATTTGCCAACCACTGTCTTCATCAAGTCAACTCATAATAGAAAAGAAAAACCGAAATATTTCGAAGCTAAGGTGACAGGCCCAAGACAGGCGACATCTCAGAATAAACGCGAACCTTTCAAAATCCACCCTAAACGTCTTAAAAGACCTCGAAAGATCATTAAGAAATCTACTGTTACAGATGCTGACCAGAATGATGTTGATAGGCCTACTGCTGGCCCTAGTAATCAAACTCAGAGTCCACGGATATGAGCTCACGGACTTAACAAATACAGCCGGAGCAATCCCAATTAAAACAAGTAGCGATGTTTTTTCTAACACATCTCATGCACATATTCACACTATAAATATAACAGCTCCAGGTTACGAAATTGACGCACTTTTCCTAAATGCTAATTCTCTAACCAACTCTTCTATCGATAAAACGCTCCTTCAAACGCTATTTCAACATTTCACTTACCTATCCAATAAAATGGAGCATGTAAAATCTTATAAAACGCAAAGTAAACACAAACGAGGTATTTTCAATGGTCTAGGTACAGCAATATCTTGGATCACAGGTAACATGGACGCTAATGACAAAGAACATTATAATTCAATTGTAAGTGAAATAGAAAATAATGAACAGATAATCCAGAAAAACCTGGACTCACAAATTATTTATAATCATAGGTTAACAGACAAATTTAATGACAATATGAAAATTATTCAAAGCAGCAACGCTGTTTTACAGGATTTTTTACTGGAAGCCTCACATGAAATCTATGTCATTGAACGTCTTCAACAATATTCTCTTCTATTAGCAAGTGTGTCTCTTCTTGAGCTTCATGTTAATGATATTGTGGAGAGTCTGGAATTTTGTAAAAAGAATATTCTACATTCTAGTATTTTATCTCGCTCAGAAATATCTTCAATAATTTTAAATACTCCCGATAATTTGGCATCACGAGACGCTTCCGTGCTATGGCAGATCTCAAACGTGCATTGCGCACTTGGTAATGATTTATTGACTTACTTCATTCAAATTCCTATTGAAACCTTGTTATCAGATTCTTATTTTATTATTTCGTATCCAATTACGCCCAACGCAAAACTGACAGATTACAGAGAGTATACAATGAAAATCAACAAATCTATTGTATCCAATTGTAAAGGCGAATTGTATGTTCTAGACGATTGTGTTTTAATCTCTAATACTAGGTATTGTAATAAGCTTGATAGGTTAGATGATCCATGTATTTTAGATTTATTTTAGTAATAATGAATTGATAAATTGTGAATTAATCTCTTTGCAAGCGACTTGTGGTTTTGTAAAATATATTGATAGCATTAGTAGTTACTTAATCTATAAGAACAATAATGTACGATTGTTTGATTGATTGAGTACTTTATTTATGTAGATTACAATATACTGGCTTATACACTTATATACAATAGCTTACAATACAGCAAAATTATAGATGAATTTACATAATATAGACTAAGAAAATAATTATTGAACTGTATATGATATGAAAAAGTAATTTGTAATATAATAACTATAGATATTATATTGTTATGCATCTACATAAATTGGCGGAGCTTTGGACATATTAATGTCCATTCTTCGGAAAGAATATTAAAAATATCCTCCACACTAACTCTCTACCAAAACGTTAATTTCGTTATTCAAACTAAGGATTTATTTATTAATGGAAATATTGTAAAAGTTTTAATTAATATAAATATTTAAGAGAAAAAAACAGAAAATTGATAGAGTAAAATAATTATATAGGTAGATAAGATCAAAATTATTGATTAATAAAATGAAGTAGGCTGAAAGTAGATCAGGGTAATCAACTTTGAGTAATATACAGCAGTAGCAGTGGATAATTAAAATAACATGAGTTTATATAATATATATACAAATTATTCTATAACAGGTTTAAAGGTTTGTATTTGTGGGATGGGTGGGGGATGGTTGTCATGTGATCGTTCTAGGGCCAGACAGTTTCAGTCATTTGTTCCAAAAGATGTTTTTTTAAAGTCAGGATGAAGCTCGCTCGGCTCTCGATGGACCTGATAGAAACAGGAAGTGCATTCCATGCACGACAGGCACTGACTAAGAAGGATTTTGTGAAAATAGTAGTTCGATGATTGGATATCCTTAAAGTACTTTCTCCGGTTCTAGTATGTGAAGCATCTATCCTCCTACCTTCAGAGACAAATTTGAAATCATCTTTAAAATAGTTCGGATTACCGTATTTCAAGATATCTCTAACAAGCTTGACTATTCGAAAAAGCCTTTGATCGGGAAGCTTTAATGTTGAACTAGCAATGTGGGCTGGGGTGATATGATCATGGCGTTGGAGAGAGTAGACGAAACGTAGACAATAATTTTGGCACCGCTGTAGTTTATCATTCAGAGTGACTTGCATATCATTAAGAACAGAATTACAATACATTAAATGTGGGAAGATGAGAGATTGAACCAATAATAATTTAATGTTTCTAGGGAGAATATCGTGCATTTTCTTTAATCCATGCATGGCTGAGAATAACTTTTTACAAGTTTTGTTCACTTGTTCTGACCAGTCAAGAGTATTATTCATAATGATGCCTAAATTTTTAACTGAGCTACAGTAAGGAATGTCATTACCGTCTACACTAATTTTGAGAATCGATTCAAGGTCAATATTGTTTATAAGACGAGAATATCCAATTATAATGGGTTGTGTTTTGATGGGATTAAGCTTGAGGCCATTTTTCTTTGTCCATTCCACTATCGAATTGATATCCTGATTCATTATTCCAACTGTTTCATAAATTTTTGTTATGGGACAGCTTAAATAGATTTGAAGTTGGTCTGCATAAGTATGGAAACTGGAGAATTTGATAATGGAAGAAAGGTCATTAGCATACAAAGTGAAGAGGAGAGGGCCTAAAATTGAACCTTGTGGTACTCCATGCATAACGTTTATCCAAGTAGACTTTTTGTCACCGACAGATACACATTGTTTCCTACCTAATAGATAGGATTTAAACCAAACTAATGAGTTGTGACTGAAACTAAGAATGGTCAACTTATTCAGAAGGACTGTATGATCAACAGTATCGAATGCTTTGGAAAAATCAAATAGGGTGAGGATGGTGCATTTTCTTTGGTCCATAGCTAACCTTATATCATCAGTGACACGAAGCAGAGCTGTCTCAGTTGAATGGAATTTTCTAAAGCCTGATTGAAAGTTATGAAGCTTACTATTTTATTCTAGAAATTTTACAACTCGAGCATGAATGAGTCTTTCCAGCACTTTGGACAATGCAGGTAGAATACTGATTGGTCTAAAATCCTCAACTTTATTGGGTGATGGAACTTTATTTAGAGAGCGAACCAGAGCAAACTTCCAGTTTTCAGGGAAAATGCCTTCTTCAAGTGACTTGTTGAAAATGTATGTAATGATTGGTAAAACAGCAAATAACATCTTCTTGATAAATTTAATAGGAATTTTGTCTACACCCGTAGCATTACTATGAATACATTGAATTGCTCTGAAAGTGTCTTCTTCGGAGATTGGATGGAAATGAAATTGATCAGTAATTGGTAAATCTAAGTTTGTAACCTGCTCTTCAAGATCATCGATATGATTAGCAATGAAAACTTCATCGCATTGGTTAGAGTGTGAAACGAAATGGTCATTTATATTGTTTAATGGTAAGTCTATTATTTTGTGGATTCGATTTCTGTTTGCCAAGCCCAAATTCTTTTATTCCCTGCCAAAGTGAGTCAGAGTCTTGTCTATTGTTTGTCATAAACGAATTCAAGTACCTAATCTTTGAGTTCCGTAATTCCTGTTTAACTCTATTTCTAAGGCTCCTATACTCTATCAAACTGTCCAAGTCAAATGTCTTTTTAAATTTTCTATGTGCTTTGTCTCTATGTCCCATCATCTTAAGTATGTCTTCAGTCATCCACGGTAGTCGTCGTTTTCTATTAATCCTCCTTGTCACATAAGGTGCATGTTTGTCATACAAAGTCAAAGTCCAATTCTCGAAAGTCTTGACCATGTAATCAACTGAGGGTAACGCTTCAATTTGATGCCATGGAGTCTGAGCCACATCAGTTAGGAAGGCGGCTTCATCAAAGTTTTTGAAGTCTCTATAAGTGATAATTTTCTGTTCTGGCTTAGGTATCTTATGGGAAAGTACACAGTAGATCAAATCATGTCCAGAAATAGCTGGGACTGGGATTTGGCCTGCTTGAACAACCTCGTTAGGATCACTAACAATGAGAAGGTCAATGAGTGTGTCAGATACATTAGTATGATGAGTTGGATCGAGAGGTAAAATAGTCATGTTTAGGCATTGGAAAATAGTAGTCAGTTGAAAGTAGTCAAAGTTATGATTTGTCATGTTCAAGTCGGTGTTCATATCCCCCATAACTAGTATACGGCTATAACAAGGCATAATAGAAAGCAAGGCACCTTCGAAATCTGTAAAATGACCTATTTTTGGTGGGCGATAACAGATACCAACAAGTAATTTATCAGTACTAGATAAGGATAATTCAAGTAGCATAAACTCTGGTCTGGAACAATACTCTTGTTTAGATGAGATTAAAACTTTTGTTTTGATACCATCTTTCACATAAATTGCTACACCCCCACAAGCTTTATTTAATCTATCATTCCGGAAAAGATTATATCCAGGTAATGCAACAAAATTTGATGAAATACTAGGCTTCAAAAATGATTCGGAAATTCCAATTATATTGAAGTCCTGAAAACGGAAGATTGCTCTGAGTTCATCAATGTGGCAGCTGAGGGATTGGATGTTAAGGTGAGCAGCCTTGAAAAGTTTTTTGGAAGAGTGGAGCTTATTTGCTAGAAACATACCTGCGTCATTATTACTATTATTGAAATAATCATACCTACTTGAGGGCGAGCGAGCTGACGTGTCAGTGAGAGGCATCATGGAAGCAGCAGACCAATCGTGAACCGACCTCAGAACGACACATGACGGGGAAAATGGGGATGAAACTGATAAAACTTAACCTAAATGAAAAAGTCTCTTGATTCGAGTGCATCCCCTTGGGGTCCTTGACAGGATGTGTTAATTGTGTGTTAATGGTAGTGAACAATTGATTAATTTGCATAGTACTTCACTCTTACATGTTACGTTAAATGAAGAAATGTGTGGCTTCAATACTCCAACAGTTTACAAGGACACTTCACCACTTGTTATTTCAAAATTTCCGGCTCACCTGAAACAACTTGATGTTAAATTCGATACAGTTCATTTAGCGAACCTAGGAGATAAACATTTAGACATACTTGAGCCAATCATGATTGATGATTCAAATAAATTTTATGTTGTTGTAGGATTAATCTTATCTGTAACAATTGTAATAGTTTTATTGCTTCTCTATTTGAAGAAATCCAGAAATCAGAGTAATGTAATAACTGGACTTTAATACCTTTCCGGGACGTAAAGGACTTGGGGAGGGAGGAGTTAGATTATAACTTTCTATGTACTTAGTCCAATCCATTACTGATATCTTATCTGCAATCCATTACTAAATTGGTCTAATCAGTTGTTATTGTTTATTGTGTAATGTCTAATCTAGCTTTCCCTAATATTATCTTTCTATGTACTTAGTCCAATCCATTACTGATATCTTATTTGCAATCCATTACTAAATTGGTTTAATCAGTTGTTATTGTTTATTGTGTAATTTATAATCTGGCTTCCCCCAATGTTATCAATGTAACTGTTTCATATAAATACGGTATTAGAATCAATGTAAAGTAGTCTTAAGCAATATTCTGTATTATGTAGTTGTAGTGTACAGGCTCGGCCTGAATAAAGTCTTTTTAAAAACGCACAGTGTGTTCCTGCACCATTAACTCTTGAACGACTCTGAGCAAAATCACTACACACTAGTAGTTAGCAACGCGAGCTCGGCCTGCCCTATTTTTCAACGCTATCCTCTCCACCAAAATCTAAATCGTCCAATAATGGAGATAGAGGAATTTTGATTTCAGATTTGAATTCAGCTACCCCCAATTAATGAAAGCATAAGTCCCATTTTCGAAAATACCCGAAAACAAGGGAGTTATGGCTGTTTTTAATATAGCTTTCTATTATCATAGTAAAAACGTACTTGGTTTATAATCATATTTTTGCTCACAAAGGAAGAGGTTTTTAGAAGTGTTTGGACACTTAAACGTTCAGGTCTAATCTTTTCTTAATTGCATTCAATAACATTTTGTTCATGTTACTATCGTTTATTTTGTTTAACTATCTGGATGTATATTTTGTAATGCTGTTTTTGTGCAATGGGTCTGTCGAGACCTAGCACACCATCAATAAAATCAATTAATCAATCTCTCTCTCGTTTCGTCCCGGTCGTGTGTTAATGAGAAGGATATTTTATATTTTAAAAGAATCGACAATTATTTGTTGAAACACCGCCGATTTATGAAGTTACATCACATTATTATATTATCGTTATTCTAATTGCATTCTATATTTATTCTCATTGATTAATTGATTATACTTTTGAAATTCGTTGAACAACTAGCATTATCGTCATTTAATGAAAATTAGTGTATAAGCCAGTGAATATTGTAACATACATAAATAAAGAAATCTAATCTAATCTCTTCCTCACACAGACACACACCAATTCACACAGCGTAGCAGTAAATAGAGAATTGAACTCTCTATACTATTGAACCCTCTTAATCCAAATATGAAATCAGAGAATCAAAAATCAACTATGAATATGAAAAGAGTGAATATAGATTCAACTCTGACCATTTTCACTTCCATTTCCTCCTTATTGTTATCTTATCTGTCTCTCTACACACGCACACACACACACTCTCTCTCTCTCTCTCTCTTTCTCTCTCTAGGATATTTTTAATATTCTTTCCGAAGAGTGGACATTCATATGTCCAAAGCTCCGCCACTTTATGTAGATGCATAACAATATTATCTATAGTTATTATATTACAAATTGCTTTTTCATATCATAAAATAGAGTTCAATAATTATTTTCTTAGTCTATATTATGTAAATTCATCTATAATTTTGCTGTATTGTAAGCTATTGTATATAAGTTGTGAGAATTTGGGATTGACCTAAGGGTCCTCAATTCGATAAATCGGAATGGACTCACCGATTTTTTTTAAGCATTCGTCCCCGGACAACAATCCTCCGGTGGAGCATTAGTCTTCTGTCCGCCAGCCTTCTTTCACACGCGTATTCACTAAACCGTTTATTCACTTCGATTATCCGCACACTTTTACGATTGCGAGTCCCGAGAAGTCTAGGAGAAGAGTGACGAAAACACAGGCCGAGCTCCTTCTCAGTTGCCGGGAGAGAGTCCCGTTACTCTAGCAGATAACGCCGTAGGCCAATACTTCCCCTAAGTTATGGAGGTGGGGGGTAAGCACCCTCAATTGCAAAAGAGAGAACTCTCAATGTAAGAGGATTAAATAATGAACATGGAGGTAGAGGGATAATTTGAAGAACACCATTCCGAGAGAGAGTATATAATAATAATTAAAAATATAACTTGACATACATTGACAGCTATAATAAGGTATTGAGATGGATTTTTATTATATTTAAACAGTGTACACATGTGTGGGTGAGCATACGTGTATGGGCTTGCATTCGCACGTGTGGACACTGTTCGCTGAGGCATGTGGGCGAACCGGAACCCTGTCGGTATTTTGGCGTGCTCAAAGGCGCCTCGGGCGAGCATTGAATGTACGTGTGGACGCGATTTTGCCATACGGGTGAGGCAAAACGTAAACATTGAAGGCGTCATAACCTAATTCCAATGAATTAGGTTAATGAATGACAAATCAAACTGTGATCCAATAACTGATTGTAAATTGTGGGATTTTGTAATTTTGTAGAATATGTGGATTGTCAAATATTTAAATAGAAACATGCATGGAGTATATCATTAAATTTGTATCATGATTAACAAATTTAGAACTGCATGATTTAAGTGAAAATAGCTTCTCTACAGGGTTCCTACAAAAAAGTTTAGCTCACATAATCTATTATTATCTTACTAATCATTATCTTACTGTGGCTATCAAATCATCTTGTGTTTGTTTTATGTTATCAATCAGAGTTGGTAATTGAAATTGTAATCTTCAATATGATATTATATGTTTTAGACTAGTATTCCTTAAAGGTAAATCTTGAAGCTAATCTTTTGGAGAATCTTGTTTTGTCATGTGTATGAGCAGAGTTAGTTTAAAATGGGCAGCAATTCAGTATTTGATTCAATTTATGTCTAATTCCGTTGAAGAAGACTCAATTTTGTAGGACAGTGTTAAGTGCTTTGATTAGGTCATCAAAACTTCTGGAATTATTGTAGAATTTTTTTTTTTGAGATTCAGAATAGATATTGGAAACCAACAAATGAATCGCCTAATGTCAAGAATCTCAAAGTTAGGGCCAATCGTTCTTGTAAAGTTATTGCTTCCCTCATGATGGTATCATTTGTTTGGATAGCTAGTTGAATTAGATTCAGTATATTAAAAAAATAATGTTTTGACATCCTAATAAAGTTCGAATTGACAATCTCATATCTTATGTCATGTAGCAATTTATTTCCTTACTTCAACGTACAATCGTTCAACCCACCAAAATCGTTTGTTAAGTTTTATTTTCGATTTTATTATACAAGTCATTGAAATAAATGATACAGCTCCATTTTGTAATAATATTATCTTCAATGATAGAATGACGCCATTGTTGTCATGATGTGGAAATTTACATCTACCATGTCTTCCTGTCGTCTGCAAATCAGATAGCTTTTTGAATGCCGAGGCATACGTGGAACGCGTCCACAAGGACGTACAGTGAATGCCGAGGCATGTGTACATACGATTGTTCGCGCGAATCTGTACGGACGTGTGTACAAGGCTTAAAGCTGCATGAATCGAAGTGTTAGCTGGCTGGCATCTTATCTTATCGATATTGCTGCTCGCTACTATCAATTTGAGCTATGCCAGCTCGCTTATGAAATGTGATGTCACAAAGTGTATAAGCCAGTATATATTGTAATCTACATCAATAAAGTACTCAATCAATCAATCAATCTCTCTCTCTCTCTCTCTCTCTCTCTCTCTCTCTCTCTCTCTGACAGATGTGAATTCAGTAAGCTTTTTGAGGTCCGCTGAAGTGCAGTTTCATTAACAGATCTTTCAACGCCACTTAAAAGTAATTGTGCTTCATTTGTAGTTTCTTTTTATATATGTTTTACTTTTATTCTTCATCTCTTCTCTCTGCCCCCTTATTTTTCTCTATTCTCTCTTCCTCCTGAATAGAGCTTTCTGCTATCTTATAATTATAACAATTAATCCGTCATTTTCCAATTATCTACTAATTTCTCTTTTTCTTAATATTGCATTAATACCATTTTGTTACTATCGTTTATTTTGTTTAATTATCTGGATGTATATTTTGTAATGATGTTTTTGTGCAATGGGTCTGTCGAGACTTAGCACACCATCAATAAAATCAATCAATCTCTCTTTCTCATACAGCCACACACCAACTCTTAATTCACTCAGCGTGGCAGTAGATAGAGAATTGAACTCTCTATACTTGAAATATTGTAAAGCCTCAACCAGCTCTCAATAAGTACGGTATACAACTCTTTACATCTTATGTAAGATAGTATTTAAAATACTATGACAATTCATTGATCGAAAAAGGTTGTCATACTCAATATTAACCTGTTAAAAATAGAGACAAAAAAATTGTGATTCAATTTCAGCTTCCTCAATAAAATTTCCGACAAGTAGACAAAAATAATATAGAAAAATGTTCATTTTTATTGAATGAAAAATTGAAATATGTTTATTCTACAGCTAATAAATTTTTTTGAGAAACACTGGTATTATCATTTTACAGTACTAGTACTTTCTTGCTATGAGTTCAACTAAATTCTTCATAGAAATAGAATTCTTCATTAATAACATTAAAGTGCTCACAGAGTTTCCATTTTCGACTATTTTAGAGCTCACGCGAACCATTTTACTAATTCGAGGGCGCTGAATCCGAATCTGAAATCAAAATTTTTCTATCTCTATTTTTAGGCGATTTAGATTTTGGTAACTACACGCGCCCGGCCGGGAGAGCCTACACACTCACGGATTTCGCCCCGAGCCAAGCCGAGCGAGCCGCGCCAGTAGTCCTGGACGGATTTGGCTCGGCTCGGCTCGCAATTGAATCGCCTACACACTCACGGATTTCTCCCGAGCCGAGCCGAGCCAAATCCGTAGGTGTGTAGGGCCCTTATGCTCCAGCGAAGGGCAAGTAAACATTTGCCGTTTCTGATAATTTTAACGTACTAAATGGCGGTAATGAGCAGTCATAATTTCGATTCAATCGGTAATGATAGTTACACATTGAGTAATAATGAATGAGAACATTCATTCCGAGAGTTCTGAACACAAAGATTGAAATAAAATAATTCACTCGTTGAATAATGTGGAAGATGGATTTGTTTTTGCGTATTGGTGAAGAAGCAGGTAAACTCGTGAAAAATGCACATTGAATGGGGAACCTCTGAATCCGAAAAACACACTTTACTTTGAGATCAGGTGACATATTTGGTTATATGTTAATTAAAAAGTAGCCTTTTTTTACCTAAGGCGTGATAACACAGTTAAATACAAACGTCTCTTTAAATAATTTTTATGATCAACATTACTATTTCAAATCAAATCAGCTTTACAATTGATTAGACATTGAGTAATTATAATTAATTGATCTATTCTGTTCAATCTTAAAATATATCAAGTCAAGAAGTAACTGTGTGTGATTGATGATTTTGATTGATTGGTTTGAGTGATTGATTTGCAGCACTGTGTACAAAATAACAACTTTGAACCTTTTCTGTGCAATTTCTAGAATTCAATACATCAAATTCAGTGTAATATAATTATTAGCAAAAGGAAAGCAGACTTGGAAAAGTAACTCATTAACTCATTATTCATTCAACATACATTCATTGATAATTATATAATACGAATAATATGAGTAACAATCGATGTCTCCAAACTCTCTCAACTATTATCTTAGCACAGTGGAAGAATAATGCCCAATCAAGGATTGGGTAATTATAGGCCTTCGGAGTAAATTGTGTTAAATGCTATGATATAGCATACTTATATACTCTTACTATATACAATACAGTGTATACAGTACTAAATACTACTCCCTCGTTGAGCCTAATCATGTTTATTTCTGTGCGTACTTGCGTAGTACGCGTATAAATAGTAATAGTTGAACTAATTGTTCAGATAGTAGATCAGTGTGAATGAGAGATCAGCATCATAACACACATCGTGTGAGTGTCAAAAGCCATATAAGACGTGCATACAAAAACGACAAATAGAAAAAGTGATGATAATACTCTCAACTACTACGAGATATTTCAGGAAATAGCGTACCATATGCTGATAGAAAAAACTGGCAACTAGTTTCTTGCAATGTTATGAAATGAGAGAGTGACTGACAGAGACTGCCAGGGAATACGTTGAAGAAAGAAAAAGTTTAGTAAAAATAGGAGGGGGAAAGAAATAAAAAGTGCGAGATCGTGAAGCGGAGTAGAATAAGATAAGACAAATGAGTAATGAGAAAGAAAAAGAAGAGTGTGAGAGAATGGAAGGAGAGAGTAGTAAAGAGGAATACATGGAAGATTGTGAAACAATTGCTAAAGAGAGTGCCCATGTCAGAAACTATGTCAGGTTGGTAACATATCATATTAGGCTTGCGTGAATACAAATTTGCATGTTTATTTGTCTATTATATGATGATTATTATTTAAACTTTCCTTTTTCCCATAATATTCCTTTGAGAATGATCATTAAAAGAAGTGTCCGTATTTTAAGATCTCTTATTTAGATCCAACAAACTAGTTTAATATTCTTCGACCCAACAAGATGGTCCCAGTTATCGAACTATTATCACAAATTATGATAATGAATTGTAAAATACTTTGATACTTGGATTATATCTCATCTATCAAGCCCTTGTGGGTGAGTCTTCTTCAATTATAAGAATAATTACTGGTATATCTCATTTTTATATGAGAAAATTCATTCAAACCCATTGATAAAATCGTTTTTGGCCGTGGGCTTGAGTGTGAGTATAACTGAACGGATAATGAGAAATGAAACAACCTACTGCCTACAGTTTAAGGTGGGTTCTGAAAAACCAAAACAAAATTGGAGCAGCAGATTAAATATGATGTTTTCTCCACAATTAAAATAAGTGAACCCACCCCGTGGTTTGGAACCCACCTAATGCTGTAGGTCCACTCATCTATCATCATCACCCGTCTCATTAATCACGCACAAGCCTAGAGTTCATGTGGGCATCATACTCAGAAAAAAACTCACCCATTTGTTGGGTATATCTTACAGCTGAGATCTGGTGGCCTTAATGAAGGGCCTCAATGACTGCGCTTTCTATGCGTGGCCTCCGCGTTCCCCTAATGCCTAATCTATCAAATATCTAATCTAAAACAATTTTTCCCTCTAGGCTTCATCATGGATCGTGTCTCAGCTACCAACTGACCTCGCTCATTTCTAAAGCTGGATTGAAGCAGCTGCTGCTACAATTACTGACTACACACTTATCAAAAAGTTTGAAAAGAACTCAGATATAGGCTTCATGTGTGCCAAGTTACTAATGGTTACCATATTGAACTTTTATAAGGTACTTGATTAGACTATTTGAGTTGTTTTTTTCATTTGACATGTGTAATATATAGATAATGTTCAATCTATGGTTTGGATCAATATTGTATGAATATCGATATGTTAATAATCAGAGAGCATAATGGTTGTCTTTGACTGTTGTCAACTATCCGGGAGTAAACATGGCGTTTTTCTCTAATTCAAGTTGCCTATTCTATTTATTGATTTTCTTATAATAAACGAAGTGAGTATTTCAAATCGTACTTTTTTATGCCTCACAATGCTACTAATACAGTCAATATAGACATAAAGAGGAATGAATATTGTGAAAAATCAAACACAGCTGTGTCTAAGAAGAAAATACCGAATTAGAACTGTACGAATTGAAACCTAATATGTATGGAAGTCTCATTCGTTTTCGGCAACGAACCGAACCGAATCAAACCGAATGCGTGTGGAGCTAGCCTAAGGATGTGAACATTTTTCCCCTCTTCCCACTCCAATAAATAATACTTCCGATTATAATATCATTCAAAAGTTACAGAAGATTTTAAAGATGGCGATTTCAGTTTTTACATTTTTTCGTGATTCTACTGTTGATCAAGAGTTGCTAAAACGAGTCTGTCACATCACAGAAACTCACAATTGATTCCAAATTGTAGATGAGTTCATCCTCTACGAGCTCAGTTGCCTAAAATCCATCTTAAATACCATTTCCTTATCATAGAACTACCAAAACCGTTTATATGAGAAAAATATCTAGATCTACTATTTCCGGATTTTTTCAACAATCGAATCTCACTTTACGAACATATTTTTCCATGAAACGTTCACAGCAAATGAAGGAGAAGATTCTATTGTATATTTCAAGATCAAGTAATGTTTTTTATAATAACGGGTTACCGAGATACATAGAATAGCTTTGAATATAGAAATTGGCCATTTTTTTGTGGATTGGAATATGGGTTTAAGTACACTCAGGCCCGGTTGCACAACAGCCGGTTAAATTTTAACCGTGATTTTTCACGAGAGCCAATCATAAAAGGCATTTTTGAAAAGACAGCTTCTCTGATTGGTTTTCGTGGAATTAATCACGGTTAAAATTTAACCGGCTGTTGTGCAACCGGCACTTAACAATAGGTTTTCAATTTTTCGACCGAATTTTTGTTATGATGCATGATTCTGGAACGCCTTGACGAGCCGAGAAGAATTAAATGTAGCACAATGAAATCTGAGCATTTTGTCAAAATTTATAAGTGTTTGAAATTTTGATCCTCGAGGTGTCCTTATGCGCGCCTCTCCAATAGGAAATACTGAAATGAAGTGCATCTAACGGGCAATTCTGTTAGAACATAATCTCATGAACTTATGTCATTGTGCGAAATATCAATGTGACAACAATGTAGTTCGTGATTATGGTTGAAGCCGAAAATAAGGTGTTTTTCACAATATAAGGAGCATTGTTGTCAGGTGTACCTGGAAAACTATATGAGATAGAGCGCTCTACCTGATCTTAGATTGCAGAGCATAGACATACACTCATAGGGATTTTGAATTATACATCTAGACGGTAAAAATCGAAAGATATTGTTGATCAAAACTGATTATTCTCTTTAAATTTTACTCATTTTTGAAAATTCATAACTCAGTACTCATTGGAAATAGAGAGTTCCGAATGATCTCATTCTATTCAGAATTTTATAATCTGAAAAAAGACTAGAGCAAATTTTTTCCAATAATTGATTTGGCAGAAATAGCTGAAAACTGGAAAATGAACCAAATATACGAGGTTTTTGGGCCACTCTGTATCTAGCACAAGGAAAACTTTTCTCATTTATCCAAACGATATATTAGAAAATCAGAACTACAATATGAATTGCAAGCACCAATTTATATAGTGACTGGACTATACATAATATATTATCTATAGCCTAACTGTAAGTTTAATGTGCAAAAAGACTTTAAACCACAATATTTATTTAGAAATACTCTTTGTAATAGGATAAAATCAAAAAAATTATCAGTGAATTCATTCACGTATGTCCTGATCTGAGCCAAATACATGCTGGGTATTGGATTGAAAAAATTATGAGTTTGAAATTTGCCTTCTGGAGGTTCGGAACTCATCAAAAGAAGTAGGTACAATTACCCATGCACAAGCCTGGAGCTAATGTGGGTATCAACCAAAGAGTAGGGGAAATAACACGAATAAACTGTAGGCTATGTTAAGAAATACCTACATTCAATTCTAATATAATTAGACTAAAATTCAAAATTTGTTTTTCCCAACATTTCAAATCTCTCCTTTTAGGGTTGAATGTCAATATTATAAGAGTGCAATCGGTACGGTAAATTTTCATAGTAGAGCTTTGTCAAATTAACTAGCTCTCTTATAAAATATTTGTGAAAATTTCTCGGCAATGAACAGAGGGAAGAATAATATAATATAATATGAATGAGAGAAGAGGTGAATGATTGCTTTCCATGACTGGTGTGGTGTGTGAGACAGAGTGTATGTTTGGCACTGATATTCTTCATCCGTTTGAACCATGAGAGACTAGGCCTAGCTGCTACTACAAACTTCACAGCGTCATACAGCATACAACAATAATTATCACAGGCTTCGCAATGGAGTGAGTCATTTCTTATTCATCTTCACTCTGAATAAATTTTAATCAAGATCTCAACTTGTATTAGTAGTAGCATCAAGGTCTGGAGAAAGGCTTCTATTAACTTCCTTGTTCGACTTACACTGTCATTCTTCACTACCTTCACTTTCCATCCAAGTATTCTATGGCCTCTCTTCTTTCCAGTCTCCACTTATTGAACCATGTCTTTCTTATCTCTCCTAGAATTTTACATCTACCTAAAAAATGAAACATGTCCTCGTTTTCCTGACTATTGCACATTGAACATCTGCGTGTTTCTTCCTGTCTTTCCGGTCTGTAATTCAGCGGGAATAGAGCTCCTCTAGCTTTGAAAATAATACTTATAAAATTCCGCTTATTCCTATCATTTATATATTCTCTTATCAGACTTTCCTCCTTATTCAACAGAGCATATATGGAACGAAATTGCGCAGCACTAGCCCTATCCAACCACTTACCCCGAACCGTTTGTCTAATTTTAGTGACCAATAGCTGACCCATTCTGCTCCACTCAAGCTTTTCCTGCAGATTATCTGGCCAGTCTATATTATTATCTCTACAAAGTCTCAGCCATTCTCCATACCAACCACATTTCTTCTTGATGAATATTTCACTGAGAATTCGCGGAAATCTATGCTCAGGCAGCGCAAGCGTTTCTAATATATAGTTGAAGTGTAGGACAAAAGTATTCACCCACATTGTATCTACTCCAGCTTCAAGGTAAATGACGTAGTTCGGCGTATTTCTTGGTAGGGATAGCAATCTCTTGATAAAAAACTTTTGGAAATTTTCCAACTCTTCCGATCGCACGTAACCCCACACCTCAGCCGCATAAGTCACCACTGCTCTGCTTGTAGCATTATAAGTATGCCACTTGCTAGAGATTGGTACCTCGTCATTTAAGATAAGCCTACGCCATACACTATTTATACCAAATTTTGCTGTTGTTACTTTATTTTTAAAATGTGGACGCAACGATAGAGCAGGTGTGAAAGTAACTCCCAGATATGTATATTCCTTCACCATCTCCAGTCTTTCCTCTCCATAATACCACCTCTCATCTCTCCTCAGTCTTCCTCCTCTCCTAAACACCATTATTTTTGATTTGGTCATGTTCAATTCTAGATTCCATCTCATACAATATCTTCTCAAATTATTGATCATTCTCTGTAACATTACTGGGTTATCTGAAAAAATTACTATATCGTCTGCGTATAGAAGAGCGTTTATTTTGAAACCATCTATAGATAGGCCTCCACCTATGCTCTCACATATGTCATGCACGAAAATCAGAAACAACTAAGGTGAGGCCAAGGAGCCCTGTTTTAATCCGTTCTCAATGCTGAAACTTTCTGTTTTTCCTCCTTTACACCATACTGCAGCATTTGTATTGTTGTAGAGACTTTTTATCAACTGTATGCATTTATTTGAGAGTCCCAAATTATGAAGCTTGTAGAATAGGGCTTCTCTATTCACACAATCAAATGCGGATTTGAAGTCAATAAAGAAACAATAGGTTTTTCTTTTCTCAATGCTCAACTTATAACTTATTATACTGTAAAGAGTAAACACGTTATCTACTGTTGAATATCCTCTTCGAAATCCCGCCTGATTCTCCTCCAATACGCCTCTGCTTTCTATCCATTCCTCTATTCTTTTCAGTAATATTCCTACAAATATTTTAGCAGCAGAGTTAACGAAACTTATAGCGCGGAAGTTAGAAACAACTGAATTATCGCCTTTTTTATGCAGAGGGAATATGATCGAACTAGTGAAAGCCGCATGCACGGTTTCACTCGAAAAAATATTATTGAAAAACTGCAATAGTAGCTCTCTATATTCAAGTGGTGACTTTTTATAAAATTCTCCTGGTATCCTGTCATCTCCTGGGGCTTTATTATCACATAGTTTGTTCAAAACTGAATGTACCTCATCCATCTCAATAGCTCTATCCAGATGACAATCCTCTACTAGTGGTGCTGCATAATCAGTTGTGTCTCTTCTTGCTAGCGAGTACAGTTGTTGAAAGTGTCTCACCCAATTTTCAGACGTGATACATGACACATTCAATGGCTGTACACCTCTAAAATTCTTTATCAGTTCCCAAAACTTTTTCGAGTCTCTTATTGATCTTAGTTTGAGCTCTATTTCTCTCAAGAATAATTTTCTCTTTTCCTTACATAGTTCTTTGTATTCTTTGGTCGCGCTCAAATAATTGTGTCTTACTACTTCAGAGCTGGTTTTTCTAAACAATCTTAAACGGGAAAACATTTTTAATCTACATTTTTCACATCTCTATCAAACCAGCTTTGCTTCCTAAACATATTCTTATTGTGATTAGGTATCAATTTATCGCTTGCCGAATTGATGATAACCTCATTCAGTACAGCCATAGCGTTATCTAAATTCTGAGGTAGGCCTATATGACTTAATCGACTAGCTCTTTCTGATAATTTTGAAGCATACTGATAATCGTCTAATCGTTTCCATTTCAATTTCGGCAGCATGAGGTTTACAGAATCGCGTTCAATCTCTGTTCGTTTCAACTTTACGCAAATGGGCATATGATCTGAGAAACATTCATTGATTACGCAAAAATTTTCAACAATATCTAGACACTCCAATGAAACACAGCACAAATCAATTACTGTTGTATCTCTGCTACTGATATAAGTGAATTCTCCATGCGCGTCACCCTCAATCCTGCCATTCATAATAGCTAAGTTGAACTCATCACATAATTCTATTATCTTCTCCCCTTTACGATTACTTGTCATGTCCTTGGTAACTCTAGTACAATTTATTCTAGTATCTTCGTAAATAACATGTTGTGGGATCACTTGCAAATCACCCACCCTACCGTTTAGATCCCCCATTATAATTAAATTGCTAGTATCATCCCATTCAGATAAATAATCCCATAGACAATTATATTCCCTATTCCATTCATTCTCGGACCCTCCACTGAGATAAATCAGTAGTATGTAAGTTTTTCTATCATTTCTTATGATCTCTAAAATTAATGTATCATTTATATTTTTCATATTAATATCATCACAGGTCTCTTTATAGCATAAAAGTCGTCCCTTTTTTGCTCTGCCCATTCGAGACTCCTTAATTGCATAATCCCAAAATACCTTATATCCCTTTAGATATCCCATAAACTCTTCCTGCTTTTCCTCTTCAATAAATGTTTCCAGTAAAATAAAACAATCGAATTTTCTTAGAAAGTTAAACAAATCATTATAAGGCTTACCTCGCAAACCAGCCACATTATACACAACTATCCCTAGTTCACAAGTATTGTCCATTTTCCGGCTGACGGTTTCACTTCATTTATTGATTGGTTGCTGGTCTCTCGGTGGTCCCTGGGTGGTCTCGTTCACGGTGCTCAAAATCAGCGCAGCTCGGTCCCCGACAATCTCTTCCAGCTTGGCTCTGCCATCCTCGCCTCTGCATTCAAGACCGCAATCCTCGTCCCACTTGAATGTTAGTTGTCTCACGATTAATCGGTCATGTACGAGGTATGCATTCTCATCTGGGAATAATTTGAGTATTTCTCTTTTTAGTCTGAGTAGCTTGGCTCTAGAATTTCTGGTCTCAATCAAATAGTCTTTGTGAACAAAGTAATTAGTATGCTTTAACTTTTTTGCATTATCCAAAATGTAATTGATATCACTGTCCATTGGAAAATGTGCGATAATTGGCCCACCTTTTTTGAATTTTCCCAGAGGATGAGCCCTATTCACGCAAAGGTCTGTATGTGAACCCAAGTACTCGACACAGAAATATTTAATAATGCTTGTCCAATTAGCAGCTTCATCACACTGTAGTCCCCAGAACACCAAATTATTTCTCCTACTGCGATCCTCCAGTCCGACGACACGTTTTTGAAGATCTTTATTTTGACGTTTCAACGTTTTTATATCCTCTTTTACTACCTTATTGTCCTCTATAATCGATCCCATAGATGAATTGAGGGAAGAAATATCACTTTTTGTCGCCACGTTTGAAAGCTTTTTGTCCATAGCTTCTAATTTTTTTTCGAACTCCTCAAAATACATTCTAAATTCTCCCAACTCCATGTCACTTTTTACTATTAATTGTTTTTTAGCACTTTGCAGGACTGCTTCTGGCGAACTCTTTGACTGATTACATTTTGCAGAACCGGAAGGTGAACAATAACTTTTTATGTCCGTCTGCATTTGTGAAGGACTTAACTGGGCATTAGCGCAATTGAAATTAATTTTTCAGCAATAATTATGATAGGTTGTAAAAACAATTCTCAATTCACGAGAATATGCAGCAAACGAAACTTACACTTTCAACTTTTCACTTGAAATGAACAACTCAACGATTAGATAATGGAGCAACGCAAAAACATGACCATCTCTGCCGGCTGCTCAGTCAAGAGCTATAGAAGACACATCTCCCCCATTCAGCTTTCTACGACCTGGCGTTTCAGCATATTGCAGCACAGCCACACACTTCTCTTTGTGAAAAAGTATCCTAGGACACACAGCCACCATTTTGATCTTCAATAAAATAGCATATGTTCAATAAAAATAATAATGAATTGCTGATTCTTATTCCTCAAATCCTCTTCACCCACATTTAGTAATGTAAGAAGAAGTGATCATTCTATAGAATATACAAGGAGCTTGTACATCCAAACAGTAATGAGATATCCTCTGGGTAGCATGTATGCTTTCAGATATGAATTCTAGAGTGTGATCAAATCATTGTATTACAAGGATATTTTTCCTAGTTATACTTAACATAATAGCATTCCATAGTATTCAGTCAGTGTTCAGTTACTGTTCAGTCACTGTTCAGTCAGTGTTCAGTCACTGTTCAGTCACATGACTAATGGCCACGCCCACCAGCATTAGGGGTGTCAATGAAGGGGGGGATTTTATTTACAATAAATCCTTATTTGTACAGCATTATGATTTTGATTGTACCTCAATTTATTACCTAGTGTCTAAGGTGTTGCTGTTCTTTGCTTTCTCAAGTAAAGACCTTTACTGACCTCAGGTTTCTGCTGTCTCAAGTAAAGACCTTTACCGACCTTCAATCTCTGCTGTCTCAAGTAAAGACCTATACCAACCTTTGGTTTCTGATGTCTCAAGTAAAGACCTTGACCTCCTTCCATTGATTTTTTCTTTGATGGTTGATCCTTTTGTTTCTTCCCCTTCTTAGCCACCCTGCTGACTTTCTTCGGTGATCTTTTTATACCTCCCCCAAACTTTGCCTTAGCCTTCATGATATTGGTGACTGCTAGTGCTGCAGCTTTTTCCAACACCCCTGCATCTTCAGATCTCACTCTGTCCCAGGCTCTCTCTGCCAAGATGCTATCTGCTACTGCTCTGCTTGCTGTATCACCACTCTTGGAATAAGCAATATCATGCTCCTTGCAAGCCTGATCAAGTTTGTTGATTCCTGGATCACCTTGTGCTAATCACTTCTCAAGTTATGTTCCTGGTCCACAGTACTGATAGCCAGGGATATGAAGTTCAACTGGTAGAATGTTGATTGCCTTATTCACTATTGTACCAGCAGCTCCCTTGATAGCTGACAGAACACCTCTTCCTCCATGGGTCTTCTGACTTTTCTTCTTATGAAAATCATGCCTTGGAGCAATAGATCCTCTCCCAGTCACTTGTCTCTCAGAATGTCTTTGACTGCCATCTCTGCCATCATCCAAAAGGTGTTTTGATTGTATTCTTATACTTGGCTTTGTTGTAGTTAACAATCTCACCTCTTGGATCATTTTTCTGTCTGTGCATACTGGTCCAGTTCAATATTTCTCCAGTCTGTCAGCTGATTCAACTAATGCACGATTTGGATTCTTCTTGAAAATCAACTCACAAAGTCCCAATGTAGCTGTGAAGGTCTTTTCTTCCTTATCTACAGGGTCAGTCAGCACAATTTCATCACCATTCTCTCCAAAAGTTAAATACTTATTGCCCAGGTAGTAAGCATTGTCTCTCACTCTTGGCCCGAAAGTGTCATCAAAATTGTCATTGTTCTTGCTCAATGATACTCTAATGTAATCAGCTACCTGTTTTCTAGCTAGATCAGTTTGATCAAGAATATTCTGAACTGTTGTACCGTGACTTTCATTTAATAATTGTTAAACATTCTTATCATCATCCTGTCCATCTCCAGACAGCTCCTCATCACTGCTATCATCATATCCTCTACTCATATTATACTCCTCACCCTCATCCTCTTCAAATGCCTGCTTTCCATAGTTGTCGTCCAACTCCTGAGGTGCAATAGCAGGACTTGAAACTTCTCCAGTTTCATATGATTCAAATGTTGGTGACTCTTCATCAATGCTGGAGAGTTGGAGCTTATGTTTTGTTTTCCTTGCACCAGTAAGTCTGCCATGCCTTTTATATGTGGCATGTTTAACAATTGGTGTTGTTGGTGGAGTAGGATATATGTGGTGTGTTGATGCTGCTGAGGAAGGATGATGTTCTGATGATGGCAACTCTGGCTTGGATTCTCTCTGCCTTCCCTTCACACGCCTGGAGTACTTTTTTATTCTAGGCTTTAGATACCTGGTACGCTTCTTGGATGCTCTTGATGGAGGTAGTTGTGGTTGTTGAACTGGCATTTGTTGGAGAGTTTCAACTTGGTTGGCTAGTGGTCCAGCTAAAGGTTTGAAGTGTTCCACATGTTTCTCTTCTGCAATCTGACTACCCAGCATGATTTCCTTATGCCTCCTTTTGATCTCATGCTTCATCCTAGCAATCTCCAATATGTTAGGAGCAACATCCTCCAATGTTGGCTTATGGTTCCTTTGTTTGATATACATACTGGTCAGTGTTTATCAGTATACTGAGGTCTGAGAGTTTGAGCTCAGCTATTTATACATCTTGGACCCATCCCAAGTGCCAAGTGCTACTGACTGAACAGTGACTGAACAGTAACTGAACAGTGACTGATCAGTAATTGAACTGACTGACTGACCACTGAGTGGACGACCCAACCATGCCATACAGACTAGGGATGGGTATCGAAAGGCAAAACATCGATGTTCTAAGTTGTGCAGTAGCACAGCAATGCCTACTTTAGTTCTAACAAACACACAATTTTTCCCAACATAGTGAGTTATTTTTCTATGCAGCAGAGTTTGATTAATTTAATCAATCACTAGTCACTAGAAAATATATTATTTTCCAATTTTTCTTTGAGACTATTTTAGAGTGATAATAGCTACCAAATAAGAGTGATGAAATTGAGCAAGTGATGACTTGAGGAAGAACTATGAGGCTTTTTTAATGCAAATTGACCTCTATTATTGAAGATTTCCATAAAATATGTGCAATTTGAATGAACAATGATTACTAATCAGAAAAATTCATTTATAAAATTATTATTTAAACTCATGCTTATTATTTAAACTTATTTAAACTTATAAGAGCTGACATGCAGGCACCTGTCTTTTATGTTCAGAGCTGTAGTGAGAAATGCAGTATCCAGCTTCTGGATATAAGAGCGCAAAGGGTTAATCTCCTCTTCCATCCTAACTTACCTCCTCTGTGAATAATACCTTCACAAAAATGAAAATACAATTTGGAAGCTTGGAAAATATATTGAAAATAGTAATTTTCAAGTTTATTCTGAATTTTCTAAAGTAAAGTTTGATAGTTAATTATTTTTTGCGGATATTCCGCATATTTGCTAATTACAGTTGGACAGCTCCTGAATATTGAAAAGTGAACACTAGTTGTTTCAAATGATTCCAAAACTGACAAGGCAAACTAGGACATTAGAAAGTGTGTTACTTAAGGATTTATTTCCATGTGAATGGAAGTGATTTGAGTCTACTTTTAGGCTCAACTCACACTTACGCAACTTGGGTTGAGAAGAGACTCGACTCTAGTCGAGAGCATGTGCTTCCAAATGGTGACACTCAGAACAGTCGATTCTAGTCTGCACGACATCACCATTTGAAAACACATGCTCTCAACTAGAGTCAAGTCTCTTCTTGACCTGAGTCGCGTGTGAGTTGAGCCTACTCTAGATAGTAGATTACTTTCCTCAACAGCTGAGACAATTTGTTTTCATTTTGAAGAGACACTTTGATGGCGATTCTGAAATTGACATAACTGAAGGATACAAAAAACCTCTTTATCTCAAGAAAATCCTCTTCAAATAAAAAAAACCTTAATTGAATATAAAAAATATTAGAATTGTTTTTACTCTGTAGTTAAGGAAAACATCAGATGACTGATGACTAGGTAAAACCATCGATAAGTGAAAAGCATCGAACAGTAAACATCAATGTTGAAAACATCGATGTTTGATGTCGAAACATTAATGTTTTTAAATATTGATGTATTCATCCCTAATACAGACATGTTGAATACTGACAGAAAGACTGGTGAGCATGGTCCATGTGACAGGAGGAGTGAGGGTCATTGAAAATGTCCATGTTAAATAAGTCATGTCTGAACATGGAGGAGGTGGAGTAGGAGTTGTTATCTATCTTCAATGCCATTTTGATCTAGAGCAGCATGGCCATGTTGATTGAGAGTCTCCCATGGACATCTTGATCTAGTAGGTCTACCATGGACATATTAATCTGGTGAGATAGAGGTCCCCATGACCATGTAGAGTGAACTGAACAGTGACTGAACAGTGACTGAACAGTAACTGAACACTAACTGAATACTATGGAATGCTATTATGTTAAATATAACTAAAGTGCAAAATAGATTACTTTTAACATGGCTCTTTCTCAAAGACGGAGAGGTCTGATGCTCTATCCTCCACTAATCACGCCCACTACCTAGCAGCATTCTCCTTCTTTTGTGTCTGAGTGAGAGCTTTGTAACACGACACAGCAACACTCCCCTCCATCTATTGCTGGCAATGTTCCAAGTAGTGAACTGGTCAGCAGGTATATTGGTTTGTGTATGTTACAGAGATGTTTTCATCACAAGAACATGAAGCAAAATGACACGGCGCATCCAATTGTGCGCAGGATGTCCATCTGTGTCCATGCTACAAACTGTGGAGGGAGAAATGGGTTTCTCCTCTGCATGTTAAAAGTAATTTATCTCACACTCTAGAGTTCATATCTGAAAGCATACATGCTACCCAGAGGATATCTCATTACTGTTTGGATATTCAAGCTCCTTGTATATTCCATAGAATTGTAACATTAAATTGATTGAACTGTGATATCCATCTGTTCTGAACAAAGCTCAGGCTAGAGCTACCAGAGGACTGTAATTTACTATTCAAATAATCAAATACAAACAAGGGGCAAAATTTAATCTTCAATTTGAGCCAGGTTATTTGTACAGCTAAACTCTGCATTAATGAACAATAAAAAAGAGCAAAAACTCACCAGATTTAATCCAATTTTGTCTACTTGCCCATCGAAGCCTTTATTAGGTGTTTTGGTCAGATTCAGGGTGGGATGAAATCTGGGAAAAAGACAGGTTTGCTTCCGGGCAGCCTTTTCACGTTCAACTTGCAGGCTCTGTACTGTGTTTTGAACAAAGCTCAAACTGATTCTTTATAAATTCAAATCCGATTCAAATTAATTCAATTTAACACTATTTACGCTGTTATACTCATAATTCACACACACTACACTCAAACAATTATTTACAAGAAATTTCTGATCGAAATTACATGACAAAAATACAAACTCGGTCTTCACAACAAGACAACAGGCTGACAAGACAAGAACGACTGAACTAGGATGACTCACAACAAAAAAATCCAGAATGCCAAGCAAGCAGGACGGTTTGCGCGAGCGCAGACACAAGCCTGCTATTCGCAGAACCAGTCTGGCATTTGGCGCTACAGTTCGAATTCTCTGGCCAAACCATACCCCTGCCTCTGAAAAACTATTTTTCAGCCAAGTTACAAAAACTGAAAAAACCACAGAAAGGAAAAAATCCAGACATGCCAAAAAGAACAAAAACACCAACACCAAAAAACAACACAAAGAAAAAAAATGCAACAAGCACAACAACTATTGAGTTGGGAGTGGATACAATTTTGTTACTGGTCTTTTATAAATACCAGTTTTTAGGCGAACACTCGCCACTCGAACCTCGCCGTCACTTCCCGGAAACACTTGCTCAATGACACCCAGTGGCCACTGCAATGGAGGTGTGTTTGGTTGGTCCACTACCACAACCATTCCCACACTGATAGAAGTGGGTGATTTCAACCATTTTTTACGACTTTGAAGTTCGTGCAGGTACTCTCTTCTCCATCGGTTCCATAACGATTGAATAAGTTGACCAATCAATTCATACCTGGTGAGACAATTCACAGGGACACTGTCCACGTCCCGCATGGGAAACGATTTCAACGGTGTTAGAGTCAAAAAGTGTGCTGGGGTTAAAGCCAGCGGTTCACACAGATCCTCACTCAGTACACACAGCGGGCAGGAATTCAGGACACCTTCAATCTGCACCAATACAGTGTTCAGTTCCTCATAGGTGAGAAGTTGATTGCCAATTACTCGGAACAGATGCAACTTTACAGATTTGACATTTGCCTCCCACAGACCTCCAAAGTGTGGTGAACCAGGGGGAATGAATTTCCAATCAATTTTGTGTTCGGCGAGTTGACTAGTCAATGTGGTTTGAAACTTGGACGAGTTCAAAAGTTGAGATATTTTTCGCAACTGTTCCTTGGCACCTACAGAATTAGTACCACAATCGGAATACATCACATGACAGGGTCCACGACATGACAAGAAAGAACGAAACGCAGCTAAAAACATGGGCATTGATAGATCCGATACCAACTCAATATGTACCGCCTTTGTTGCCATACACACAAACAGACAGATGTAGGCTTTCAAAACACAAGGATTACGATGTCTAGTCATAGTAATATGCAGAGGACCAGCGTAATCCACACCACAATTTTTAAATGGTTTGCATTTTGACACTCGACAAGCAGGCAGGTCACCCATTTTTGGAATAATTGCATTATTACTAGGTCGAACACGGAAACAACGATTACACTTAAATACACAAATACGAATAATAGAGCGAGCAGACAGTATCCAGAATTTCTGTCTGATCAAGGACAACAATAACGAAGGTCCAGCATGACAGTTCTTCTTGTGATGATAATCAATCAACATCGATACGAAAGCGTCGGATTTTGGTAAGATCATCTGATGACAAGTCTCAAATTCCAGTCCAGCATGAGACAAACGACTGCCGACGCGAATCACACCTTTATCAATGAATGGAGACAGGTGACGTAGGCGCATAGAACAATCTTCTCCCTTCTCCAATTGCACAAATTCAGATGAAAAATGTATCTTCTGTACCACTTTACATAGATACCTCTCAGCAACATCGAAATCTGATTCTTCTGATTGGGGTAAGATTTGTAAGAATTTGAGAACAAGAATTACAATTCTCAAAAGACGACCATAATCCGAACAATGACCAATCAATGAATATACTGCATTGCTGTTACAATCAGGAGATTTTGTGACTGTCAACACTGACGGTTTTTTCATCTCCGGCGGATCAACGATCTCTTCCATTTGAGTTCGGACGGGCCAATTGCATTCATCCTCTGCTATCCATGATGGACCTGAGAGCCACAACGGAAAGTTCACAAGCTCAACTGGTGATAAACCTCTAGACAAACAGTCAGCGGGATTTTCAATTCCGGCAACATGCATCCACTCCTGTATACAAGAATCCTGTATTTTTGTGATGCGATTACCAACAAAAGTTTGCCATTTCGTGGATGGAGCATTAATCCAACACAAGGTGACTGTTGAATCAGAGAGTGCGACAATACGAGACACATGACAACATTCACTAATAATAGTGACTACTGAATTCATGAGTTCTGCCAACAAGAGTGCCACACAACTCCAAACGAGGTATTGAAACAACTTTATATGGTGCTACCTTGGACTTTGAACACAATAATACAACTCTTGGCTCCTCGCTCTCCTTCTGCAACTTCACATAGATAACTGCACCATAACCAGACAATGATGCGTCACAAAAACCAATCAAACTGATGTGAGAATCCTGAAACAAACCAACGTGACGTGGAACAGCAAATTTCAATAATAGAGGCAACTCTTTTTGACAATTCTCCCAAAGAGTGCAAATAGACTCAGGTGGCTTCTTGTTCCAATCCACTCCTAATTTCCACAGTTTCTGGACAAGACATTTTAGAAATAATGTAAACGGTGACAAGAGACCAAGTGGATCATAGATAAGGGCCATCACTGACAGAATAGAACGCTTAGTAGCGACGACCTCACCACTCTTGACTGAAAACTGAAACAGATCAGTACTAGGTTGCCAATTCAATCCCAAGATAGCCAAGGAGTTGTCTGCTTCGGAATCCTTGTACGAAAATGATTTCTCTTCCTCCGAGAATTTCTCCAACATTGATGGTGAATTTGAAGTCCACTTTGTGAGTGAGAAACCTCCTCCCTCAAACAGCTGCTTGGACTGACGATACAGCTCCGCGGCCTCTGACTCTGTGGCGACAGATGTGACTAAGTCGTCCATGAACATGTCACTTGGTATTCTCGCCTTGACTGCTGGAAAACGATTTCCATCCTCCTCTACAAGCTGGTGGACGGTGCGAAGCGCCAAATATGAAGAGCTTGAAACACCAAAAACAACACAATTGAGCTGATAAATTTCGATTGGATCCTCCAGCGAAAATCTCCACAATACACGCTGATAACGACGGCAGGAATCCACCACTAATATCTGTTGATACATTTGTTCAATGTCGGCAGTTAGTGCGATTGGGAACAAACGAAAATTAACTAACAAAACAAAAATGTCAGTCTGCAATTTGGGACCAGCATGAAGAACCTGGTTCAATGACAAACCCGATGATGTTCTGGAAGCAGCATCAAATACAATTCGGATGGGCGTGGTAGTGCTGCTTGCTTTCATGATGGCGTGATGCGGTAGGTAGTAACCACCTCAGTCTGTCTGATCTGCTACAAATGACATGTGACCCTGACATAGGTAATTGATCAATATTTCATGATATGAAATACGAGTATTGCTGTCAAGCTCTAGTCGTCTCTCCGAAGTCAGCAGTCTGCGTTCAGCGACAGCATAATCTCCAAAGCTGCTGGGCGGCTCCGCAAATGACAAGGCAACAACAAAACGACCAGAATTCACACAATGTACAGACTTCCGAAAATTTACCTCGCACTCCAACTCTTCCGGTTCCAGTTGACAGCTTGGTGCAGGGCACAATTCCAACTCCCAAAAACGTTCCACAAAACTATCCAAAGATGGACTACTAACGAATGGACTACAGATGGCTGTAAAACAATTCGACACATTCGTTGTTGAAGTGAGAATCGGCGCTCTCCCCATCAGAATGTGACCAAAGACACTATTAACAGTCATCAATTCATGCGATTCACCTGTACTAGGACTCCCACGTAGCAAGTGAGGAACTAACTCCTCACCAATGATGCCATCTATTCTACTAGGAAGGTAGAATTTGTCGTCAGCCAGTGTGAGATTTTCAAGATGATGAAGTTTGGATCTGTTGATTTCACAAGAAGGCAACTTGTCGATGATTTTATCTACCACTGTGGCATCCATCAAAAACTTGACGGTAGGATCCAACTTCGACTGAATCTACACACAAGTACGACCTCGAACTTCACTAGTACCACCACCAAATCCACGAACAACGGTTTTCATGGGCTGGAATGGTAGTCTCAAACGCCGACACAATTTGGCTGTAACAAAATGACACTGACTCCCGGTGTCAATCAGGAAACGAACATCACAAAGCTGATTATTACAATCTCAAACATGTGCAGTGACGGTCGACAACACAACGGTCGAATTTTCTACATCGTTGGATGTAGAACAACAACTAATAGTTGATGTGCCACCTGCCTTGGAGTTCGACGAGGACGCAACACCTTCATTGGAACTTGATCTGGAAAAGTGCAATAAAGAATGATGAGATTCTCGACATTGAGCACACTGAGTTTTACTACAACAATCTCTACTCAAATGATCCACATCAAGACAATGAAAACAACAAAACTTTCCTTCAATCAAACAATAACGATCCCAAGGAGTCATTTTCAAGAAACTTGCACAATCTACTAACCGATGACCCGGTTTTGAGCACTTCAGACAATTGGGAATTTTACTAGATGTATCGTTAGATGAATCATTAGATTGAACCACAAACACCTTTGATTTATTATCCTTTTTGTGCCTCATATTAAACGATTCAGTCTGTTTCTCATCAGAAGGAAGAGCCTTAATTTGCTTTTCAATGAATTTGACATAATCGGTATAAGTTGGCATAGCCGTCACTTCCCGGAAACACTTGCTCAATGACACCCAGTGGCCACTGCAATGGAGGTGTGTTTGGTTGGTCCACTACCACAACCATTCCCACACTGATAGAAGTGGGTGATTTCTACCATTTTTTACGACTTTGAAGTTCGTGCAGGTACTCTCTTCTCCATTGGTTCCAGAACGATTGAATAAGTTGACCAATCAATTCATACCTGGTGAGACAATTCACAGGGACACTGTCCACGTCCCGCATGGGAAACGATTTCAACGGTGTTAGAGTCAAAAAGTGTGCTGGGGTTGAAGCCAGCGGTTCACATGGATCCTCACTCGGTACACACAGTGGGCAGGAATTCAGGACACCTTCAATCTGCACCAATACAGTGTTCAGTTCCTCATAGGTGAGAAGTTGATTGCCAATTACTCGAAACAGATGCAACTTTACAGATTTGACATTTGCCTCCCACAGACCTCCAAAGTGCGGTGAACCAGGGGGAATGAATTTCCAATCAATTTTGTGTTCGGCGAGTTGACTAGTCAATGTGGTTTGAAACTCGGACGAGTTCAAAAGTTGAGATATTTTTCGCAACTGTTCCTTGGCACCTACAGAATTAGTACCAAAATCGGAATACATCACATGACAGGGTCCACGACGTGACAAAAAACAATGAAATGCAGCTAAAAACATGGGCATTGATAGATCCGATACCAACTCAATATGTACCGCCTTTGTTGCCATACACACAAACAGACAAATGTAGGCTTTCAAAACACAAGGATTATGACGTCTAGTCATAGTAATATGCAGAGGACCAGCGTAATCCACACCACAATTTTCAAATGGTTTGCATTTTGACACTCGACAAGCAGGCAGGTCACCCATTTTTGGAATAATTGCATTATTACTAGGTCGAACACGGAAACAACAATTACACTTAAATACACAAATACAAATAATAGAGCGAGCAGACAGTATCCAGAATTTCTGTCTGATCAAGGACAACAATAACGAAGGTCCAGCATGACAGTTCTTCTTGTGATGATAATCAATCAACATTGATACGAAAGCGTCAGATTATGGTAAGATCATCTGATGACAAGTCTCAAATTCCAGTCCAGCATGAGACAAACGACTGCCGACGCGAATCACACCTTTATCAATGAATGGAGACAGGCGACGTGGGCGCATAGAACAATCTTCTCCCTTCTCCAATTGCACAAATTCAGATGAAAAATGTATCTTCTGTACCACTTTACATAGATACCTCTCAGCAACATCAAAATCTGATTCTTCTGATTGGGGTAAGATTCGTAAGAATTTGAGAACAAGAATTACAATTCTCAAAAGATGACCATAATCCGAACAACGACCAATCAATGAATATACTGCATTGCTGTTACAATCAGGAGATTTTGTGACTGTCAACACTGACGGTTTTTTCACCTCCGGTGGATCCACAATCTCTTCCATTTGAGTTCGGACGGGCCAATCGCATTCATCCTCTGCTATCCATGATGGACCTGAGAGCCACAACGGAAAGTTCACAAGCTCAACTGGTGATAAACCTCTAGACAAACAGTCAGCGGGATTTTCAATTCTGGCAACATGCATCCACTCCTGTATACAAGAATCCTGTATTTTTGCGACGCGATTACCAACAAAAGTTTGCCATTTCGTGGATGGAGCATTAATCCAACACAAGGAATCAGAGAGTGCGACAATACAAGACACATGACAACATTCACTAATAATAGTGATCACTGAATTCATGAGTTCTGCCAACAAGAGTGCCACACAACTCCAAACGAGGTATTGAAACAACTTTAGATGGTGCTACCTTGGACTTTGAACACAATAATACAACTCTTGGCTCCTCGCTCTCCTTCTGCGACTTCACATAGATAACTGCACCATAACCAGACAATGATGCGTCACAAAAACCAATCAAACTGATGTGAGAATCCTGAAACAAACCAACGTGACGTAGAACAGCAAATTTCAATAATAGAGGCAACTCTTTTTGACAATTCTCCCAAAGAGTGCAAATAGACTCAGGTGGCTTCTTGTTCCAATCCACTCCTAATTTCCACAGTTTCTGGACAAGACATTTTAGAAATAATGTAAACGGTGACAAGAGACCAAGTGGATCATAGATAAGGGCCATCACTGACAGAATAGAACGCTTAGTAGCGATGACCTCACCACTCTTGACTGAAAACTGAAACAGATCAGTACTAGGTTGCCAATTCAATCCCAAGATAGCCAAGGAGTTGTCTGCTTCGGAATCCTTGTACGAAAATGATTTCTCTTTCTCCGAGAATTTCTCCAACATTGATGGTGAATTTGAAGTCCACCTTGTGAGTGAGAAACCTCCTCCCTCAAACAGCTGCTTGGACTGACGATACAGCTCCGCGGCCTCTGACTATGTGGCGACAGATGTGACTAAGTCGTCCATGAACATGTCACTTGGTATTCTCGCCTTGACTGTTGGAAAACGATTTCCATCCTCCTCTACAAGCTGGTGGACGGTGCGAAGCGCCAAATATGGAGAGCTTGAAACACCAAAAACAACACAATTGAGCTGATAAATTTTGATTGGATCCTCCAGCGAAAATCTCCACAATACACGCTGATAACGACGGCAGGAATCCACCACTAATATCTGTTGATACATTTGTTTAATGTCGGCAGTTAGTGCGATTGGGAACAAACGAAAATTAACTAACAAAACAAAAATGTCAGTCTGCAATTTGGGACCAGCATGAAGAACCTGGTTCAATGACAAACCCGATGATGTTCTGGAAGCAGCATCAAATACAATTTGGATGGGCATGGTAGTGCTGCTTGCTTTCACGATGGCGTGATGTGGTATGTAGTAACCACCTCAGTCTGTCTGATCTGCTACAAATGACATGTGACCCTGACATAGGTAATCGATCAATATTTCATGATATGAAATACGAGTATGGCTGTCAAGCTCTAGTCGTCTCTCCAAAGTCAGCAGTCTGCGTTCAGTGACAGCATACATATCTCCCAAGCTGCTGGGCGGCTCCGCAAATGACAAGGCAACAACAAAACGACCAGAATTCACACGATGTACAGACTTCTGAAAATTTACCTCGCACTCCAACTCTTCCGGTTTCAGTTGACAGCTTGGTGCAGGGCACGATTCCAACTCCCAAAAACGTTCCACAAAACTATCCAAGGATGGACTACTAACGAATGGACTACAGATGGCTGTAAAACAATTCAACACATTTGTTGTTGAAGTGAGAATCGGTGCTCTCCCCATCAGAATGTGACCAAAGGCACTATTAACAGTCATCAATTTGTCCGATTCACCTGTACTAGGACTGCCACGTAGCAAGTGAGGAACTAACTCCGCACCAATGATGATGCCATCTATTCTACTAGGAAGGTACAATTTGTCGTCAGCCAGTGTGAGATTTTCAAGATGATGAAGTTTGGATCTGTCGATTTCACAAGAAGGCAACTTGTCGATGACTTTATCTACCACTGTGGCATCCATCGAAAACTTGATGGTAGGATCCAACTTCGACTGAATCTACACACAAGTATGACCTTGAACTTCACTAGTACCACCACCGAATCCACAAACAACGGTTTTCATGGGCTGGAATGGTAGTCTCAAACGCTGACACAATTTGGTTGTAACAAAATGACACTGACTCCCGGTGTCAACCAAGAAATGAACATCACAAAGCTGATCATTACAATCTCGAATATGTGCAGTGACGGTCGACAACACAATGGTCGAATTTTCTACATCATTGGATGTAGAACAACAACTAATAGGTGATGTGCCACCTGCCTTGGAGTTCGACGAGGATGCAACACCTTCATTGGAACTTGATCTGGAAAAGTGCAATAAAGAATGATGAGATTCTTGACATTGAGCACACTGAGTTTTACTACGACAATCTCTACTCAAATGATCCACATCAAGACAACGAAAACAACAAAACTTTCCTTTAATCAAACAATAACGATCCCAATGAGTCATTTTCAAGAAACTTGCACAATCTACTAACTGATGACCTGGTTTTGAGCACTTCAGACAATTGGGCCTTTTACTAGATGCATCGTTAGATGAATCATTAGATTGAACCACAAACACCTTTGATTTATTATCCTTTTTGTGCTTCATATTAAATGATTCAGTCTGTTTCTCATCAGAAGGAAGAGTCTTAATTTGCTTTTCAATGAATTTGACATAATCGGTATAAGTTGGCATAGCCTTGTCATGGACGGCCGATTCAAAATTTCTACGAGAACTTGGATCCAGCAATCTCAAGCCATGATAGAGGAATATTGAGTCTGACAAATCAGTGAGTCGCAATCTCTTCACTGCATTGATTGAACTGCAAAACCCATCCAAAATCGCAATACAACCTGCCTTTGATTCTGATTTTATTGGACGAAATTCAAAAATTTGTTTGAAATAGGCATTGACTTGCTCCCGTGGATCGTTATAGCGGGTCAATAATGCCTGCCAAATTATTTGATAATTATTAGCCAATGGTGGCAAATGACGACAAATATTTGCTGCCTGTCCAGTTAGTCTACTTACAAGATATTGGACCTTCTGCTGATTGTTCAAACTCTTGTTGTCATGTACCAATGCCTTAAATAGTTCATAAAACACCAACCATTGAGTCTGGTTCCCATCAAATTTTGGAAGGTCGATTTTAGGCAGTACCGACTCGGACACGACCAGCTGTGCACTAGCTGCTGTAGCGGCCGAAGATTGAGCAATAGCATCAGTCGCCTCTTTGTGTTTGAGAGTGTTAGCCGCTACTTCAATATACTGAAACAGATCTAGGTGTGAGTCGTTGAATGCTACAACATGGTCTTTATTCAACTCAAGTTCCAACCCATTAACCACTAATTCTGTCTTTTCATAATCCGAAATGGTCTGAGACACCCGAGGATACAAGATTAAAAATTGCTCAGCAACCTTTGGATCAGAGACATTTTTAGACAGTTCATAAATTCTTTGCAATCTGGCATACAATTGTTCCAGTTTATCGTGATGCACCCTGATTTGTTTCTGTAATTTTTCCTCCATCTTGAACTCATACACAAAACAATTCAGCCCCGACAATACAAAACAACAGACAATAAAACAAGAATGAGTTCAAAACTAAATGGAAGGAAGAATCACGACTAGTAAGTTATCAAAGTTAAACTTTGATTATCAATTCACAAGATAAGTTACTGCTGAAGACAAAACTATATGATTGGATAATGTTCTTCCAACAACTCACAAACAAACGATAACTTGTTGAATTGAACAAACAAATTCATGCTGGTGATTAACCTTCACTAACCAATGAGATCACTACAAATGAAGTGGAAGAATCAATAAAAAGGCTGAGGACAGGAAGGGCTGCGGGAGAGGATGGGATTGTGCCAGAGCTAATAAAATGGGGAGGAGATCTCTTGATAGAGAAGATGACAAGTTTGATCAACTTGATATGGCATCAAGAAAGAGTTCCCAGTCAATGGACCAAGAATATTATCATCCCTATCCACAAGAAGGGCCCCACCACAGACTGTGAAAATTATAGAGCGGTTTGCCTCTCTCAAGTGAGCATGAAAGTATACACGGGTATTCTGGAGAAACGTTTGCGCAAAGTTGTAGAGCAAGAGATGGAGGAGGAACAGGCAGCGTTTAGGCCGGGTAGACAGGCCCAGGAGCATGTGTCATCGCTGAGGAATATATGCTCAAAATTTTTAGAGAGGGGAAAGCCTGTCTATTTAGCTTTCTTAGACGTGAAGGCTGCTTTTGACTCAGTTCCACGACAGGTGATATGGGAAGCCTTAAAAAGAAAGAGAGTACCTGAAAAGCTGATCAAGGCCATCATTAGTGTCAATGTAGGAATGAGAGCGAAAGTGCGAATATGTGGAGGAATGTCCCATGAATTTGGTATGGAGATGGGGGTAAAACAGGGTGACAGTCTGAGTCCCCTACTCTTCATATTAGTGATGGATGAGATCCATAAGGTGTGCAAGAGAAGGACCCAGAATATGATGGTAGGGTATTGGAACATGCGACCGATTGGGGCAAGAGCTCTCCTATATGCGGACGATATAGTGCTGATTGCTGATACTCAGCAGAAACTCCAACAATCAGTGACAGAATGGGCTGAGGAGCTGAAACGAAGAGGAATGATTATGAATGTGAGTAAAAGTAAGGTGATGGTGGTTTCAAGAGGAGGGAGAGAGAATATTCAAATTATGGTGAGTGAAGAACTGCTCGAACAGGTAGGGAAGTACGAATACCTTGGTACAATGTTTTCTGAGGACGGAAAAATAGATCTGGAAGTGATGAATAGGGTGAGAAAGGGATCTACGGCCTACTATGCAATCAAGGATTGCATTTTTGGGAAAAGAGAGATAGAAAAAAGAATTAAAAATCACGTCTATCGATCAGTAATTGAACCCATCATGTTGTACGGGAGTGAAAGCTGGCCCATTAAATCATGCCATGAGAATAAAATCAGGACGGTGGAAATGAAGTGTCACAGGAAATCAGTAGGAAAGACCAGGAGAGATAGGATTCGAAACACCAGGATAAGAGAGGAAGTTGGCATGAGAGATGTGAGCGAGAGGATAGAAATGAGGCAGCTTGGATGGTTTGGGCATATACAGCGGATGGGGGATGATAGAAAGGCCAAACAGTATGTAAATGTCAGAGTACAGGGCAAAAGAACAGTGGGCCGTCCAAGGTATTCGTACGAGGACAGAATAGAGGAAATAGGGAGGAGAAGGGGAAAGAGTGTTCCAGAGATGAGGAGACTGGCGGCGGATCGACGGGAGTGGAGAAGATGGGTCGAGGCTACCCCAACGCTTTGACGGCATGCGGGGAAGAGACAGAGAAGAAGAGAAGAGAAGATTAACCTTCACTAACATGTATAACAAAATGGACAATACAAAATCCAACAAACAAACAAATTCCCGAAAAAGAGCACAATGAGCCTAGTTTCAGGAAAATTACAATTTTAACTGAAATAAATTTAATTTCAGACAAAAACAAATTGACAAGATTTAATCCAATTTTGTCTACTTGCCCTTCGAAGCCTTTATTAGGTGTTTTGGTCAGATTCAGGGTGGGATGAAATCTGGGAAAAAGACAGGTTTGCTTCCGGGCAGCCTTTTCACGTTCAACTTGCAGGCTCTGTACTGTGTTTTGAACAAAGCTCAAACTGATTCTTTATAAATTCAAATCCGATTCAAATTAATTCAATTTAACACTATTTACGCTGTTATACTCATAATTCACACACACTACACTCAAACAAATAATTCACAAGGAATTTCCGATCGAAATTACATGACAAAAATACAAACTCGGTCTTCACAACAAGACAACGGGCTGACAAGACAAGAACGACTGAACTAGGATGACTCACAAAAAAACATCCAGAATGCCAAGCAAGCAGGATGGTTTGCATGTGCGCAAACACAAGCCTGCTATTCGCAGAACCAGTCTGGCATTTGGCGCTACAGTTTGAATTCTCTGGCCAAACCACCATCATTTGTAATAAATGATTGGTGACCTGTTTGTAAAGTAATAAAAGGGGGCGATCCACCAGTTCCCAGATGGGAACACTGTAATATTGTTGTTGCGCAGCATTTGATGGTAGAGCAAAAGCAGTTGGTTTTTTTCTATTATCAACTAGATGATTTTTTGAATTTGAAAGAAAAACATTTTTTTTTAGGAGTCAGATTTATTTTATTTAAATGAAGAAATTAATGTGAGATTTAAATGTGAATTTTAACATATTTTGGTTTTATAAAAAAATTTATCCTACAACTATTCTTATACAGAACAATTAAGGAAGTTTATGAAATTTTGAGCATTTAATCAATTTTAAAAAATTTGAAAATAAACTTTGTTGCCAATGATTTTACAAAACATTAGACAGAAATGTGTCGGACAGATAATTGTGTTTTTTATTTAAACAAGTTATATGACAGTTTAAAAAGCATTATACATTTTTAATTCATTTTGAATTTCTAAAATCAAAACAATATTGAAAAATAAATTGAATGTGGAACGATACCATTATACTGTTGATGTCCATCCTAACTTGCCATGGTCTGAATGGAGAACCAGGGGATGTCCATCCACGGGTCTGCTCGGTCTGTCTCGGGAGGAAGGTGATGAAAAAGTGTGTGAAATTTTAAGGAAAGAAAAGTGGAAACCTTTTTCCACTAGCTGGCTGGAGGGGAGACTAGAATGCTGGCCCCACTTCTACCTCTCCTCAGCATTTTTAGTCTGTCAGCCAAAACTGTCTGATCAGCTTTTAGTTTTTGAAGTTGGAAAAAATTATTTCTCTCTTAAAGAAGGAACTGATGTTTGGGGGTATGTCAAACCTTGTGGTTCATGACAGAATGATCACTTCTTCTTACATTACTACATGTGGGTGAAGAGGATTTGAGGAATAAGAATCAGCAATTCATTGCTACTTTTATAGAACATATGCTATTTTATTGAAGGTCAAAATGGTGGCCGTGTGTCCTAGGATACTTTTACACAAAGTCTTGCTGAAACGCCAGGTTCTAGAAAGCTGAATGGGGGAGATGTTTCTTCTATAGCTCTTGACTGAACACTGATGGTCCTCCCACTGTTGTGAACTATATATATATACACTACACAGTGGGTGGGAGGTCTCCTGATTTATTTTTATTTATTTTTGATTTTTCATTATTCATTTTTTTTTCTTAGTTTTTTTTTAATTATTTATTTTTGATTTTTCGTTGTTAATTTTTTTTCTGTTTTTTTCAAGTTTTTAATAATAATTTGACTTCGACCCTAACCTTGACCTTGAGGTTGGGTTAGGTTTGTTAGGTTAGGTTAGGTTGAAAATTTTTCCCTAAGTTTGGTTAGGTTAGGTGGAGAATTCTGGCACACTGCGCCAGAGTCGCCATTTTATATCTACTCACAACCATGTGGTAAGCAGTTATCCCATGTCCATCTTCGGATTCCAAATTAAAAATAAAGTATTGTCCAAATAAAGTATGACCATCATCCACAAATCATTTGTCCTGAGTAGATGGAGGGAGCCCAAAATGACCGCTTTCTGCATCTGCCCTAATAGTAAAATGGCACTCTTTTCACAAGCAGGAATTGATTTTAAATTTGGTTATTATTATTCTCTCAGAAAGAAGTGTTTCACTGTGCAAAACACTAGCCAAATCATAAACTAATCAAGCTTCAAGATAAATATCTATTGAGAACGATACTTTCATAGTGTAGGGAGTGGTCTTTAATGAGTATATCCTTGCAGTGATTCTCATTGAAGTTGCTTCTTCATTCTAATCAACTAACGGCTAGTTGCACGAAAACAGATCAAAGCAGAATTGGTTGAACATTTGGTTGAACCTTATCTCCTTAGATAACGATAACTATAACTATAAGAAGATGACAAGAAAAGTCTCTCCTTTCCTGATTATTTCACAATTTCATTCATTTTATGAATAATCTTCGCTCATTAACATGATCATGGTTGACGATGCACTCTGAGAATTCTCCATTGATGAGGAAAGTCGGGAGGTTCTGTTAATGAAGGTAGGATGGCATTTTTCATCGCAAAGATCAATCAATGCTCTTCTATTCATCGTTTAAATCGTGGAAGTGGGCAGATCTAAAATTGAATTCATTCTATTGAACAAAGGATATAATGATGCTTTTTGATGGAAATAAGTAGTAAGAGTTTAATAGGAGAATAATTATTTTGAGACATTGTGCCTGGATCATTGAGTGTCATAGATTCGAATTTATATTCGAATAACTACTGTTAAAACACTGAAGAAGTTAGAAATACACATGATCAGAGATTTGAACTACTGTACTGATTTTGAAATTCACAACTTGTCGACAATTATATGTGAATCAATAGAACTTAATAGTTTACTCTGTATGGTGAATGAGTCGGAATCAAAATTTAGAACAGACAGCTTAAATCACGTGTCGGCGCAAGAAGGACAGACAGTCTGTGTGATAACTCACAAGACACAATGTTTCAAAGTATAATTTGTTAGATATTTGAATGATATTTTGATTTATTGTTTCGTATTGGAATAGCTACTGTTCTAGCACTAAACGAAAGAAATCACATGCATGTGAAGGAGTCACCATCTTCATGAACACTTCTTTACTGGCGTGTTTTTCCAAACCCAATACTTCGTCTCATTCAGAGATCTTGGGTTTCATGAGACTACCACTCACAAAAAAAACAATTTTGACAAAACCACATGAGCAATACTCATTTATGGCGTGGGTGATGCAGTAAGGAATTGTAATAATGAAAATAATAATACTGTCTGACTGAAGACGGAATCGGAACCCATGACCGGTGCAATGATGGCACCGGTTGATGTCGCGATTGAAATTGTGACTTCCAAACCACTAGACTAGACTTTACTATGATGATAGCTCAATAAATCTATTAATATTAATAAATTCATTAAATGGAGGATCCTACCACCTATCCTACATCAATATTTTACAACTGAGTTTTTGAAAGAAAAGGGGGATTGCAAGGTCGCTGTGTTTGTGGTGGTGGGGGGCGGGCATGTTTGTGAAACCATGATCATTCCTCCCAACTCGAAGATTCACACAAAATTTGTTCGTTTCTCCAATAATATACTGTATTTTAGTGAATATTCTATAAGAAAGATCGGCAAAGCCATCTAGTAAGTTGGATTTTAACAGTCACTGATTGGAGATAAGATAGGCCTATACTAGTTCCTTCATTATTATTGAGTTAAGCGCAGTACCGGTAGCTTATTGCATGAAGCATGAGTCAAGTTATGTATAACTATGAGTCAATAACATAGTATGACTATGACTCAATAGATGTTTACAAAGTTGAAAAGAACTACAGTATAAGCAATTAGAGAGTTAAAATATTGTATGTAGGCCTATTCCTCGGACAATTTTCAAAGATTTGATACTATTTTCCTAGAATATGTTTTGGTACCGTAGTTGAAAAATAACTTTGGAAACATGAAATCCGTTTTACATCTTTTCAGTGCTGAAATCCCTATCGTGGCTATCATTGACTCGGTATCGGTATCAATCATGCAATGGATTGTACAGTGTTGGGTTTTTCAAAAAACCCAAGAGTGTCTCAATTAAATTCCCGATTTCAAACTGATTAATTCATTATTAAGGATGACTCAACATTAACAAACCACATAAAAATTATTCACAGCAGACTGTGAATAATTAAAATCCATAATGAATATTGAAATGTGCTTCTTTATAGGTGCACAGGTGGCATGTGATACATCTCAATTCCCAAACAGTGTGCAAGGTATCTTCTGTCACTAAAGCTACATCAGCTGATATCTATTTTAATTATCAAGTGATGGAAGAGGAAAATATGACTTAATTGTTATCTACTTTCTTCCATTACCTATTGACTTTGTCAAGTCGATATCAGCTGCTGCAGCTTCAAAGACAGAAACTACCTTGAAGACAGAAGCTTCCTTCTCCTTGAAACAGAAGCTTGACAGAAACAAGTTGAAAACACAGTTTAAAATTAGTCGTTAGATGTCATCCGTGCACCTAATGTTGGACATATTAAACATTTTCATTATGTGAACATTTTTAAAAGTTCATGAACTTAATTAGGTCTACAGTATTGTGTGAGCAGTTTAGTAAGCTATGCAATTTGTTGATGGTAAGCCTATTTCAAAATAGATAAAATCAATCTTTTTGAAATCGGATCCATCATCAAGGATCGTCCTATATTATACTGTATGTCCTTATTAATTATAATTACCTGAGTGAATGTGTTGTAGTAGTAATATCACAGTATTATAGTGCATTCACTCAAGACAATTAATGTATTGATTTGTTATTCAAGTCTTGAAATTAATATGTTTGAAATTGCAAATATTGTAGGACACACAATGCATTGTATTGAGTGAGGGAGATGGATGAGAGAAACGAATATTGATGCTACCTGTTCCAATAGTTTGCTCCTGGTGAGTGATGATGCTAATATAGTGAAATTGAAGCTTTTCCTTGTTATTGGTTATTGTCTCTGAATATGAGCGCTGTTCAACACATGCATATCATATGATCAACAATATAGGTAATATCTTGTTATAAGCATCATTATACTATAGGAATAAATAATACGAAGAATATGAAATTCAATTACATTTGGTTTTATGTTTCATCTTCAGCAACCTATTGTAAATGCATCATTTTACAAAAACCTTTGTCAACTATAATAAATTATGTGTGGATGTAATTATTCAAAAGCTATTGCCTATTGGCTACAAAGGCAAAATTCCAAATCAATTTCTTTGGCTTTCAATTTCAGATACTGTAGCCTACTTTCGAAAGATTAGAACTTCCCTTACACCGATCCCGTTTGAAGAAAAATAAGGTAATATTGAATCATATCTGCGATCATCATAATAGGCGGCTCAAATAACAACAATATATTACATCCAATATCGTATGGTTGATGATTGTTAGAAGGTAATAACTGGCGGTCAAAAGCGGATAACCATAATTATTAACCTGCCAGCCTCGCTCATCAAAGTTTAGATAAGAAAATCAGCAATTCATGAATTAATATATTCTTGTGATGCATAGATAAAATAATTTTCAAATTTGAGATATATTGCGTTTTGACTGACGCGCCAGAGCTTGGAGAAGATAGAATTTTACCTTTAGAGTTTAGCTATAGATATAGACGGATATAGAAACAGCCTGAGACGTGATATTCCTTTCCGTTCCGACTAACGGAATAGAGAACTCGGCAAGCTTAAAAATTATGAATAGATCAGATTTGAACATTCCGAATTCTCCTACAAAAAACATTTAATTTTATAACGCATTGCTGATGGCCTTCGTCATTTACCTAGTTCCTCATTGGTCTTCAGTGGTCAATGTAGCAATGGAGGAGGATGTGATGGTGAAAACGCTCCGTCAGTAGTTATTCTACGGTGCTCAAGATAAATACAGCATAGATCAACAAACACAATTGAATAAATAAAGTACTAATTGATAAATTTCTGTGGTAAATAATACCTTCAACAATGTAGCCGCTGAGCGAAATGAGACCGAACACGATGGTGTTGATCATGACAATGACGCTCAGGTCCATGGTGCCTCTGCTTCCTTTGCCCTGATCTATATCCAAGCTAGCAAGAACAAGAACAACATTCGCTCTAAAATAGGTCACAAACACAAAAAATCGTAAAAAACAACAAAAAAGTTACAATAAGCGAACAGAACCGTAAATAATACAAATCAACACCCGCGGAAAAAAGAAAAAGTTTTTTGAGACTAGGTCAAAATTGACGTGTCTCAAAAAACAACAGAGCTGGTACTCAAATCTGAGTAAACTGCCTATTTTTTTGTAAAAATAACAAGTATATTCTAGAAAGAACGCGTCTGTAGTAAGATAATTCGAACTCTACACTTAGCAAGCTTAGGAACACTGTTACCTGCTACTGTTTTGTGTACACACACTGTTCTGTATCTGTACGGTGTATGCTAAGGCTGCGATGCGATCAACAGTTCAAGCTTGCCAACTCAACAACACTAATCACAAACAAAAACTACAGTGCGCATGCGCTGAATCACTCACCAATGCTTTTCTGTTCGGAATCCATTTCCCGTCCCAAATCCTTCTTTTCAACAGGTAACAAATCACAAAAAGAAATTAAAAGCATTCGCCCGTTCTCAAAATTATTCCTCTCTTCTTCACAACTAAATACGAACGAACAACTGCACTCAAGAATCGATCAATGAGTAGCCTGAGAAAAATACTGTATGCTTTTCACTGGTTATTTTACTACTTTTCACTGTTTTTAAGGTATGCGCACACCGATGCGTACAAATTCGTTGCGGAATTTTCAAGAACTCAGACTGCGGTTTCCAAACGAAGTTTTCGTTGCGAAATATTAGAGCACTGGGAAGCGAAATAATCGCAATGTGGAGCGCAGGAATATTCGAGTTGACTTAAATATGTTGTTTACAAGGCAGACGAAACTAGTGTAGTTTCAGAACTTGCCACAAAATTCGCAACACGAAAAAGCGCTGCAAATGCTGCATATAGCAAAGGCTGCAAATTATTCACAAGGGAATATTTCGCAACGCATTGCCACAGTATACATACAGTATGGAAACTTGGCGCAAAAATCCGCCATCTTGTTAGGAAGCTCCGCATTGTAATAGTATTGATGAGAGGTTCGGATCACTTTACTGATCCGGATCAATTGATCTCGTTCACTGCCACAAATAATAATAATTACAGTTTATAATGCACCAGTGCACAATGATTAACAAGGTAAGCTACTCAATAAACGTACACTTCAACGGAATAAGTGACAACTGAGAATTAAAAAAACTATTATTAATGTATCTCAAAAATTAAGAAACTCCAAGCCACTACAAAAAATAAAAACAAAAATTCAAATCAAATCAAATCTTTATTTGTCCCAAAAACATAATTACAATGACAAAATTGGTTATAAATGAAAAAAGTAAAATACAATATAAAATGAAAAAGAAAAATACCATTAATAGGATTATACATAACTATATTAAAAACGGGAAGTCCCTGCAAGGTTCGAGGAACCTGAGCGCTGAGGCCGAGTGTTCAATGCTTAACAGTATATGAAAATAATAATGGGATATTATTAAGAAATAGGGAAAAGAAAGAGTGAGTAAGGAAGGGAAGAGAAAGAGCAGAGTGAAGGTATAGGGGAGAGTACAGAATAGTTGAAGATTACATAAAAAACATGAGAAGTCTTTATAATAATAATAATAATAAATTTATTAGCCAAAAAACAGGATGTCACAATTTTCATGTCGATAAACTCTTCAACTGAGTAAAAGGGGTTCTTCAAGAGAAATATTTCTAAAATCTTTTTGAACCTCCTGTGATTAAGTTGCCTCACCTCAATAGGAAGCCTATTCATCAATTTAATTGCAACATTCGAGGGACTTTGATCAGTTTTATGCAGTCTGCTTCGTGTTACATTGAGCGTCTGATTGGATCTTGTATTATAAGAATGAATTGCATTTCTCAACTCCATTTTCTCTGGATTTGCTTTCAGGAATAGTAAGCATTGCAATATATATAATGAATATAGAGTTAGAATTCGAAGACCTTTATAAATATCTCTACAATGTTCCCGATTCCGCGCCCTGGCGATGACTCTGACAGCCCTCTTCTGCATTATGAAAATGTCTTGTGCTTGTGAAGAACAGCCCCAGACTATAAGGCCATATGAAATGTATGGATGAAAAATACCAAAATAAGCCTGACGTAGTCCATGTTGGTCCAGCTCCCCACATAATCGTTTAAGGGCAAACACACCGCTGCTCAACCTACTTTTCAGAACAGCAATGTGTTGTGCCCAACTTAGAGTAGGGTCAATAATTATTCCTAGGAATTTCTGCTCCTTACCAGTATCATTTGTTGCTGATCCCCTTTTGAGCCTAAAAGTGACTGTTGAGGTTTTGGCTTTGTTGAGGAACAGTTCGTTGGCATTCAACCAAGTTTGCACCGACTCCAGATTCCTCTCCGACAGTGCCACAGCTTGAGCATCATTTTTATGCTTATTAAGAACTGTGGTATCATCGGCATACAAATATACTAAACTATGAGGAAATTACATTGCCAAAATTACATTGTTCGAGATTATCCATGTATGAATTTCAATTAGCAGTTTTCTATTCAATTTACTAGTGATAAAATGGTTAGGAATAACATTGATGAGCTTTGATACCTGATATAAAAATTGTTTTCTACACATTGATAAAATAGTATCTGTAATTTGAAAGGTAATAGATGAGGGACGGAGGTTATATGGTGAAACACGCAGGTTGAAAAGATTCATATGCTTATTTATGTAGATGATTAAATTTTTGATGTAAAGCTGCCTGACAGTTAAAACATCTAGCTCACTAAACAGGTACTCACTTGGATAGAGTCTGGGTTTTCCCAATATAGCTCTTATAATGTGTTTTTGAATTACAAAAAGTTTCTCCAAGTGGTTTGAGTATGTTCCACCCCAAATTTTTATTCCATATTGCAGAAATGATTGAATGTAGGCAAAATATATGAGCCTTGAGATTTTTTTATTACTAACTTGGCTGATATTACGGAATTTACTTATCCAATGTCTGAGTTTGTTACATGTACTATTGATGTGAACATCCCAACGCAAATGTTGATCAATCATTACACCCAAATATTTAACACGATGTTCTCTATTAAGCTTTGAGCATGTACAATTTATCCAATCAGACTCTTTGCAATTTACATTATGGATTTTAATGGAATCCAAACCTTGCGGCTGGCCTATAGAATTTGGAGAGAAAGACATGAAATTACTTTTTTTTATGTTCAATGTTAATATATGCTCATCAAACCAGGATTTTACTATTTTAAGTCCGGATTCTGCTGCTTTTTTAGTATCCTCCCAATTCGTTTCACTGAATAACAATGAAGTGTCATCAGCAAAAGCAATAATAAATAAATAAATAAATAAATAAATAAATAAATAAATAAATAAATAAATAAATAAATAAATAAATAAATAAATAAAAAATAAATAAATAAATAAATAAATAAATAAATAAATAAATAAATAAATAAATAAATAAATAAATAAATAAATAAATAAATAAATAAATTTTATTGTCATAAACCAACATTGGTAATTGACAAAGTCACACAGTAAACAAAATATAGAACACAAAATACATTCATTCAGGTACTATCAAAAAATTCGTTCAAACAATAAAACGGTCTTCCAACAAGCCAATTAAATAGTAATTTCTTGAAATGAACAATGTTAGCACAACATTTGATCTCTGTAGGTAACTTATTATAGATTCTTAGTCCTATGCTGTCATAATGCTTCATGCTTGTGGAGAGACGTTGATATGGTATGTCAACTTGATGTTTATATCTTGTATCATGAGCATGAATTTTGCATCTTGTCTTCAAATTAGGTAAGTTTTTCATTGTATAAATAGTTACATTGTAGATATACAAATTCATGACTGTCAATAGTTTAAGTTTCTTAAAAAGAGGTCGACAGTGGCTCAGATAGTCTGCACCTGACAAAACTCTGACTGCTTTTTTTTGCAATAATAATACTTTGTTCATGTGGCTGCTATTCCCATATATTAAGATACCATAGGCAATTATGCTTTGAAAAAAGGCAAAGTATGAGTTCCTGAGATATTGTTCTGGAACTAAAGTTTTCAATTGTCTCAGTAAATAAATAACTCTAGCTAGCCTACCAGTAATGAAATTTATGTGGGGTTCCCAAGTCAACTTGGGGTCAAACATTAATCCAAGGAATTTGATACTATTGCTGTTGTTTAGTGTGTGATCTCTCTGGCTAAATGTCAGAAACTGAGTTTTGTCTTCATTAAATTTGAAGCCATTCGCTCTGAACCATTTGGAAGCTTCTATTAACATATTAGCTGTCATATTCTTTAGTGTGTGTGCATCTGAGTGAGAATGAAGAAAAGTGGTATCATCAGCGTACAACACAGTCTTACTATTGAGTGAGAGAGGGAGATCATTAATCATAATCACAAATAAGAGAGGTCCCAAAATTGATCCTTGGGGGACACCATACTTCACTCTGGCAAAGATCTGATTTATTATTGCCCACACATACAACCTGTTTGCGTTCACTAAGGTAGGACCTAAAGAGACTGAGACTCTTCCCAGTGATTCCATAAAATGCCAATTTATCCAGCAGGATATTGTGTTCCACGCAGTCAAATGCCTTGCTCAGGTCACAGAATGTGGCCTGAGCAAAACACTTACTCTCAAATGATTCAATCACAAATTTTATCAGGGAATCAAAGGCGTCAGTGGTAGATCTTCCCTTCACAAAACCAAATTGATGTTCTGATAACACTCTAATATTTATCAAATATTCGTATACCTGTATGTACATGACAATCTCTAGCACTTTTGAAAACACAGGCACTATCTGAATAGGTCTGAAGCTAGACGGTTCTTCTTTAGAACCTTTCTTATAAACCGGAACGACCTTGGACACTTTTAACACATTAGGAAAAATACCTTTTGAAATGCAGATGTTTAGACATCGAGTCAGTGCTGGTACCACTGCACCTGCAATACTTTTAAGAAGGCAACTGGATAGGCCATAGAAATCCTCGCTTTTAGATGGCTTTAGATTATGAACCACTCTAGAGATAACTTCTTGACTGACCTCATGAAAACTAAAAGTGGCATTATGCTCTTTATCAACACTTCCATTTAGCATTTCGATGGCTGATATGGATGGCTTTACTATCTTTTCATGAACATCATCAACCGACTGTATGAAATATTCATTCAAGATATTTGGCATTGGAGTAGTGAAATCTTGAACACTATTACTTGAAGATATCGTTTTGATTATTTGCCATGCTTTCCTGCAACTGTTATTCGAGGACTCTATAATTGAAACAATAGACTCTCTCTTGGCCTCATCTAATGATTTTTTGTAAAGTGCTCTACATCTTTGATATACAGTTTTAGCATGTTCAGTATTTACTTTTTTAAAGTTTTCATGAGAGATAGTCAATAAAATCTTCATCCTTCCAAGCTCAGGTGTACACCAGTCAGCCTTACGTTTGGTTCTCTTTCTATTCTTAACTAAGGAGACACCATTTTTTAATTCTAACTTGAGAAGATCATTAATGTAGATTAGGAAGAGAATCGGCGACAAGACTGTTCCTTGTGGAAGACGGTAATCAGTGAGTTGTTCAAGGCTGGTTTTACTATCAATTTTGAGCAATTGGAATCTATTTTTTAAATAGCTCTTAAATAATTCAAGGGCTATTCCTCGAATACCCAACTTTTCCATTTTTATCAGAAGTTTTGAGTGAGGAATAGTGTCAAAAGCTTTAGCAAGGTCTAAAAATATGGCTATTGTTTTATTTTTGTTATTGAAATTTTCTGTAATTTTCTGTGTTAGAAGAGATATTGCATCTACTGTACTTTTTTTAGACTGAAACCCAAATTGATTTTTGTGAATTATATTATGCTTTAGGAGATAGCTAACTAAACGGTATTTTATTAACTTCTCAATAATTTTGGAAAAAGTACTCAACAAGCTGATTGGACGATAATTTGATGGATTAGAAGCATCACCTGATTTATGTAGGGGTATGATATTGGCCAATTTTAAACTATCAGGGAAAAACCCCTCCGCAAAACATTGATTTATTATCACCTTCAATGGTTTTATAATATGTGGTGAAATAGTTTTTAAAATCCTATTGCTAATATTGTCAATTCCTGGAGCTGAGTTATTGTTTAGAGAGTTTATTGTAGCAGTAATTTCATTTTCATTGGTAGGTCTCAAGAAGAAAGAGTTGTAATGCTCCACACATGAGTCCTTGAAATGATTACATGTTGTTGCAATGGGATTATTTAACTTCAATTTCTCAGCATAAAGTTTTCCTACGCGAGCAAAATGTTGATTTAGTGTATCAGCTTCTATTTTGGAATTTTTTTAGTATGTCTTCTACCTAACAATTCATTTAAAGTTTCCCAGATTTTCTTAGAGTTGTTTATATTCTGATTAATTTTATTCTTATAATACTCACATTTATTCTGTTTTATTAATTTATTAAGAAGATTTCTGTAATTTTTATACTCATTTCTTAAACGGTCATTGAAAGGCTGCTTTGAAAGTGTTTTAAACAATTTGTCCCGTTTTTTAATGGAATGTACAAGTCCACGCGTAATCCAAGGTTTAAGGGGTTGTAATTTATGCGGAATCTTTACTGTAACTGTTGCAAGTTTAATGTGATTTGATATTTTGTCAGTTAAAATTTGCATTGCTTCATTCACATGTAATTGTCATCTAATAAGTTATCCCAGTTTTCAGTTTCAATGGATAATATTAATTTATTGAAATCTATTTTATTGAAAGAATTATTTTTACTTACAATCTTGTCAGTTGAAAGATCAATGTGGATGCTGACACAAAAGTGATCAGTGATGTTTGTTTTTATTACTGAACTTAATACACTGTCAGGATTGAAAGAGGAATTCTTTAAAAATATGTGATCGATAATCGATTCAGTGCCGTTTTGAACTCTAGTAGGCTTGTTTATGTATGATTTAAAACCATTCAAAGATAAAATTCCGAAATATTCATTAGTCGCAAGCGTAGACTTATTCAGATGTATATTCAAGTCACCGGCAAAAATTATATTGGGCTTATTTTTGATAAAATACAAACAATCATTCAAACAATTGAGAAAATTATCCACATTGGTTGAAGGAGACCTATAAACAGCGATAAGTGTTATCTTATCCTTCGCACCTGGCACTTGTACATCCAAAAGAATTGAGTTAGATTCTTTTATTTCGTAATCCAACTCATCTACTATAAAATTACATTTGAAAAAGACACAAATTCCATCACATTTATTTGTTTTACATGGCTTGTTAACCACTGAATAACCATTCAAATTAAAATTAAAATCATCCTCTTCAACTATCCAAGTCTCACTGAGGATAATAATATGAAACTCTAATGAACAATTACTGATAATGTATGACAGCTCATCAAAATTCTTTCGCAAACTTCTTATGTTTACGTGGATAATGTTGAGGTAAGATTGATTATCACTACTACCAAACAACTCAATCTGAGATTGAAAAATATCCTCTATTATAATAGTATGTGAGTCTCAAGAGAAATATGCTCTTCAGGGTCATTTATAAGAACCATACAATAAAAGGAAAAATTAATGGGAAAACGAAAAATAAGCTATTTAAAATCTTGTAATAAAGGAGAAACTTAAAAAGGAATTAAGAAGGAATAGAATTAACTCTGAGAAAAGAATAGGAGAAAGTTAAAGTTAAAGTAGATAAGAAAGTCTATTACTATTAATGAAAGAAAGAAAAAATACAGAGCTCGGTCATCTCGTGACACATATCGCCACATTTAAATATATATATCAGTCTTTAAATAATAGAAACCAGTAAATACAGTGTAGTAATACATTTATTCAAATGGTTTGAGGTCCTCCTCGTTAGTTATACGTTTTACCGGAGAGTCTTGTTGTTTACGAATGAGAATCTTTGCATCACTCACCCAGACATAAGCTAATTTATTGTTCTTTTTAAGATCTCTAGCTTTATTGAGAAGAAATTTGTTGTATGCAGTGAGATGATAGTTCACATAGATATAACCTGGTGGAAGATTTCAGTTCAAGTCTCCATTTTTCAAGTGTCCTTTTGCTTTCGCCGCACATTTCCAATTAATTTTGGCAGTTCTTGACGTGAAGCGAACTATTATAGATTTTGTCTTATTTTTAGAAGAAGGAACCCTATGAGCAACAGAGATATCGTCTCTTTTGAACGGAGTATTAATCGCTCTAGCAACAGATTCTAGGATTGTGTACACATTTTCATTTTTTGTCTCCGGAATCCCTGCTATCTCCAAGTTGTCCAAACGAGTGTACTGCTGTATTTCATTAATGTCTCTTCGAAGTTTAATATTTTTAAATTCATGCTTCTTACACTGCTCTTTCACTGATTTGTTTTCTGCGCGCACAGTTTCCAATGACGATTTCAAACTTTCAACAGTTGAATTGAGAGTCGTAATGATTTTACTCAACTCTTCGAGTTTATCATTAAATACCTTAGTAAGGGTGTTTTCGATAGTTTTTGTCAAAGTGGACTCAAGATCGTTGCTGTCGGTTGAAGAAGATTTTTCTTTACATCCGTCGCACTTCCAAGTTGATTTCTTCACTCCGAGTTTTCTAAAATTCTCTAACGTACGAATTTTAGTACATTTTGGATGGAAAAAATTCCTACATCCACAGCATTCTAGAATATCTTTCGAGTTGTTGAAATCCGATTCACACTTGTAACAAACATCAGCCATGGCAAACAAAAAAATTGATTCGAAATAATTAAATAACACAGAAAAATAATTGACGATCGTGTACGAGATGGCACGCTTAACAAACTATCACAGTAGTTATCATACAGATAAGGCAACTCGAAAAGCACGACCAAATATTAATGGAAATCATGATACCCTAAAACTATAATTATTACTGATAGAACGGTACTGTACATAGAAGCGGAAAGATGAGTTGAGTTAGGAAAGGAATACAGTACATATATTTTTATTTGTAAATCACCATTTTTTTCAAAAAGTAACAGAATTTCATCAAATAGATTCAAAATTGAACAAACAAATATATTTTAGAGTTCGGTGATTTGCCCTCTCAATCTTATTTTCACAGGTTTCGTTTTTATAATTGTGGGTTATACCGACATAAGGTTTTTCTTGTGCGTGGGTGATGGAAAAAAGGGTGGGTGATTGATGAGATGAGTTCATGCCCATACCAGCGGAATTCGAACCCACGACCAGGTAAAGTGTAGAAGGCTGAAGTAGCATAACCCAGACCATACGAAAAACCATTCCGGCTTGTATGAGTGTCAAAATGTAATTGAGTGTGAGAATTAATATTTGTATGTTGAGAAAAATGTAGGCCTAAACATTGATTTGAGAATCTATAATCTTCATTGTTTTTATCGACTTAATTTTCTAATTTGTTGAATTGCAATAATTTTCTTTTTTTCTGTATAGTAGTCGAGGTGATGTTGTGGTATTTATCCATATTTAATAAGAATATATATATATATATATATATATATATATATATATATATATATAGCACATAACAGAAGACACTTTAAAGTTTGTAATATAAATTAAAACAGGAGACATAAGACATGAATAGATTGAAAACACTTAAAAACTTACATTAGAAATGGGGGAAATTTTCCTAAGGTTGGATTCAAAACTGCAGTCTGCTCGGTTGAGGAAGAAGACTCAGTCTCCGAAAATTTCCCCCATTTCTAATGTAAGTTTTCAAGTGTTTTCAATCTATTTATGTCTTGAGTCTCCTGTTTAAATTTATATATATTATATATATATATATATATATATATATAATATATATATATATATATATATAGTAGAACTTAACAGAAAACACTTTAAAGTTTTATAATATAAATATAAACAGGATACACAAACACTTTAATTATATATTATTAATATATATATATAACAGAAGACACTTTAAAGTTTGTAATATAAATAAAAACAGGAGACACAAGACATTAATAAATTGAAAACACTTAAAAACTTACATTAGAAACAGGGGAAATTTTCCTAAGGTTGGATTCAAAACTGCAGTCTGCTCGGTTGAGGAAGGAGACTCAGTCTCCAAAAATTTCCCCCATTTCAAATATATATATATATATATATATATATATATATATATATATATATATATATATATATTAGAATGTTACTTAACAGAAAACACTTTAAAGTTTTATAATATAAATATAAACAGGATACACACGACACGATTAAAAACACTTGAAAACTTACATTTAAATGAGAACTTTCCGGGGCTGGACCCCTTTGTCAATCAACCAGGAAGTCTCGTTTAAATGTAAGTAAAATTCTCGTTTAAATATAAGTTTTCAAGTGTTTTTAATCGATCCGTGTCGTGTGTATCCTGTTTATATATATATATATATATATATATATATATATATATATATATATATATATATATCTTCTTCTTCTTCTTCTTCTTCTTATTTGGCATTACAACCCAGCGTGGGTCACAGCCTCCCTCAATTTCCGCCTCCAAGCATCTCTGTCCACCGCTGCACTTTTCCATCTTTGCACCCCAATTACTGCTGCATCCTTATCCACTACATCTATTCATCTTGTTCTGGGTCGCACTTTCCTTCGCCGGCCATATATTTTCCCTTCCATTGCCATCTTTGGGGGGTAGGCATCGTCAGCTCGTACCAGGTGTCCTGCCCACCTCAGCCTGCAAACTCGCATCACAGTGGCTATATCTGCATACTGGTACAGCCTATGAAGTTCGTCATTATGCCTCCTACGCCAGACTCCTGCTTCCTGTATGCCTCCAAACACTCTTCTCAGGATCTTTCTTTCAAAGACGCCCAGCATTCTTTCATCCGCCACCGTAGTTGCCCATGTTTCACTACCATACAGTAAGACAGGCATGATGATTGTTCTGTATAGCAGCAGCTTGGTCTTTCTACTGAGAGTACATTCTTTCATCAGAGTTGATAGCGTGTAATAGCATCTATTGGCTAGCATAACCCTTCACCTTACTTCTTTACTTGAATCGTTTCTGGAGTTTATAGAAGATCCCAGGTATACAAACTCTTCTATGATTTTGAAGTTTTTCCCCTGGATCTCTATGCTTTGGCCATTCTCTCGCCCTTCTCCAGAGTTGGAGGCCACCATAACTTTGGATTTATTCTCATTTACTACCAGACCGATTCTTTTTGCAGCTTCCTCCAACCGTGTGTAGGCGTCCTTCATAGCTACTGGCGATCTACATGCAATGTCCACATCATCTGCATACGCTAATATCTGAGTCAGTCTATTGTACAGTGATCCTCTAGTATTAATTTGCGAGTCCCTGATTACTTTTTCTAGAGCAAGGTTGAAAAGCAAACATGAAAGGGCATCCCCCTGCCTTACACCATTTTCCACTTCAAAGGGCTCCGATAAGCTACTTCCAATCCTTACATAACATACCACCTTCTTCATTGTCATCTGCACCAGTCTCACAAGCTTCCTTGGCATATTCATCTCCACCATAGCCTCATACAATTTACCCCTAATGATACTATCGTAAGCTGCCTTAAAGTCTATAAAAAGGTGATGGGTTTTAATATCGAATTCAAGTGTCTTTTCCAGGATTTGCCGGAGCACATATATTTGGTCTATAGTGGAGCACCCTTCTCGAAATCCAGCTTGATACCCTCCTACCTCTCTATCTGTATACACTCTCAATTTTCCATATAGGAGATTTTAAAAAATTTTATAACCTATATTCACTAGTGTAATACCCCTGTAGCTCTCACAATTCAGTCTATCTCCTTTCTTGTGTATTGTGTATTGGACACCTTTGGTCCACTCATCTGGCATTTCCTCACTGCTCCATATCTTGCATACTAATCTATGCATCTCTTCTTTGAGAGTGTTACTACCAAGCTTAAACAATTCTGCAGCTAGCCCATCTAGGCCTGGAGCTTTATTATTCCTCAATTTCTTTATTGAGTTCTCCACTTCCTCCAGCGTGGGTGGGTCTTCCTCCATCTCATCCCCATGCATCACTTCCACTGTCACTTCTGTATTCAACTCAGAATTCTTATTAAGTATTTCTATAGAATACTCTCTCCATCTATCCAGTGCCTGCGATCTTTCTGCAATAATTGCTCCATCCTTCCCTTTGCATATCATTACTCTAGGGGCGAATCCTCTACGCTGATTACTTACAAAGCTGTATATATATAAGCTAAATAATGCGTTCCGCAAGATTTCTTTTTAAAAATAAATCTTTATTTTCACAAAACACAAAATTTGGAATAAAACAATTTAAACAAGTGAATTTTGATAAAGTGAGTACCTCGCTTCGATGTTGTAAGCAGGACTGACGCTCAATGCGTGGGAAAGCTGGCTCCAACAGTTCTAGGAGAGTTCCAAGAAGTTGTATAGAAACTGCTGACTGCTGTAGGTTCTCACGATGTAACTCCTCCCTCACTAAAGAGAACTTCGGGGGTTGGTAGCGAAGTTCTTGTAGGAGGTTGCTGTCCTCTTTTGGAGCTTCTTTTGTACATGGTGAAAATCACGCAAAGAACAATCACAATGTACAAAATCGTTGTGAAAACATTGATGTCGGTGGTTAAATATGATTTTCGGATAACCGGAGACACTTGAATGTTTTTAAATTGGTTAAAGTTGTCTAAATTTTTCAAATGAATTTGGAAATCTGGAATTTGATGATCTTGAAGTTCTAATTGTATGTTTTCTAGAAATTTTGGATGTCCTCTCGTTTGGGAAGAGTGGAACAGAGGTTTTCCTCGATAGTAAATTTTTCCTTCGGCTGTATTGATGAAATAAATTCCTTGAAGTGTTATCACAGTGGTTTCGGTTTTCGTTTCGATGTGGAAGGTCTCCAATTTTGGTAAGACTGCCAAATATTTCGGGAATCCATTTGATGAGGTTCTCTTCAATTTGGACGGCGGTGAATTTACAGTTGGTGGAACCAGTAGATATGATAGCCTCTTCACATTGCAGTTGTTGATGGGAGATGGCTTCGGATGAGCACAGAGAGCATTCGTTATCTCCTATCAATCTACATTTTTTATACAATCCTTCTGAAGATTTCAATAAATATTTGTTTTGTGGAAGTATTGTTACAAAATTTGATTCTACTTTACTTGGAATTGGTAATAATTCAAAAAGGTCCAAAGTTACTTCTTCTACAATCGGAAATTCGAGAAAATAAATGATTTCGTTCTTAATTAGCTTACAGTCTACATTGATCAATTTTTCTATTTCTAACATCTTATTATACTTGATTTCCAATGGGAATTTCTCATCATAGAATTTTGAAATTTTTACAAGTTCATTGAATAATTCTTTAGTAGACATTATACTAGGGTGCAGAACGCCTAATTTACAAAATGCAATAGAATTTTCAATGTCATGAACTACGTCTAATAAAATATTATAAGCTATAAGTAATTGGTTCAAAATATCTTTAATTTTTCTAATTCTACAAAATCGTTTAAATCATCATTAATAATCAAAAATTTCTCTTTCAATTCATTGAAGTTTTGGTTCACAAGTTTAATTGTTTCATTGAATTCTACAATAGTGTTTTGACTGATTGAATAGTGGTTTGATATTTGATTGGCTAAATTATCTTGATTATTATACAGTTCGAGAATCAACTTATCGTATTTGTGTTCGTCATATAAGTCTAAATTACCAGTGATAAATTTTAAAACAGATCCAAGACTATTTATTGAACCTCTTTTATTGCGTTCGACGTTTTCATTGTAAAACAAAATTATTTCCAATTTTTCTTTAATAACAGACTTTTTATGGTTGATGAATTTCAAATAGTTGATTGCATCTCTTAATTTACTATTGTTTTCTGTAACGAAATAGGTTTTTTAACTTTTTCAATTTTTCTTTCAAAAATAGTGAGAAACCTCATCATAGTAATTATTTAAATTTTCAATTTCTGAATACATTGATTTCAAATCATAATTATGTACAAAAACGTGCGAGTTATATACAAGTTTGGCTTTGCCAAGGTTAATTGGTACAATTCCAGAATTGATAGTAACATTCTTAATGTATATTGCTGTTCCAGATTTTGCTGCGTACAGGATGAAGAGGGACCTGGAAAAGGATTGTCATTGTCAATAGTCAGTTGAGTCACTGTCTTAGGTTTTTCAATGTCATTAGTTTTGATAATTTTTCTAGGTCTTTTAATTTTGGAAAGGTGTATTTTAGATTTTGTGTTATGGTGTCTCGGTACGATTTTAGCTGTTTTAAGGTCTCTGTTCACAGATTCGATTTTCTCTTTGCTATATTTGTTTTTTGTCTTACTCTGTTTCTGCATATTTTTAATGAAGATATCGGATGGAATTTCAGGCAATGGTTCTCTATTCTCGTTTACTTTCTCGATAACCTTTTCTTTAGTTGCTTGATTCGTTTCTCTAATGTGTTTATAGAGCTTTTTGGTTTTTTCCCCTGTGTTGATTGACTTAGTCATTCATCATCTGTTTGCCAATGTCAATGTCAAATAAGGCATTTGCGTTTATGTGTCCGTTTAGAATTTCAAATGGAGTTAGTTTTGTTACAGAGTGAATACTATTATTGTACGCTAAAATTGCATGTTTCACTTTTCTCTCGATAGAATCGTCTTTGAATTGAGCTTGATTATTGAGTCTAATATGCTCGACAAGGGTTGAATGTAATCTTTCACACATGCCGTTTGACTGGGGATGCTGTGTGCTGATAAAGTGAATCTTTATCTTATGAAGTGTCATCAATTCTTTAACCACATTATTAGTGAACTCTGTGCCATTATCTGAAACTATAATTTCTGGAACACCGTGATACTGAAGAAATCCAGTAGCTTATCAACTATTTCAATTCCTTGTGCACCAGCAAGTGGATAGGCTTGTGCATAACGTGAAAAACTATCTATTATCGTCAAAAATTTTCTTTTGTCAAAAGTAATGCTATCAATATGAATAGTTTGAAGTGGTTTTGAAGCAGTGGGGGTGAGATTCATTTCCAAGTTCAAGGGTACTCTTCCGTATTTTGTTTTAAAGCAAATGTCGCATCTATTGATGAAATTTTGAATTCTGTTTCGAGTATTTGGCCAGTAGTACTTTCTTTTAATTTGCTCATAAGTTTCTTGAATTCCACGATGATTATTCTTTCCGACATGATAGTTATCGATTATCTCTTTCATCTCTTCCTCGTTTGTAACACCAATCAGTTTTTTCGTACAACGTACTAGTTTGAGTTGTGTATTTTTGAAATAAGTGGCAATTACTACAGTGAATCTTTCGTAGAAATCATTTTCAAAGTATAGACAATATTTTACAATAATTCGGCACTTGTTTTCAAATAGTTTTTGTATTTTCACTTTTCGTGGATTGTATTTCACTAGATTTAGTAATATTTGATTTTTAGCAAAGTTTACTGGTTCGTCAAGAGTTTGAATTCCAATCATTTCATTACCGTAATAGTCTGAATGCACTGTTTGATCGTCAGAGTCATGTTGTTCTTCTCGAATGTCAAGGTTATTGTCACGTACATCATTGTCGTCTACATTTCCTATCATAGATCGTCAAGTACAGAAAAATGCATTTGAATAGCTCCGTTTATTATTTTATCTAATTCTTCACCTGTGTTTTGTCTTGAAGGACCTGGAATAACATCATTATTATTCAATTGGATCCTAGATAGAGCATCAGCATTCTGATTCAAAATTCCTTTTTTATAACAAATCTCGTAATCTTATTCTTCTAGTTTCAATCTCCAGCGGAGAAGTTTGGAATTTGGTTCTCTTATTGAGAATAGCCACTGCAATGGTTTGTGATCAGTATAAATTTTGAATTTTTGGCCGTACAAGTAGAGACGAAAGTATTTGGTTGCCCAAACTATCGCTAATGATTCTTTTTCTATTGCCGAATATCTGGTTTCGTTTTCGTTCAGGGTTCTACTAGCATAAGCTATAGGTAAATCAGCACCATTTTTCTTCTGACTCAGGATAGCTCCTACTGATACGTTACTAGCGTCTGTTGTTAATAAAAATTCGGTTGAAAAATCAGGATATTGTAAAATTGGGTCATTACACAAGAGGGTTTTGCAATATTCAAAGCATTTCACATAATCTTTATCTTCAACATTAATTTTGGTTCCTTTCTTTAGGCGTTTTGTTAGTGGTTTGGTTACATCTGCGAGATTTTTATGAATCTCCTGTAATAGCCTAACAGTCCTAGAAATCCTTTGATTTCTTTAGTAGTTTTTGGGATAGGAAATTGTTGTATTGCTCTTATCTTTTCTGGGTTTGGTTTTACTCCTTCTGGTGTGACTATGTGTCCTATTTCGTAATCTACAAATACTTCTCTCAATCTTTGGATGTGTTCTTGGAGACTGGTAGAATAGATTATTATATCATCTAGATAGACAAGACATTTTTCGTTCTGAATACCTCTCAAGATATTGTTAAGTACTCTTTGAAATGTGGGTGGGCTGTTTTTTAATCCAAAAGGCATTCTTAGAAATTCATAGTGACCTGTATTTGTGGAAAAAGCTGTTTTCTCAATACTATCTGGATGCATTTGAATCTGGTGGAAACCACTTGCCAAATCAAGAGTTGTAAAATATTGACATCTTCCTAATTTATCCAGGATTTCACCAATATTTGGCAATGGGAATCAATCATCAATAGTTTTTGCATTTATTCCTCTAAAATCTATCACAATTCTATATTTTTGCTTTCCGGATGCATCACGCTTTTTGGGTACAATCCAAATTGGTGAATTCCAAGCTGAATGACTGGGTCTGATAATTTTTTGATCTAGCATTTCTTGGATTTGTCTATCAACTTCTGCTTTGTAAACAACAGGATATCGACAATTTCTTGAATAAACTGGAATCTCATCGGTTGTTCTGATAATATGTTTGACCTGATTTGTGAATGTCAATTTATTTCCGTCTACATGGAAAATGTCTGCATACTCTTTTATTAGTTCTAATATTGCTTTTTTTCTTCGGAATTCATGTGATCGGTTCTAATTGTTGAAAGATCTAATCTAGTTTGGTCAACTTCAAAATTATTCAAGTTATTACTGTTTGGAGATGAGGTGAATTTTGAATGAGGGACTAGTTCATAGTTTTCCAAATTTTCAACTTCAAAAGGTCGTGTGATTGTCAATTTTTTATCTTCCGTAAATGAATTTGTAATTAGACAGATTGCTTTATTGTTTTCAACTTTTAGGATAGATTGTGGAATTTCTAGTCCAGAGAGATTTTGGTATTTGTGGAAGCATTCTCCATTTGACACGTTTTTTATCGGAATTGATATTGTTTTCTGACTACATGCTTCAATCAAGTAAGTCCACAGTTGACGAGGTTTATTGACTTTAGAAGGTTCATTGTGTTGCAAAGTTGTATTGTAATACAGTATTGGTACTTGTTTGTTGTTTCCATAGTAAAGTTTGTTACTAATGTGGGGGGTGAATGTGATCGCATCCGAGTTAATCTCACGTGCTCCCTGGATATCTCCACAATCAAACAATACAGAACGACTCTTGAAGTTTTATTGAGTGGAGAGAACTAAACGATCACTACTTGGCGAGACTATGTCGAAACCACATCTGAGGCGACTGGACCACACAAGGGGCTACTTAGTCATAGGGAAAAAACTGCTCTTTTCAGAGAAAAAATATTGTAAATAACAGAATCATTTTTATAAATAACTTACAAATCCTTCAACTGAATGTTGAAGGCTTCGCTAAAGCCAAATCTGATATAATAGGGAGACTATCTAAGGATCATAGCATCAATGTGATCGCACTTCAGGAAACTCATGTCACCCAGGAAAATGCCAGAGTGTTGTCTATTCCGGGGTACATTCTTATCGGTTTTGTTTCACATCCTAAACATGGGCTAGCAACCTTCATTGACTCCAAAATCAAACACTCAGTGTCTGAAATAGACATCAGGGAGTCCTATATGAGTTTCAAGGTGAACAAAATTCAAATAGTTAATTTGTACAAACCACCCTCATCCAGATGGGAGCAGGACACACTGACTGGGGATATAGCTCATGCAATTCTGATGGTGAGCAACTGGCAAGATGGGCAGCTTCAAAAGATCTTGCTCTTGTTTATGATGCTAAACAGGGAGGCAGCTTCCTTTCTGCTAGATGGGTAAGATCGACCAACCCAGATCTTTGTTTTGTAACAAGAGACACAGACAACATCCCTTTTCCAACAAGCCTGCTCTACCTCAAGAGTTTTCCTCGTCACAACATAGGACTATATTTATAATAACAAGACTCGGTCTTTCAATACCAGTTGTGAGGAGCCTCCCCATGCTACGATGGAACTTGAAAAAAAGCATATTGGGAGAAGTACAAGATTCATGTGGAGACATACATCAATCAGATTCCTCCCAAAGTATTGAGTTATAAACGCTTTAAGGGGCTACTTTGGAGTGCAGCAATAAGAGCTATTCCAAGAGGTTTCCGATCTCAATACATCCCATGTTGGAGCTCGGCATGCAAAAATCTGTGGAATGAATACTGTAAAACAGATGATGACACCCGTGCTCGAGAGGAACTCTTGAAGGGGCTCAATGATGAAAGGAGAGCTAGATGGATGAAGGCCACAGAAGAGCTTGATTTTACACACTCCAGTAGGAAAAGTTGGTCTCTGCTGAGAAGACTAGGAGCAGCTGAAAACCTTACCTCCAATCCAGGTTCAGTGAGCCCAGAGGCATTGGCAGCATCATTGCTCAAAACATCACAGGTGAAGGTTGGCTTGAAACATAAACGCCAGGTCAATCGTGAACTGCATCAAACATTACAGGAGTGCACTCAAACCTGCCATGTGACATCTTCTTTAGTTTCACCTGAAGAAATAGACAATGCACTGAGGGTGGTCAAGAATGGTAAAGCTGCTGGTCATGATGGAGTACTCCCAGAATTTCTAACACACTTGGGCCCAAAAACCAGGCAGTGGCTTGTCAGATTGTTCTCAAATGTCCTCAAGGAGGGAAGAATCCCAGATGAATGGAGGAAAGCAAAGGTCATTGCAGTATTAAAACCTGGTAAAGATGCTTCAGATGTGAAAAGTTACTGACCTATTTCCCTCCTGAGCTGCACCTATAAATTATTTGAGCGCACCTTGCTGGCTAGACCTTGATTGAACCAGTGATCCCAAATGAACAGGCTGGTTTCAGAAGAGGCAGAAGCTGTGCAGAACAGGTTCTGAGTCTGACCACATACATTGAATCTGGCTTTCAAGCGAAGAGAAAAACTGGTGCTATATTCTTAGATTAAACATCAGTATATGATACAGTCTGGATTCAAGGACTTCTATTAGAGATAGCCAGAACTGTGAAGAGTAGGTAAATTGTAAATCTTCTGCGTGACATGCTTTCGAATAGAGAACTCTATGTTGTTTCAAATGGCAGGAAGAGCCGATACAGAACTTTTCAAAATGGTCTCCCTCAAGGATCAGTGCTTGCTCCTGTTCTTTTCAACTTGTATACAGTTGATATGCCTAGCATACAAAGTAAAAAATTCATGTATGCTGATGACTTGGCAATCACTGCTCAAGCTCCCAACTTTCAAGAGCTTGAAGAAATTTCAAATCCAGATCTGTCCAAAATAAATACCTACTTGGGTAAGTGGTGCTTGAAAGCTAACCCCGACAAGACAGTGTGTAGTATTTTCCACTTGACAAACGCACAAGCTAACAAGCCAATGAGTGTATTCCTTGGAAAGACAAAATTGAAAAATGAAGAGGCCCCAAAATATCTGGGCGTAGAACTAGACCGCAGCCTCACATACCGAAAGCACCTCGAGATGGTGAGAAATAAGATACAAACTCGCAATAACTTGATCAGCAAACTCGCAAGTACTACCTGGGGATCAGGAGCTGGTGTCCTGCGACAATCAGCTCTGGCATTAGTCTATAGTGTTGCAGAGTACTGCGCACCAGTCTGGCATGAGAGCAGCCATACCAAATTAATAGATGTTGAGCTAAATAAGACTATGCGTAAAGTTTCTGGATCACTGCAGGCCACACCTCAACATTGGCTACCTGTGCTCTCGCACATAGAACCGCCAGATATCCATTGCTCAAAATCTACCAGTAGATTATGGGATCAGATAGAGAGAAATCAGTCTCTCCCCATTCATCAATTTCTCGACCCTCAACCAGTTCTGAGACTGAAATCCCGCAAACCCCCATGGCTGAGCAGCAGAATGCGTAACCAGCAAGCCTTGACTGTATGGCAAGAGCGATGTCAACTGTTGGGAGGTGAGAATAGAGATAGAATCAACGTATCTGCCCTCCCGTCGGGTTTCTCTCTGCCTAGGAAAACATGGGTGCGCCTAAATTGGGTAAGGACTGGTTGCAGTAGGGTAAAAGCGACAATCCATAAATGAGGTCTTGCGGAGTCAGCAGATTGTGAGTGCAGTGGAATGCAAACGCTCCACCATATTACTGATGAGTACCCACTACACAGTTTCCCAACTGGGGCTGCAGGTCTCTTCACTCTTAGTCCAGATGCTCTCCAGTGGCTGAGTGACCTGCAAGTGCCAATCTAAACGTTTATATCCTGCTTTCATGTAACTTTATTTTCATTTTATTTATTTATGTATTTATTTATTGACAAAGCTACTCAACTGGCAAGCATATAATTTTAATTTTTCTTGACGACTCTTTTCTAGAGGAAAGTACCTACTATGTTTTTCCCCCTGACCATAAGTCTATAATATATTACTAATGTTATCCAATCTTACTCTCAATTGCTTCATAGCATCCATTCCTAACAAGGGATCGAAATCTTTATGAAAATCAAATTTTCTTCCTAGGAATGGCATTTTAGCACTGAATTTTTCTTTTGATCTACCATGGGCTGTAGTAACTTCAAATGGTGTTGGCTTCAAGGAATCTTTAAAACTTTCATGTGCAATTACTTTTTTTATAAAGGATTGCATACTTCCGGGATCAATCAGTACTCGAAAGTTCGTTTGTGGGTCTAGAAAGTAAGAGAGCTCGTTATCTTTTGTTTGCAAGTTCATAGTTGAAAATTTGTTCCAAGGCTCGTTTCCCCTAAAAAATGATTTTGTTCTGTTTGGTCGGAAGTCATTTGATTATTGTAATCATCATTCGATTCCAAGTTTTCAAAATTGTTCATGAGATTTCCAGTCATTTCTGGGTAATTGAACGGTTCATTTGAGAAATTGTTAGTCAAGAGTTCGTTTTCGTTAGTATTGAGTAATTTGTCATTGTTTGAAGTGAATTCGGTTGTCAGTTGATTGAATCTGGGGTTCTTTTTCGGGGGTTCAAGTTCAGTGTTTCTGGTTGAAATACTTATTGGAGTTGGTTGCGATTGCATTTGTGGTCTGTGTTGTTGACCGAAAAATTGCCTTTGAAACATTGGTCTCTGTTGGTTCATTGAAATGAAGTTGCGAAATTGTTGATTGATATTTTGATGTGTAATCATTGGTCTTTGTTGTGATTGATTTTGGAAGTTCGGATAAGTCTCGTTTTGGGGAAAGTTTTGCATTGGTCTAGTCTGAGGAAAGTGTTGGATTTGTTTAAATAGAGGAAGTTGTTGGAGTGGTTGTGAGATTGGTCTCTTATTGAGATTGAAATTATAATGACTATTTCTGGTTTTGTATTGCATTTCGTTTGTGATCATACTCAAAGCTTCACTTGGACTTGAAGGGTTTTTTGTTCCCATCAGTGATCCTATAGGTTCATTCAGACCTCTCAAAAATACCCTAAGGCAAGCTGCTTTGTGTATTCGCATAGAATAGTTGAATTTGCTGTCATCTTCGTAAGGAAATATTCAACTTGTAAGTTGAGAATCTTTTGAATTCTCTCGTGAAAATGAAAAGGGCTTTCACTACTTTCTTGTTTCAATTCTGTCATTTCAATATTCAACATGAAACAATCACGTTTGTCAAGATAGCCGTCGAGAAGTACTTTCTCACTTCAGGCCAAGCATAAGTGTTTCCACTGGTTACAAGTTCTAAAGCTCTACCTTTGAGTCTAGAAATAATAGTAGAAAATAAATATTCATTTTGAAAATCATCGGGATTCGATTGTACAAAAAACTTAGCAACTACTTTATCGCAAATCGATACAAATCTGTTTAATAATAACGGCTCTCCAGAGAATTTTGGTATCATATCCGGGAATTCTTTTTTCAAAACAGGGGTAGCAGCAGAGGATGTTGTATCTACTGATTGATTAGGCATTCTGAAATATTTAAATGTTTCGAGAATAACCAAACTAAAATATTACAATATTAAAACTTGAAATTAAGTCTTATACTAAAACGAATGCTATGCTCATCTCTTCTGAAGTCCTTTCAGCGTTGATGATGCACGTTCAATGAAGAAGACTTGGTGATGATGATATCGAAGTTTGATATCCACTGCACTTCACAATGTTGGTGTTTCGCAGCTTGATAATTCACCACACTTTTTGGATGTCGCGAACGCGAGGTCCTTATATCACGAACGATCTCAGTTACAGTTACAGTTACAGTTACAGAAACAGTTAACAGTTTAAAAACTGAAGATTATGTTCATTAATCACGATCATCCTACCGACATCCTACCTAAATAATGCGTTCCGCAAGATTTCTTTTTAAAAAGAAATCTTCATTTTTACAAAACACAAAATTTGGAATAAAACAATTTAAACAAGTTAATTTTGATAAAGTGAGTACCTCTTGCTTCAATGTTGTAAGCAGGACTGACGCTCAATGCGTAAGAAAGCTGGCTCCAACAGTTCTAGGAGAGTACCAAGAAGTTGTATAGAAACTGCTGACTGCTGTAGGCTCTCACGATGTAACTTTTGGTATATATATATATATATGCTTCTGTGTCTCATGCTTCTGCCATTACAGTATATATGACACCCGGTACAATCAAACTACTGGGCTAATCGAAATATTCCGTCTCGTTTAGCCCACGTCACGATTAGACCAGGTCATCTAAACGATACCGAACAACTGGGTCAATCGAGATAGAATGCTTCAATTAACCCAGTAGTTCTAATATACCAGGTCCTGGTCTAATCGGGAAAGTCAACCTGGGGTAATCGAGCACCTGGGATAATCGAACATCTGGACTAATCGGAATACACCCGCGGAAAGTAGGTCGCTTTGCTTGCATAAAATACCGCGGTTGACAACCGATACTCATAGTATCTTAGTTTCGTAGATACTCATAGAATCATAGTTTCCTTAGAAAGAATGTTACATTCTATACTCACTGCCATACTCGATGCAATTTTTTTGTTCCACTTTTAATCGCGAACAAACTGCTGACTCACTACTTCCACTCTACACTACGATTCAATTCTAATCTACTCCACTATACGTCCTTCCACCACGAGTGCTATCGCAATACTGTCTGAAGTGATTCGCTAATACAAAACCATATAGCCTACTAATCGTGAATTAATTAATCAATACCCCCTGATGAATTTAATCAGATGAGTTATGTATCCCAATAATGATTAGAACTAGGATTAAGATTTTTTGAGGATCATTTTCTATTTGATTCAATTCCAACTGTTTTTTGCTTGAGTTTTTTATTATATAAAAATATTATTCTTATGTAAGAGTATGTAGAGCTGACAGATTGTGAATCATATTGTTTTGTTCTTCGAATTTATTTTGAATTGAATTTTGAATCGTGACGTCATAACCATATTTTTTGAATATTCTAGTGTCTAGTCATTCTACATGGAGTATCCTCAGTGATTTGCGAAAACAGAGAAGCTAAAACTAGTACAGCTATCTAGTTTAGTCTACAGTATCTCACTTCCTGGTAACAATAATTGCAGGAGTGGATACCGTGATTGGAGCATGATTTAATTACAGTGGAGCCGACATTTCTTCCAAGCCACAAAATAATAATAAAAACGTATCCAATTGAATAAAGGCTTTCACACAATTTCCAGACAAAACTTGATCCTTAATTAACTTCTTCTATCTTTCACCACAGAGAAATGATTCTAGGACAGACTTCCCCAACAACAAAAACGCTTCTTTATGGCAATCAACAACTCAATTACAATTTGATATGAGATGGTTGTCACGAACAATAATTATTTTCTAGCGGCCCTCGTAAAATTAATTTATTACTAGTAGTTCTGTGAACAGTAGACCTCACGCAGTATTCTCATCCACAAGTACCTGATTGAAACTATAGACCTTATGGATATACAGAAATAGACTGGCTTCTCCACACATCTGTGTAATCACTTATCAGCTGATTTATGATGAATAATTCTATAGTCGGATTTTTACTCTTATATTGGCGTATGAAGGAGGCGTCTTTTTCTTTTTATATTATCCTTGAAATGCAAAATTTTCAAAAACCTTGTATATAAGTCGACGCGCAAATAAAAAAGGAACATACCTGTCAAATTTCATGGAAATCTATTACCGCGTTTTGCCGTAAATGCGCAACATATAAACATTAAGAGAAATGCCAAACCGTCGACTTGAATCTTAGACCTCACTTCGCTCGGTCAAGTATTCAGCCTAGAACCATCCAATACATTCTCCGCATTTTCCATAGGTCTGGAAAATTATACTAACATAGATTGACAGTAAATTTGTCATACACCAATGAAAATCCTTGATTAAACATTGTTTCCCTAAGAAGAAACTTTCACTTATCACGTAACATATTTTTTAATCTCATGAAACTACTTTATTAATTGAACGAGCTTTAGCGAGTTCTCACTTTTGACTTACTGTATGCCAAAGTCGTTGTCCGTCTGTATGTTCTTCAATGCCTAAGAAAGAATTGATCGATTAGCTTCAAATTTTGAACACGTATTCTTCGAACCTATTTACAGGTCAAGTTCGTTGGACTACAAAATTAACTCACTCCTTCGTCCTTTTCCAGGATATAAAACTAACATTGAAAGTGCTTAAGAAAAAAATTGTTGTTCAGATTTATCATTTTGTCAGCTGAAGAATTAATTGCATGCAGTTACTACAGATTTCCATTCATTCAGAACACCAGCTGAGGCTATTTGGGAACTAGCACACATATATAGTGTGCGCTGATGACACAAATGATTTGAGCTGTTAATATACAACATATTTCCCAACTTTGACATCAACAAACTGATACGGGTTGAGTAATCAATGTCCGGTTATCGATATTCATTTTCTCTTGGAACTCTGTATCGAAATCATATATCACATCACCAACTTCTTATTAAAAAAATTAATTTTGGATTCATATAAGGGGGTCACTTATGTTCAATATTACAATATTGTTCAAGACGGTGAGTGAAATAAACAGGCTACATGATAATCATGATAATGATCCGTGACTATGTCTAAGTGATCAGCATCCCTGCTGCTTTGAGATAACTTATAAACAGATGGAATTAAATAGAGAATGCATTTATTCAAATGCTAATTAATATATAATTATTATTGAACGAAAATCCTAAATAAATGCTGCAAATCACCCCGAAGACCTCTGCTACTGCAGACATTGACAACAGGGCTAACAGCTAGATGGAAATTCGATGAGAACTACTATCCAAAAATTAAATGCCAGCCCGGGAATCGAACCCGGTACCTCCCAATTGCCAGTCAGGAATGCTTGCCCTTACACCAAACTGACAATCTCTGGATAGCAGCGCTCATTTTATACAAAGCCATAGCGGCCAACTAGTTACAGATGGAATTAAATAGAGAATGCATTTATTCAAATGCTAATTAATATATAATTATTATTGAACGAAAATCCTAAATAAATGCTGCAAATCACCCCGAAGACCTCTGCTACTGCAGACATTGACAACAGGGATAACAGCTAGATGGGAATTCGAAGAGAACTACTATCCGCCCAATCGTCTTTTATGACTGTATAGTGTTGGGTAGAAGCCTCCGCGCTTCGCGCTCCGGCTGGGAGGCAGTTGCCTTTTGCGACTGTACGAGGGAAGGCAGGTTAATTAGATGGGTTTTAGGGGTAGGATGGGTAGGGTAGGCTAGGTAGTGAAGATTAGGTAGAGTAGTCGTCCACAATCAAATCAAATCAAAATCATTTATTCTTCAAAAAACAAATTTACAGTATAAAATACAACACTTCCACAAAACTTGTCTAACCTAATCCTTATATGACAATTTACAAGACACATTGAGAAGAAAAAATCCCTGCAAAGGTTTAACCTGAGCGCAGGAATGAGTCGCTATAAATAACATAATAACAATATCGAGGGAAACAGGTTGTTGAAAAACTACTCTATAAAATGAAAGAAATCAATATTAAATATACAGACAGTTAAAGTTAATTGCAATAATTCGTGAAAATAGGAATGTACAAAATATAAATTACAAATATTGAACAGCAGCACAACTCATGATTATAAAATGATGATAATCATAGCATATAATTTATGTAAACAGTATGCACTATGCTTAGCATATTGAAATTTATATACAATATAAAAAGAAATGGAAAATCACGTAGTTTAATTCATGAATCAGTTCAAAAAACATTGAAAATAAGAGGGAAAGGTATTCACTACAAAAGAATACATTATTCAATAGTTACAAAAAAGTTTGATATTTGTTATTTCTAAAGGTTATTAAACTTTGGAAGGAGAAAATCTTTGATCAATACAGAAAGTATAGGATCTATAGTAAATGAATTTCACTTGTATCAAAATAGTTTTTCATTGAGCTTGAATGCTACAATACATTTATCCAATTCATGCCTAGTTCTACTGTTTAATCTGGAATTGATAAAATCAAAAGGTATATGATTCAGTAGTCTTTTAGCTACAAAGACAAACTGCCTACAGCACACGTCCAACATGTCAGCTATCAGCCACGGCAGTGAACGGATGATTTTTGTTTTGAGCTCTGTTATCTGATTTTTCTACTGTGAATTGAGTTGAATCTTGAATCTAACCTTACTATTAATTCTATTCTCTCCTATGTCTTGCTGAATATTCTGTTCATCTATCCAGCCGCTATTACAGTCGTGAGATTGTCTGTGATAAAGTCAAATTTTGCATTACTTTGTCGATCAGTTTGTTCTGGCACAAATAATGAGTACGTGCAGTGTTTGTAATCTATCGGTGAATAGAAACGCGAAGGAGAAGATTGTCTGTGAACAGTGCAGTGCTTATTCCATGGTAAATGTGTGGGATTGGGGGAAGCAGAAATTGAAGAACTCGCTAACCGTGCATGGTATTGTACTAAATGTACAACTAAATTGCGTATACAACGAAGTAATTCGGACTCAACACCAGTGAGAGTGAATCCATCTTTAAGTGTAACAAAATCGTTCATTGATCTTGAAACTTTTAATAGATCGATGGAGGAGCTTAAGAAATTAATATCTGATAGTCAAACTAAGCTGAATGAGGACTTATCCAATGCTATACGCATTTGTACAGAAAAAATTGACAGAACCTGTGAGACGCTGGCGAAGCAAGCCGATATGATTAGTGAACAACAGTCCACAATAAAAAAACTTTCTAATGAAAATCGGGAACTGCGTCAAAGGGTAGAGGACATTAGTATAAAAAGGCGGGTTCTGGCACACAAGTGTGCCAGAACCCGCCTTTATCTCAAGGTCATCCAGGCGCCTCAAAGTCATCCAGGTCAACCACCCTAACCTCAAGGTCATCCAGGTCAACCACCCCCAACCTCAAGGTCATCCAGGCGCCTCAAGGTCATCCAGGTCAACCACCCTAACCTCAAGGTCATCCAGGTCAACCACCCCCAACCTCAAGGTCATCCAGGTCAACCACACCCACCTCAAGGTCATCTAGGTCAACCACACCTACCTCAAGGACATCCAGGTCAACCACACCCACCTCAAGGTCATCCAGGTCAACCACACCCACCTCAAGGTCATCCAGGTCAACCACACCCACCTCAAGGTCATCTAGGTCAACCACACCTACCTCAAGGTCATCCAGGTCAACCACACCCACCTCAAGGTCATCCAGGTCAACCACCCTAACCTCAAGGTCACCCAAAAAAAAAAAATTGAAAAAAAAAATTAAAAAAAAAAAATTTAAAAAAAAAAATTAAAAAAAAAATTTAAAAAAAAAAAATTGAAAAAAAAAAATTAAAAAAATTGAAAAAAAATTAAAAAAAAAATTGAAAAAAAAATTAAAAACACATAAAATCGGAAATAAATGGGAAAAAGGGAAAAAAGGGGAAAAAAATTCCCTCCGGATCCTGAACTGGGGTATAAAAGGAGTTGTTCTGCAAGGAGTGGGACATTGTCTCTTTGGCAGTCGTGCTGTCAGTACGTGTGTGTACCACCAGTACGTGTGTGTGTGATTTCGGCGTATTGGTTTTGGATTACTTCCATCTTTATCAACATCAAGAGTAAGTACCAGTGCATTTTATAGTTATATATATATATTTATATTATATTCATGATTCAACAATCAAGTCCAAAAGAGTAGAATTTTGAAGTAGATGGTTTGAGACTGACAATTAAATTCTAAAATGACTCAAATTCGAAAATGACAAGTTTAATTATGAATTAGGTTCCAATACATAGAGTAAATGACATATACAAAAATGACTATTGTAATTATGAATTAGGTTCCAATACATACAAGTTAAGAGTTTAAAAGCTGCATGATGTGAATTAGGTTCTTTGAGTTGGTGGTTGTAATCCATCCTAACCTAAAAAACGTATAATCATAAAGTAGATCCTAGACCTCCATTCACATGGTTGTAATTCATCCTAACCTAAAAAACGTATAATCACAAAGTAGATCCTAGACCTCCATTCACATGGTTGTAATTTATCCTAACCTAAAAAATGTATAATCACAAAGTAGATCTTAGACCTCCATTCACATGGTTGTAATTCATCCTAACCTAAAAATGTATAATCACAAAGTAGATCCTAGACCTCCATTCACATGGTTGTAATTCATCCTAACCTAAAAACCATATAATCACAAAGTAGATCCTAGACCCCCATTCACATTCCCCCATCCCCACCCCACCCCACCCCACCATACAGCTCCAGACCATCATCCCCTAGAACATAAACACCTACAAACCTCCATCCCCGACCCACCCACACACCCGACCCACGATCCTAGATATTGATTCACTGCCTTCATCCCCCACATCTGATGAAGGTATATATATATATATATATAGAGTTGAATACTGCATACCATACTAATACAATATTGTTTTGCATTGTTCCAGATGAGCAAAGCTGCACGATGTCAGCAAACAGCAAACTCTGTGGACGAGTTTGTTGTCCTGGAGGAGGCATTCAAATCCCGACTCACGACTCTATACTACAATAATGCATACAAGGATGAGCCTGCCAAAGATTTCCACACCTTTCTGAACAGTCTGAAGGATAAAATTGTTCACATCATCAGTCAGCAACTGCAGACACATGGAGCAATGAAGTTCAATCTAGTATTGGAGGCAACATATTTCCACAGCACCCTTGATAAGACCTTCTTCGAACAAGAAGAGTTTCAGAATGTCACCTTCAAAACTCCAAACTACACCATCTTCAGTATCATCAATCTTCCAGACATCATCAACCAAGCCTGCATGACCCTCCCACTCCTTGCAGAACAACTCCTTTTATACCCCAGTTCTGGATCCGGAGGGAATTTTTTTCCCTTTTTTCCCTTTTTCCTATTTATTTCCGAATCTATGTGTTTTTAATTTTTTTTTATTTTTTTTATTTTTATTTTTATTTTTTTAATTTTTTTTTAATTTTTTTTTCCAATTTTTTTTTAATTTAAAAAAATTTTTTTTTAATTTAAAAAAAAAAATTTTTAATTTATTTAATTTTTTTTTATTTTTTTTTTATTTTTTTTTAATTTTTTTATTTTTTTTATTTTTATTTTTATTTTTTTAATTTTTTTTTAATTTTTTTTCTTTTTTTTTTCTAATTTTTTTTTTTGGTGACCTTGAGGTTAGGGTGGTTGACCTGGATGACCTTGAGGTTAGGGTGGTTGACCTGGATGACCTTGAGGTGGGTGTGGTTGACCTGGATGACCTTGAGGTAGGTGTGGTTGACCTAGATGACCTTGAGGTGCGTGTGGTTGACCTGGATCACCTTGAGGTGGGTGTGGTTGACCTGGATGACCTTGAGGTGGGTGTGGTTGACCTGGATGACCTTGAGGTAGGTGCGGTTGACCTAGATGACCTTGAGGTGGGTGTGGTTGACCTGGATGACCTTGAGGTTGGGGGTGGTTGACCTGGATGACCTTGAGGTTAGGGTGGGTGACATGGATGACCTTGAGGCGCCTGGATGACCTTGAGATAAAGGCGGGTTCTGGCACACTTGTGTGCCAGAACCCGCCTTTTTATACTACTGAGGACATTTCTTATCAGATGGATGATCTGGAGCAGTACTCTAGACGTAACACTGTTGAGATCTACGGAGTTCCATCGGTAGCTGATGAGGATGTCGCTGAAGTTGTTCTTCAGGTGTGTAAAACACTGAATATGGACGTCAACAAGGACTCTATTGATGCGTGTCATCGTCTCCGAAAAAGAGAGAATCGACCAACTGCAGGAATCGCGGTCCGTTTTGTGCGCAGGAGCGATGTTGAAACCCTTCCTCAGAGAAGAAAAATGAAAGGTGATCTGAACACTCAACATATGGGCTTCATCGGTGACGCTAAGCCGGTGTATATTAACAGGTCCTCGACAGCCAAAATGAGGTTACTGTTTGCTAGGTGCGAAAAAGGTACAGCGAGCAAAAGGGTTTAAATTCGTCTGGATCGATATGACAGGTAATGTGAAGATGAAGTTTAGTGAGGGTGATAAGGTGATTAGGATTTACTCTGAGAAAGAGTAAAACTTACAGGACATTATGGATGAATAATAGGTAATAAATGGAATAGTGATGAATTAGTTTATGAATTATGAACTTACTTCAATATGAACTTCTTTTTTATCATATTTTAATTTCAACTTACCATTATCTATATCTGATCATACCATTATTTATACTTATTTTCTCTATATAGGCTACCCCAAATTACATTTCTTTCAAGTAGGCTTTTTAATTGAAGTCATATTTGTCTTTGCTGATTTAAATTGCAGGTTTTCTTTATTTATACTTCTTGTTTCAAATTCAGAATTGATTATTATATTTTTTTATGATTATAGATATATGTGTAATGAGTGATTCAGTATCTGATTCAATTGATCTTCTGATAACATAATAGTCCAACGTCCTCCACTGATTTTCATGCGAATTAGTTTGTTGTGATGCGTGTGGACTTGTGGACTTGCGCCGCGGGCGCGCGCTTTCCTCCTTTCGTCTGCTGGTGCTGTGCTTATTGTGTCTGTATTTTGATAAGAAGCAGTGGGTTACGGATATGTAGGCCTGGTGTGGGGCGGGGTGCGCGAGGTCGGTGCGCATTTTTGGATTGATTCTTCTCCAAGAATAGATAGGATATTTACATTGTTTTTAACCGATTGGTATTAGTTGATTGGGTTTTTGAATGATTATTGCTATGATTTGCACTCATTATTATTACTGTCACTAGTAAGTTAGTTGTGGAAATGATCTATTCTACTATGACTAAATATCTTGTAGTCGAAACTATCTGGCAAGTTAATCTCTCTTATCAATGAAGGCAGTACAGTATTGAAATGATCTTGTTAATGTATATCTGTACAGTTCCACGGTACAACGCATTCTACTGAATTGACTATATACACTGTTATTCTGTTTTAAAAGCAGTTTTATCTTTTCAACTGATAGTCCTGTAGCTTTCTGAATTCCGCAACCGATCCATTTGTTTATTATGCTTTCTTCTTTCATTTCTGCCAAGCCCAATCAAATAAGTGAAATAATCTCTCACTAAAATAATATCTCACTAAATAAATGATAATTTAAATAAGTCTACATTGTTTTATGTGGAATCATAGAATTAGTTGTTATCACCCAATTACCATGCATGCTGATAAGATAGTTGGCTGGTAATGTGTAAATTAAATACTGTCACGATTATTTTTCAAGCTTATTATGTCTAAGATTAGAGAAAACTGATATTATGTACTTATATTCCTGACTGTAACTGAATTATTCAATTCGATGAGCGGCTGGTAAGATGATCTTATGATTCTCAATTTCTCAATGAACTATTGCATTAATTCCTTGAAAGTTTATTATCAAAATGTAAGGGGTCTCAGAACGAAGACTCATGGTTTCCTTCAATCGGTGCTTGCCTGTGATTATGATATGATTTTGATAACGGAGACTTGGCTTAATTCTAAACTTGGTTGATTCTGAACTTTTTGATGAAAGATACACTGTTTATCGTAGAGACAGACCTGGTAGCGACTCTTGTCGTGGTGGAGGTGTGATGATTGCCGTTCGTAGGGACATACCCTCGAAGGAATGTTTTGATATTAATTCGTCTCATAATCTCAGAAATTCAGAGAATCTGATGATTCGTATTCTATTACCCACTTGTCCTATATATATTAACATTGTCTACTTTTGTAATAATGCTCTCATAGGTGACTTTGAATCATATTTTGATCACATCGAATCATACTCTCATAGAATTAAAGATAAATTGTTCATAGCTGGT